>NW_006159630.1:1207286-1209344 GCF_000334495.1 Tupaia belangeri chinensis | reverse complement strand
CCGCCCACCCCGGCGTGTTCACCAGCGCGCGAGTGAGAACCCGCCGCCGGGATCGCGGCCCGCGTGGTCTGACCTTGGACAAGCCCTTCCAGTGTTCAGCCCCTCGGTTTCTCTCTGTCTCCTGGGACTGTGGGGGAGAGCTGCTCATAACAAATGATCCTGGGATCTTTCTAAGCGCCGAGAACTGCCGAGAACTCGGTGTCAGAGGGCTCTGGGCTTTTCCTGAGAGGGGGCACGTGGGACACTGGCTGTCCGGTCTAACTGACCTGACTTTCCGGGTGAGCTCCCTTCTTAATCCTGACGGGCCTCTTCTCCCAGGAGGGGCTGGGTGGAGGTGGGCAGGAGCTGCCTGTCTGGAAGGCTTTGTAAACTCTCCAAGTCTTCCTCCTCGGTGGCCCCACCCAGCACCCTCCTGGGGAGAGAGGGCTTTGGGCGAGGCTGGGGGCCTAGAGCTCTAGCTGGTCCCGACTCTCTGGGCCCCAGTCTTCCCGAAAATCTGCCCAAGAGTGGGACCAGCAGATGGCCTAGATTACTCACTGGACTCCTGTAGTCCACCGTGGTTCAAGTCCCAGACCCAGAGGCTTAAAACTCACACCAGGCATGCATACGTGCCCAAAATACCAAGAGGAGGGTGGAGGAGAAGGGATTGCACCATGGCCATCCCCTGGGGGGTGGTTTCTTGCTGTCTCTAGTGAGCACATGGCCTTCCCAGGCAGAAGCTGCAGTGCCATGGACTGTGGGCCCCTGGGAATCCTCAGTGCCCCTTCAACTCCCACTGGCCTGGGGAACCCTGGACCCCAGGTAATGTAAAGGGGGCGACGCAGTGGCCCCGCACCTGGGATGACTGCCTGGCCAAATGGAGGCCATTGCTAGGGTCACATCCCAGACCTGGGAGTCCGTACAGAATGTAGTTCGCTGAGAGCAACATGTTCAAGTCCGGTCGGCGCTCCCAGTGCCCCTCGGTGCTGCTGATGGAGCCCCAGCGTGCGGGGTCCCTAGCCAGCTCAGGGACCAGGGGCTCCACAGCCTGGCATGTGGCCCCTGGAAGGGTTCCCAGCCCGGGGCCTTGGCAGGTGTCTGCAGCTCCCTAGGGATGGGGCACAGGGAGGCGGACATCTGTGGAGTGTTTTTACTGTTGAACAAATCGAATCAATTAACAGGCCCCATCGGAGTGGCTGGGAGCCCACAGGCGGGAAGGAAGAGGGAAGCAAGCCAAGGGGCAGCACGCCCGCTCTGAGGGTGTCCAGACACACCCCTGCCCCTCCTGCTTGGGGGCAGGAAACCCTGCTGTTGACAAGCAGCGGGCAGGCAGTTCCTGGAGGTGATGTGGGAGGAAGCAGTGGGGGCAGACCCCCCCCCTTTCTCCATCCAAGATGAGATGCAGCCGCCTCTGGGCCTCTCAGCCCCCACCCTCCAACCCGCAGGGCCCAGAGGTCCAGACAGCCCAGACCCTTTCAAGTGTGTTTTGCTGCTCCAACATGGAGGATCCAGAAGCTGAGGCGGCCGGCAGAGCTGCCAGGGGAGCCTGGAAGAGGCCAGAGAGGAAAGAGGAAGCAGATGCAGAGCGACAGGGGGAGGGGGGTCACCCACCTGGAGCCGAAGCTTCCCCTAGGGCGGGCTGAGGGTGGCTTAGGCTCCAGCTGCCCTGTGACCCAGCCGACCCAAGGACAGCCACCGCCTGGGAGCCCGAGGAACTGCTCACAGACCTTACCCTGGGCTGTGGTCTCCCGGAGATGCCCCGCACAGGCCAAGCTCCCCACCCACACGCTGCCACCCTTGACACAGCGCTGTGACCTCACTGTCACCCTAGACAGCAGACCACATCCATCCCTTGATGTCACATGGCCAGTGTTGGTCTTCTAAGGCTGACTGGTGTCATCAGCAAGCCCCCAGGGAGGACAGAGCAGTCACTGGAGACCTTCGTGGGCCGGCACTCCAGAACCCCAGGCCAGGAGGTCCAGAGAGGACAGGCAGGCCCTGAGCTGATGAGGGAGCCCCAGGAGACAGGCACCAAGGAAACCTGTAACTATGGGCCAGGAGATCCTCCCTGCCACCCCA
>NW_006159630.1:1200421-1207255 GCF_000334495.1 Tupaia belangeri chinensis | reverse complement strand
CAGCCGGAAGTGCAGCAGGGATGCCCTGCCGGGAGGAGTGGGCCAGGACAAAGGCTCTCTTGGCTCCTGCTTGGATGTCACCTACCGAGCCCCCTCTTCTGCCTCTCAGGACTGAGGTGCAAGGTGCCAGGTGGTGGGGGTGGGCCAGAGTGAGACCCCACACACTGCGCTGTGGCTCTGGGGTGGTCAGGCTGCCCACAGGTAGGCACAAGGCTGACTCCATATTTTTGCCAGCACTGCTGGCTGCGGGGCAGCCATAGGACAGTAAGTGGCCGCCGGCTGCCAGCTGGATCCAGGAACCACGGTCTAAACGCGCCTGTCTAGTCTCCCACCCCAGCCCTCAGTTTGAAAGCCCAGCGTGAACCCAGAGATCAACCTTCCACTTCCGCGTCAGGGCCCTCTCGCGGGAGCCGGCCTGCCCGTAGGAGCAGTGCAGGGGCGCCCTCCAGCGCCCACGTCCGGAATAGCGGCCGCCTTGGGGTCCCCAAGCGTGGGCCACGCAGGCAGCGGCCGGGTGGCATGAGGGCAAAGCGGCCGGCCTTCCAGAGTCGGCCCTGTGCCCGCTTCGCACCCCCATGCCAGAGCCTCGCAGAGAGTACCCCGGCCCGTCCTGGCGAGGCCCCTGTTCCTGATTGGATCGCGGGCAACTTGGGCACAAAAATAGAGCTGCCGGGGAGACCCGAGAGCCGCAGGGGGTCTCCCCTCGGTCCCCGCAGGACCCCAAAGGGAAGGGGCCCGGGCGGGTGGCCGGCCAAGATGGCAGGAGCACCTCCCAGGAGCCGGGAGCGCCGGGACAGGGCTGGGTGTACCGACGGTTCGACTTCCGTCTTGCGGAGCTGGGCGCCCTGGGAAGGGCCGCGGGCCTCTGCACGCCCTTCTGAGCCCGGCAGCCTGCCCTCAGCGCTCTCCGTGCCCGTTCTCAGGGAGAAGCCCCCTCCCCCCTCGCCGCGAAGCAAGCATGCTCCCCTGGGAACTGCCTCACCCCGCGGACAAAAGCAGGCGAGGGGCAGGCAGGGCTGCGCTGCCGCCAGAGGGCGGCTGTGGTCACTGTAAGGAAGCCCAATTCACGGACCATAAAGCCCATCCCTGCAAAGTGTGCAGCGCCGGGGCCAGCAGGTGGCCGGTGGTGAAAGCGCCAGATCCCACATGGCCAGCTTCAAGGTTGAAGTCCTGGGCCTGGAAGCTTTAGAATCATGCTGGGCTCATATGTGGGGATGCCCAACATCTGGACAGGAGAGTGGAGGAGGAGAAGGGGTTGCAGAGTGTCCCCTCGCCTGAGTAAAACAAGTATGTAACAAAATTTGCATTTAACCAGTTTTTGAGAGATTTTTTGTTATAGGGCGCTTGTGCTCACCACAGACAGAAAGACAACTCACCCCTCATGGGATGGCCAGTGGGCAATTCCTTCCCCTCTGGGTATTTTTAAAAATTATTTAGGGGCTGGCAGGTGGCATGGTGGTTAAGGGTGCTGAACTCCCATATGCCCGACAACGGTTTGAATCCCAGACCTGGCACTTGCTTTTTCACTTTTACTCTCTCTCTCTCACTCTGTACCTCTCTGGTCAAATTAAAAATAAATTTCCAAAAAAATAAAAATAAATAAATAAAAATAAATGAATAAAAGTAAATAAAATAATTCTTTTTTGCTTAATTTTATTTATAATTATTTTTCAGTTTGCTACAGGGCACGTGTGCTCACTAGAGACACACAAAGTGAGAGAAAGAAAGTGAGCCAGCGAACTGCCAGGTCGGGATGGAACCACGACCAGCCGTGTGGGAGGCCAATTCCCAACCAGCACATCATCTGCTGGCCCCTCTGGAGATGCGGGGCACCCAGCGACACTCACCCAGCCCGCGTTACGAGCTGCTGGGCCCAGGACTTGAACCACAGTTAACCTTGTGGAAGTCCAACTCCTTAACCGCTATGCCACCTGCTGGGCAATGTGGCCCGCATTTAGCATTTAAGTACAATTCGATGGCACTGGCCGTGTGTACGCCATTGTGCAACCATCCCAAGACCGTGGGCAGAACCTCTGCCTCACCCGGCCTTCCCGTTCGCGAGTAACTTCCTCTGCCCCAGCCTCTGACAACTTTGCCGCCACGCCACCGGGACTCACGGGTTCCACACGCTCAAGGGGGGCTGGGGGTCATCTGTCCTGAAACTCAGCAGTTCTCAAGGCCTTCCGTGTCCAAGTGAGTCAGATTCTCCTCCCTGCCTGAGGCTGCCTGCTATTCCACTGTGTAGACGACCACATCCGCGTGGCTGCCGTGCTCGTCCTACCCAGTGCCGCTGCGCACCACGCGCGATCTTCGTGGAACGGAGTGGGCCGCCTGCAGCTGGGCCCAGCGGTTTCCCCACCTGCCCCGGCACTGCCACAGGTGCCTGCCATCGCCGGCTGGCGGCCCACTGTCATCTGTCCTTACGAGCCACCTGTTTGTTGAAATAACACCCACATCGCAGGCGAACATTTCGCAGCGCCCCGCCCCCGGGGCTGCTTGCTGCGGGGCGCAGGGGACCAGGTCCTGGGACGGCCGGCAGGGCTCTGCGCAGAGTCGGTTCTGAGCCTCGCCCGCAGGTGCGGGGCCTGCGGGGGAGACCCGGCCTGCCCCCGGCCCGCTCCCCCCGCGCCAGCGGGGGTCTCGCACGTGCGCCGCCCCGCTCCCGGTGCCCGCAGCGTTTCGTGTGACGGCGGCGCTGTCGGTGCCGAGAGTAACCGTCCCCGGGACAAAGGGCACCCCGGGGTTTACGACGCAGTCCCTGCGGGCGCGGCCCGGCGAGGACCCTGTCCCCAGGGCGGGCCTCCCCTGGGAAGCGCCCAGGAATCGGCGCGCGGCCCCCGAGGAAGCGACTATCGCGGGCTCCACGGGCCCGGGGGCGGGAGTTTGCCCACGCCCTGCCAAGGTCGGTTTCCCGGAGCCGTTGCTGTCTTGCGGGTCCGGGTCTGACAGCCTCGCTGACCACGCGCCTTTGTCCCGAAGGGACGTGGAGGGGGTGTCCCCTGGCCTGAGGCCTCCGGGGCGGGCCGGGCAGGGCTCCGCGCGAAGCTACAGGGCTCAAGCCTCAGCCCCTCGCGACCAGCCCGGCCTCCAGCCAGGGGCTGGGCTGCCTGGAAGGGAAAGGGAGGGCTGGCCAGCAGTGCCATCCCTGCTCCTCCTCACGCCAGAGGCCCAGCCCTGCGGGGATCCCAGCGTATTGTCGGAGCCACTTTGGCGACAGAGGCGCAGGCAGAGCTGTACGGCCCCCGCACCTCGGGACCTGAGGCCGGCGGGGCTGCTGCTTCCTGCTGCGGGAAGGAGCCTCCGCACAGCGCGCACCTGCCTGGGCCTCTGCTCCCAAGCACTGCCTGGATGTGGTCAGAACTGAGCCCTCGGGGACGGGGACGGGGACGGGAGAGGCAGCTCCGGCCCGTGGCACCGGGACCTTGGGAGTTCGCAGCTCCGAGCTCAGTGCCCTGTGTGACTGGGGGAACCTGCGCGCCCACCTACCAGAGGGGCAGCCAGCGTCTGTGCGCTCAGGCCCATGGCCTGCCCTCCCCGGCGCTGCCCACCTCCCCCGTCATGGAAAATTCAGGCTGGTGCTGTCCCTGTGGTTTACGGCCCTCCTGTTGGGGCCCCTTCTCCCACTGCCCAAGCTGCCGTCTCCCCGTCTCTGTCCTGAGCCAGGTCTCTAACCTGTCTTCTCAGGGTCCCTCCTCTGCCCACGTCCAGCTTCTACTCCAGCTCTCCATAGCCCGTGTCCCCACGCAGCTCGTCGTGTGGTGTCAGGTTTGCACAGGTCCTGAGGGTACGGGCTTGCGGGAGCAGAGGGACTGGAGACCTGGGTGGTCACAGGTCCCTTGTCCTCATTCCCTCTGAGTTTTGGACAGACACACACCCCACATACATATGTACACCACACTCATATATACACACACACCCCACACAGACATACATACACACAGCACACGTGCATACACCACATGCATGCATACACCCATACATACACACCACACACCCCACAGCACACATACATACACCACACATGCATACATACATACACACCACACACACACCACACACAGAGAGCACACACACATACACTACACATACAAAACACGAACATGCACACACATGCCCCACACACAGCACACGTACATACATCACACATACACACTCTTGCATACACACAGCACACAAAAACACATACATACACCACACACATACACACCCTACACCCATGCATACACGCAGACATACATGCACACACCTCACACATACATACACCACACATGCACACACAGCACACATAACTACACCATACACGTGTACACACCCCTCACACACATGCATACACACTACACACACATGCCACACACACACACCACATACATCTCACCTACAAACACACCACACATACTATATCCACACACGCATAGCACACATACACCACACCATACAAAAACACCCCATACACATACCACACATGCACACAGCCCACACGCACCACAATACATACACCACACACATACATACACATGCATACATGCACACCCACACACTACACACACCACATGCAATGTACATGCATGTACACATCCATACGTACATGCCACACATGCACACATTCACACACACCACACATGCATACACATCCTGGTCACATGCATTCACATATGCATGCACATACATATGCACCACACACAGCACACAATACATACCCCATGCACATACATGCACACCACACATACATAAGCACACATACATACACCCTACACACACACAAACCTCCCCCACACAAATATACATCCATGCCTACATACACATCACACACGAACACACACCGCACACACCTGGTGTTTTTCAAGGCACTGGCTCCAGGACTCAGTCACAGTTGGCCACGTGAGCTGGCGCTGCCTTAACCCCTCACCCTGCTGGCTGGCTTGCTGCCCGTGAGTCTGCCCCCTCAAACAGGCTGTCCTCACTGCCCCACACACACACCACATACAAAGCACACGTACATACACCACACATACTATATCCACACACGCATAGCACACATACACCACACCATACAAAAACACCCCATACACATACCACACATGCACACAGCCCACACGCACCACAATACATACACCACACACATACATACACATGCATACATGCACACCCACACACTACACACACCACATGCAATGTACATGCATGTACACATCCATACGTACATGCCACACATGCACACATTCACACACACCACACATGCATACACATCCTGGTCACATGCATTCACATATGCATGCACATACATATGCACCACACACAGCACACAATACATACCCCATGCACATACATGCACACCACACATACATAAGCACACATACATACACCCTACACACACACAAACCTCCCCCACACAAATATACATCCATGCCTACATACACATCACACACGAACACACACCGCACACACCTGGTGTTTTTCAAGGCACTGGCTCCAGGACTCAGTCACAGTTGGCCACGTGAGCTGGCGCTGCCTTAACCCCTCACCCTGCTGGCTGGCTTGCTGCCCGTGAGTCTGCCCCCTCAAACAGGCTGTCCTCACTGCCCCTTTGCACTCCTGCTGTCCTCCTGGTGCCAAGGCAGCCCTCCCAAAGTGCCCAAGCAACGCTGCAGTGGTGTGGACCACTGTTGGGGCCCACGCGGTGCAGTGGCAGCTGCCACGTGAGAGACCAGGTCCAGGCCAGCGGCGGACTGGGGCTTGAGGCACAGGACCCCAGGGGCCGACTGGGTGGTTCGAGCCCTGAGCCGACTGCTGGGGGAGTACTCCCGGCACCTGTGCGTGCCCATGGCCCTGCGAGCAGAAGCCATTGCAGGTGGCCGGCCCCCTGGGGGACTTCTCACGCCCCCTCCACTGGGCATGTGCCTTGTGGCAATGCTAAGGACAGAGACCAAGTCCCAGTGGTGACCATGGTTCGAGTCTCTGGCCAGGTCAGTGTGAAACGCTCTACACGTGTGCGTGTGCATGTGTACGTGTGCCCACGATCCCACAGGCTGGAGGGCTGGAGGACAGCGGTCTCTGCCTGACCAGACCCAGCCCAGGAGGGCACTCGCCTCCCTACCCCACCCTGCGCTCACGTTCTCGTGAATCAAGGGGAGGGGTCTCCCTGACCCTGCGGACGCCCGCGCCCAGCCCACTCTACAGCCACAGACAGACGGCTTGGAGGCACGGCCACGTGTCCCCACGCTACGTCCATCAGCAGGGCCCGGAGCCCTTCAGGAGAACACAGTCAGCTTATGAAAGGGACATGCCTGGGATCGGCAGTTAGCGTAATGGCTATGTCACTGAACTCTCATGTAGCCAACCACGGTTTGAGGCCCGGAGCTGGTGGCTTAAACTCATGCCAGGTGTGTGTGCGTGCATGCGTGCCTAAGATCCCGAGGAGAATGGAGGAGAAGGGATTGTGGCATGGCCATTCCCCCTGGGGGGTGATTTCTTGATTTCTGTCTCTGTCTTTCGGGGAAGCGCACACCCCTTTTAGCCAAAAAAACTCAAAAAAAAAAAAAAAAGAAAGGGACATGCCATGAGCCTCCCATGAAGAGATGGCCCAGATATCCCAAACCCCACGATATGCCAATTCAAGGACCACGAAGTGTCACCTCTCCCCATCCACACTGGCCAAATGCACAGCATGGTGGTAGTGCAGGGGTCGGGGAGGCTGCGAGAAGCACCTGGGCAGCCGAGGGTGCAGCCCTAGGGAGGAGCCCCAGGGGGAGGATCTGACCCCCCAGATCTGGGGGGACCCACCACTTGGCCGCCCTCGCTGTGGCCAAGACAGGAAGGCGCCGACAACGCGAGCGC
>NW_006159630.1:1191809-1200248 GCF_000334495.1 Tupaia belangeri chinensis | reverse complement strand
AGGAGGGGCCAGACCACAGGAGCAGAGAGCGGGGCTGGCCCCTGCCGGCCGCGCCCTCCCTGCCCACTCCTCCCAGGACAGACGGTCTTGGATTGTCCTGAGACACCAGCTGGGACGTGCCAAGTTGGGGTGGGCAAGGGGCAGGGGGCACCATGGTGGCAGGACACCAGAGTGGCCCCAAAAGCCCTTATTAAAGAGCCATAAATCACAGTGCCATGGCCTCCACCCGCCCTGCCCTCGCTGCCAGACATTCTTCATTTTGACGGGTTCATTGATCTTTAAAGCTCGGAAGGCCGCTGTTCGAGTTCCGCAGGGCCACGTGGGGCGGGGCTGACCGACAGTGTCCTGACCCCCAGCGGCAGCAGGGCCTGTGCTTGCAGCCCTTGGTGGCCATCACAGCACTGCCGGCCCGGCCCGGGCACCTCTTCCGTACCATGCAGGGCCAGCAGGGCTGCAGGAGGTGCTGACCCCACCTTGGACCTGGCAAGATAGTGGCAGTGCTCATGGGGACAGTGTGACTCTCCCTTTTGCACTCCATCCCCGAGACAGGCACGCACCAGGCAGATCCCGGCAAGGCTTATTCACAGCTCTGAGCATTTTCAGCAAAGCGGACCTGCCCGGAGGACCCAAGGTCTGATCACGGGCTGTGCCCAAAGGGTCATGCTTTGGAGTCTGGCCTCCTTGGTGGGTGACGAGTGGGTGTGCCCACATTCACCTGCTGGGACTTGGCTGTACTGTGCAAAGGCTTGGTGACAATCTAACCCTTCATGGTGTCCCAGGGTGGGGCCTCTGGGCAGGGCCCCCGTTATGAAGTCCTGGGGGGGCCACGTGGACCCAGACCAGAGCAGAGGAGACTCTGGGGCAGCCGGTCTGCTCAAGGGCACGCCCACCGCCAGGTGTGGTCTCACTCGGAGTCGCCCCTGGACTGCAGACCCCAAACTGGGTTGAATAAGCCCCGCCTCCTTTCCTCAGCCAGAGGGCATGTGTGTCCACCAGATAGAGAGAGCATCCCCCATGGACCCTATCGCACACAGTCCCTTCCTTCCCATGTCTCCATCCTATCCGGATTTGGGACATACATGCATGCGCACTGGTGTGTTTTCAAGCAGCCGGGGCTGGGACTCGAACCCTGGTCAGCCATGTAGGATCCAACCCCACATACACACACTCACACACAAATGCACACCCACATATCCACACACACACTCACATACACACCCACACTCACACACCCACATACACACTCACACACACACAAATGCACACCCGCACACTCACACACCCACATACATACCCACGAACTCACACACACACATACACACACATACACGCACAAATACACACCCCACACGCACACCCACACATACACTCACACACTACATACACACCCACACACTCACACACCCACATACACATACACAAATACACACACCCCACACACACCCACACATGCACACACTCACTCACATACCCACACACATGCACACACACATATACACACATACACATGCACACACTCACACACATACACACATGCACACACATGCACACACATGCATACTCACACACCCACATACACACATACACACACCCCAGTTCAGCAGATCCGATCCTTCCTTTAAAATGTCTGAATCCCAAAACAGCTGACAGAAGAGGCTCAGAGAGCCCCTGGGTCCCAGCAACTACCCTGAGAGCACCAGGCCCTGCGGAGTGCCAGGCCAGGGCGACCTCAGCAGGTCACCTGTCACCTGGGCACACCTGGGTGGTGCTGTGCTTCAGTGCCCACTCGACCACATCCCCCAAACTCTTGCTCACTCTGACCCAGGGCTGGGTCGCTCACAGACAGCCAAGAACCCTGACTGAGCACCGCCTAGAATGGCTGCCGTGACAGGCAAACGGGAAGGCCTTCGCCATCTGCCCAGCACTGTACGGACGCCGTGTGGAGGGAGTGGGGTACTGGTCAGCCAGAACTCGGGCCAAGGAGCGAGCACCCAGTGAACAGAGGGCCCCCTCGGGTCTTCAGGTCTTCCCGCTAGGACTCCAGGCACCGCACAGGGGCAGGGGTTGCTGTGTGGCCATGCGGTCAGCCACGTGGGAGTCCAGCACCTTAACCACTGTCACCTGCTGGCCCTAGTTCTCCGCCTTTAAGTATGGGATATTCCCACCTTTCTGCCGGCTGACCTCGTGCCAGGCAGTGCGTCACAGCGTTTCCTGCTTCGTTAATCGGCCTCGTTGGGACCGCTGTGTCTGTCTGGGAGGCTGGGTCCTGCATGGCTACCTCCATGGTTCAAGTCTCAGGCCTGGCAGCCTGAGAAGCACTGGGGCATGTGTGTACCTGTGGTTGCCTGGGCCCACGAGTGCGCTCTCACTTTCCCTCTCTGTCTCCAGCGAGCATGTGCTTCCTCAGGCAAAGATAAAAAAATAAATAAATTTCAACATTAAACATAAAATAGCAATAAGGAACCAGCAGATGGCAGGATCAACTATCCCAGAATAAAAACCTAACCTAGACTTGCTCTAACATATCTTCAAAAACATCTCAAAGAAGAACCAGCAGTTGGCATAATGGCTACATTGCTGGACTCCCATGTAGTCAACCACGGTTCGAGTCCCGGACCCGGTGGCTTAAATTCACGCCAGGCACATGTGTGTGCGTGCCCAAGATCCCGAGAAAAGGATGAGGAGGGATTGCGGCATGGCCATCCCCCCTGGGGGGTGATTTCTCACTTTCTCTCTTTCTCTTTCGCTGTCTTTCTGGCAAGTGCATACGCCCTATAGCAAAAAACTCTCCAAAAAAAAAAAAAAAAAAGGTCTCAAAGAAGCAGCTGCTGTACAAGTAAATCAACATCCTAAACTAACCATGAGGGCCAGCCAGTGGCCTGAGGTTAAGGCACTGGACTCTACATGGCCGAAAGTGTGGTTCAAGTCTTAGACCTGGTGTCTTGAAAAAGCATGTGTGGGCATGCCCAAAATCCCAAGAGGAGACTGGAGGAAACAGAATCGCGGCGTGGCCATCTCCCCTGGGAGGTGACTTCCCACTTCCTTCTCCCTGTCTCTCCAGCAAGTGTAAGTGCCCTATGGCAAATGTTTTAAAAGGGAAGGGCAGTAGGCCATTATGGGCAATGTTATGCAGCACACTCGATAAATTAGATGAGTTTCTTTCTTTCTTTTAGAGAGAGATTTTTGCTATCGGGGGCGTGCACTCACCAGAGAGATAGACAGAGACAGAGAGAGAGAAGTCACCTCGCAGAGGGAATGGCCACACCACAATCCTTTCTCCATTCTCCTCTTGGGATTTTGGGCACTTACACAAACACACCCAGCATGAATTTTAAGCTGCCAGATCTGGGACTCAAACCACAGTCAACCAGGTGGGAGTCCAGCGACGTAACCATCACACCATCTGCTGGTCCGAAGATGAAATTTCTTGAAAAACACGTATGACCCTGATGTACGGAAGGAGCAAGGCGTGCACACACATCCATTTGTACACGTAGAACATCCACATGGCCCCAGGCCCCCGTGGCTCCGCGGCAGTCTAAAGGAAGCCAGGCCATGGCCAGTACAGAAGCCCATTCAGGACACGGGAAGGAGGTGCTCGCCACTCGTGGCTGTGGCCCGTATCACGCTGACACCAGAACACGTGAGATACACGAGAGATGATGCCCCGAACGAGGACCATCCAAGCGGCTTCGTGACTGTGGTACGAAATACTCAGGTGTCTTCCAGAGTAAATGGAAACACATACGATGAAACGAAATAGGGGGACGGCAGGGGCGTGAGGGTGAAGGCGCTGGACGCCCACACGGCCACCCGGACCTGGTGACTTGAAACTCAGCCCAGGCGGGTGCCTGAGTGCCCACGATTCCGAGAGGGATTGGAGAAGGGGTTGCACTGTGGCCACCCCCATGCCGCCCCAGGCAGATTTCTCACTGTCTCTCTGTCTCTCTGGCAAGCACATGTGCCCTACAGCAAAAGTCCCTCTCGAAAAAACAATTAGTAAACAAGTAAAAAGCTGGCTGGGAGGAAGAGTAAAGCAAACATCCCTCACTCACAGCCTCCATGAGCCTGCACGGAGGAGACCTGCTTCTAGAGTCAGCAAGTCAGAGGAGCCACTGAGGGTGCGGCCGTGGCCCAGAGCGCACTGTTTCCGACCCTTTCGCGCCAAAATCAAGTCCCACTTTAGTCACGTTTTCCACGGACCCCTGGAGTCCCCTGGTCTCACTAGTAAGGAGCATGGGAAGCTGTGGGAGGCTGCGCACCAGCGAGTCTGCCGAGGTTCCTCAGAGAGCAACAATTGCCATGATTGGTTCCCTTCAAAAAACCGGACCTTCAAAACTTTGCTCTGATTGGCCACTAGAATCCCTCAGATTTGCATATCTGGCACCTCATGATTGGTCCAAAAGCAACCAATCATAACCCACTGTTTACAACCAATCATGGCCCACCGTTTACAACCAATCACGGCCCACCAGTGTGTATATAACCACGATGCCTGGCCCACAGTAGCCAGACGACCAGGAAGATGACACCGATGACCAGGAAGGCGATGACGACCCTGGAGAGCCTGAAGAGCTGAAACACCACAGTCTCCAGAGGACCCTGAAGACCCTGAAGAGTTGTAACACTACATCGTCTCTGGACGACCCTGAAGAGCTGTGACAGCGCGTCATCTCCATGCTGCTCACAGTAGACGACGCGACCCTGAAGAGTTGTAACACTGCGTCTGCTATAACACTATGCCGCTTGTCCCAGCTCTCACTCCTTCACTCAGGAAACCTGTTCGACTGTCCCCCTGGGTCAGGACAGGAAGAGAGGTGGGCAGTGCACCCACAGCCGCATCCGGAACACGAAACGCCTGAGAAGGAGTTAGAAAAGGCACATGCAAAACCCTTCCAATGAAAATGATGAGATGGTTTTTAAAATGATTTTATTTATCTACTTATTTATTCTGACCAGAGAGGGACAGACTGAGAGGAAGAGAGAAAGTGAGAAGGCAAGCCACCAGCTCCGGGAATCAAACCATGTTTGGCCATGTGGGAGTCCACCACCCTTAACCACCACACCACCTGCTGGCCCCGAAAATCAAAATTGTACAAAGAGAGATGAAAGAGGCCCTAGATAGGCAAGTGAGCGAGCACGCTCATTATCTGAGACTCAGCGTTGACGAGGTGTCAGTCCTCCTCTAATTGCACGCTATCTTTACTGTGGCCCTAATCAAAACCCCAGGAGGCTTTGTGAGTACGAAATGACAAGCTCGTTCTGAAATTGCTCTCAAGTGCAAAGGACTTGGAATAGCTACCATGGTTTCAAGAAGAATGGACAACTAGCAGATGGCATAATGGTTATGTCGTTATGTCCCACACAGTTGACCAGGGTTCAAGTCCCAGACCCAGTGGCTTGAACTTCATGCCAGGTGCATGTGCATGCGTGCCCCAAATCCTAACCCAGAAGAGAATGGAGACAGGACTGCAGCATGGCCAGCCCCCCCGGGGCGAGTTCTCACTTTCTGTCTCTCCATCTCTCCAGTGAGCACACGGGCTCTATAGCAAAAATCTCTCAAAAAAGAAAAAGTGGAGACAAGAACAGAGTCCGCCAGTGGCACAGCAGGTAGGGTGGCTGGATGCCATAGGCTGACTGAGGTTTGAATCCTGGGTCTAGCAGTTGGAAAGCACTCCAGGGGGCCCAACTGGTGGCATGGTGGTTAAGGTGCTGGACTCCCACCTAGCTGACAGCAGTTTGACTCCCAGACCTGGCAGCTTGCTTTCTTATTTCTTCTCTCTCTCTCTCTGTCAAGCACAAGTGCCCCATAGCAAATTAAAAATAATAATAATGATACATAAAATTAAATAAATAATTATTTTAAAGGAAGAAAGAAAAGCATGCCAGGTGGATGTGTGTGTATGCCCAAGACCCTGAAAGAAGGGAGAGATGGAGGTCCCCTAGGGGTGCTCTCACTTTCCCTCTCTAGCAAATACGAAGAAAGGAGGAGAAGGCGAGGGGAGCAGAGGAAAGGTGGCGGCGAGGGCGGGTGGCTGGTCCAGGGCGTGCTGCGCCAGAGCCCCTGACAGTGCGAGCCTGGCACGAACAGGCTAGAGCCAGAAGGACTCTCGTCCTGGGCGAGTCAGGCTTTGACGAAGATGCCAAGGTAATTCCACGGAGAGAGAAGTCTCCCGAAGAAATGGTACCCAGCTGTCCCAGAGTCTGTTTTGTTCCTAAGGCAGACTGCAGTTTCCAAATGTGTTATCGTTTCTACCTGTCGGCCTATGCTTTTTAAGAATTGTATTGTTGGGATCGGCAGTTGGTGTAATGGCTATGTCGCTGGACTCCCATGTAGTTGACCACAGTTCGAGTCCTGGACCCGGTGGCTCATGTGCGTGCATGTGCGTGCCCAAGATCCTGAGAGAATGGAGAGGAGAAGGGATTGCAGCGTGGCCATCCCCCTGGGGGGTGATTTCTCGCTTTCTGTCTCTCTGTCTCTCTCTGTCTTCCTGGCGCGCACACATGCCCTATAGCAAAGACCTCTCAAAAAATAAAAATAAAAATAAGAATTGCATCGTTGATGTTTTCATTAAACTTAGAATATTTTTAAAAATCTGAAAAAAAAGAAATGGTACCAGACCCACCGGGCATGTGTTAAAACGAGTCGTCGCCTCACGGGAGTCCACCCCGAGAGCCAGCTCCGTGGCTTTGTGGTCAAAGGAGCCCAGCCCAGGAGGCCGACTGCAGTGTGGACTCCAGCATCAGGCACCTGAAGAACACGCCGGGGTGTGTTTGCCCCAAACCCCGACAGGGTAGGGAAGGCGGAGGAGCGGGTGTGGCGTGACCACACCCCACTGGGACGCTGTCTCCTCTTCCTCTGTCTCTCTGGTGAGTGCACGTCCCTCCAGCAGTTGAAAGCAAAGCTCTACCTCGGAAAAGCCGACTTGAAAGGAGCATGTGGGAAGTAGCCGGGAGCGTGGCGACCTCGGAGTCAGACACAGTGATGGTAAAGACAGACCTAGCGTTTCTGTGGCTGACCCTTGACACACGCTATCAACAGGCCAGCCAGGTGGTAAGGGTACTGGCGAGGGTAGCTGGACCCCACATGGCTGAGTGTATGGTTCGAGCCCCAGACCTGGTGGCATGGACAATATGCCAAACATATGTGCGGGTGTACCTAGAATCCCAAGAAAAGAATGGAGGAGAAGGGACTGCAGCATGGCCATCCTCCTGGGGGGTGATCTCTCACTTTCCCTTTCTCTCTTCTCTCTCTGTCTCTCTCAGCGAGCACACGCCCTATAGCAAAAAGCAAACGCATTATTAACAACAGAAGAGCAGGGCCAGCCCTGCAGCACCATGGCTGGGGAGTTGGCTCCCACGTGGTCGACCGCGGGTTGAACTCCGGTCCTAGCTAGAACACATGCCAGGCGTGTGTGCATGTGTGTCCACAGCCCCCGGGCTGGGAAGGGACTGCGGTGTGACCACTCCCCACAGGGAGTGCTCGCTCCTCTTCTCCCACCCCCCTGGCAGCCACACGATTTCTTAGGTAAGAAAGCAGGGTCTCCCTGTGCACGGTGGGCACACACACGCACGCCCGTGTGCCCGACTGGTGGAGGCTGGGACTGGACTGTGGCCTGGAGAGTCCGTTAGTGGCGTACGGTCTCCCTCTTTCATAGAAAAATAAACACACTCAATAAAAAAGGGGGTCAGCAGATGGTGTGATGGTTACATCGCTGGACTCCCATGTACCTGACCACGGTTCGCGTCCTGGACCCGGTGGCTTAAACTCACACCAGGCACATGTGCGTGTGTGCCCAAGATCCTGGGAGGAGAATAGAGAAGGAACTTCAACGTGGCCATTCCACCGGTGGGTGATTTCTCGCTTTCTGTCTCTGTCTCTCTCTGTCCTGGCGAGTGGACGCGTCCTACAGCGAAAACCTCTCTTCAGAGAAAAGGGGGGTGCAAAGCGCGCTTCGCTCGCTCGGAGCCCCGGATGTGAGTGCGCAGTCCCTCCTGGAGGCGGGCGCCAGGACCGGAAGAACCTGCTGCTCCGCAGAAAGGCTCCCTAGGTGGCAGGGGTGCGCCACAGGGTCCTCCAGAGACCGAAGGGGCCCTGGGGCCGTGGAGAGATTTACTGTGACGTTGGCTCATGAGGTCACGGCAGCGCCAAGCCCAGGAGCGCCGGCAGGCAGGCAGGGGGGCAGCGGGCGACCCTGAGGGCAGGGACCGCCAGGGTCCGAGGACAGCCCAGAGGGCCCAGAGGGCCGTCCAGCAAAGGGAGCGCGCACTCCTGCCCTCCGCCTTCCCTGGCCACGCAGGACAGCACGCTCGCGGTGGAGAAGACGCGCTCGGGGCCACCCTGCTGCACTGGGGCGTGGCTGAGCTCCCGGGACCGCGGGTCTGCTCCGCTGTCTCCCTTTTCAGCGTATTTTACCTCCTCCCTGAGACATAGCGGGG
>NW_006159630.1:1186870-1191760 GCF_000334495.1 Tupaia belangeri chinensis | reverse complement strand
CCCCCCCGGGCCCCGAGCCCTGGCCTGCCGCGCGGCTGCCGGACCGCGGACCAGTGTCGCCCTGCCCACCACGGCCGGCCTGCCTTCCCAGTACCCCCTGCTCCCGAGGCGCCGAAGTCCGTCATGGGGCAGGGCGGCCATCCCTCGGCCCCATCGCTGGACGCCCTTGCCTTGGGAATGAAGTGTCCAGCATGTGACCTCAAAGGACGCATTCAAACCCAGCCTCAGAGGAGCAGAAGGTGCCTGTCTCATCAGGGACCAGGTCTCCACTGAGTCACGAATTCGGACACTGACCCCTGGGAAGCTCCGTCTCAGACGGCCCAGAGAGCGTTTTACCAGCTGTCTGGGCACCCCTTAGCCCGCGCGAACCGCCGCAGCTTAACCGCGCGCCGCAAAGGGTCAGAAGAGGCTTCTCGGAAGACACACAGCGCCCCAGCGGGACATGGGGAGACGGCGGCCGGCAGGGCCCAGTCCCCGGGGCTGACGGAGCTTCGTGCGCCGGATCCGGCTCGGCAAACACGTGCATGTGCGTGGTGCGCCCCAAGTCCCAACAGGAGGGAGGAACGGGGCTGTGGCGGGACCCTGCCCTGGGGCGCTTGCTCTGGTGCCTCCCTCTCTCTCTCTGGAGAGCACATGTGCACTCTGGCAAATCAAACTAAAGAAACCAAAACATGCTCAATATCATTATTCATCAAGAAAATGCAAATTAGGGAACCAGCAGTTAGCGTAATGGCTATGTCGCTGGACTCCCACGTAGTGGACCGCGGTTGTGGTTCGTGTCCCGGACCCAGTGGCTTAAAACTCACGCCGGGCGCGTGTGCGTGCGTGCCCAAGCTCCCAAGAGGAGAGTGGAGTAGAAGGGATTGCAGCGTGGCCATCCCCCCTGGGGGGGGATTTCTTGCTTTCTGTCTCTGCGTCTCTCTGTCTGTCTGGCGAGCGCCCGTGCCCTATAGTGAAAACCTCTCCAAAAAAAAAAAAAGAAAATGCAAATTACGGGAATCAGCAGACGCCGTGATGATTATCTCACTAGACTCCCATGTAGTCAACTGCGGTTCAAGTCCCGGACCCAGTGGCTTAAAACTCACGCTGGGTGCGTGTGCGTGCGTGCCCACAGAGAGTGGAGAAGAGACTGCAGCATGGCCATCCCCCGGGGGGTGATTTCTCACTTTCTCTATTTCTGTCTCTCCAGCAAACAGAAACTAAAAATAAATAAATGAAAATAAAAACACAAGCTTTATTTCACAACACAAGCTCCAACAATTTTTGCGTTTTTAGGTTTTTGCCGTAGGGTGCATGTACTCACCAGGAGAGACGGAGGGAGGAAGTGAGAAATCAGCCCTGGGGGGTGGCTACGCTGCAGGCTCCTTTCCTCCATTCTCCTCTCCTCTCGGCATTTCGGGCACGCACACCTGGCATGATTTTCAGGCTGTCAGGCCTGGGACTCAAACCACTATCGACCACGAGGAAGTCCTGCACCTTCGCCGCTGCACGGCCCGCAGGCCTGGCCCCATCACTTCAGACACTTCTGTGAGTGACGGTACTGGTCATTAGTCCAGTCGGAAAGAGCCGGAGTCCTGGGAATCTGATCCTATCAATGGAATAAGTAAAAATGTGAAAAACATTAACTGAAAAAAATTAGTACCTTTAAAATGTTGGGAAGGGGGTCCAGCAAATGGCGTAGCAGTTATGTCACTGAACTCTGACGTAGCTGACAACAGTTCAAGTCCCAGACCTGGTCGCTTAAAACTCATGCTGGGCAGGGACCAGCAGTTAGTGTAACGGCTATGTCTCTGGACTCCCATGTAGTTGACCGCGGTTTGAGTCCCGGACCCGGTAGCTTAAACTCATGCCGGGCGCGTGTGCGTGTGTGCCCAAGATCCCGAGAGGAGAATGGAGATGAAGGGATTATGGCATGGCCATCCCTCTTTGTGGGGGGGAGATGTTTTCTCACTTTTCCTCTCACTTTCTGGGCAAATTAAAAAATAAATAAATGAATAAATTAAATTAAAAAAAAAAAAAAAACTCACGCTGGGCACATGTGTGTGCATGCCCCAAATCCTGAGAGGATGATGAGGGAGAAGGGATTATGGCATGGCCCTCACCCCTGGAGGGTGATTTCTCACTTCCTGTCTCTCTGTCTCCGTCTCTCTGGCGAGCACATGTTCCCAATAGAAAAAAATCTCTCTTGAAAGAAATAAAACAGGGGGCTGGCAGGTGGCATGGTGGTTAGGGTGCTAGACTCCCACATGGCCAACCATAGTTCGAGTCTCAGACCTGATAGCTTCTCTCTCAGTTTCTCTCTTTGTCTCTCTCTCCCCCCTTCTCTTGTCAAATTAAAAAATGATAATAACAAATTAAATTAAATAAATATATTTTTTTTAAATAGGAAAGAAAGATAACAATAGGACCAGCAGATGGAACCATGGTTACGTTGCTGGATTCCCACGTAGTCGACTGTGGTTCAAGGCCCGGACCTGGCAGCTTGAAACTTGTGCCAGGTGCATGCACATATGTGCCCAGAGTTCTGAGAAGAGACCGGAGGGGACGGGATTGTAGCGTGGCCACCCACCCAGGAGTGATTTCTCTGTCTCTCTCTCTCTTTGATAAGTACACGTGCCCTATAGTAAAACATCTCTCTCGGGGACCAGCAGGTGGCGTGGTGGTTAAGGCGCTGGACACTCCCACATGGCTGACCAGGGTTCGAGTCCTGAATCTGGTGGCTTGCTTTCTCACTTCCTCTCTCTCTCTCACTTTCACCCTCTGTCTCTCTCTGGTCAAATTTTAAAAAATGAATGAATAAAATAAATAATAAAAAAAAAAATCTCTCAAAAAATAAAATAAAGGGCCGGCAGGTGGTGTGGTGCTAAAGGTGCTGGACTCACTGTCAGGCCTTGAACCGTGGTCGGCATATGGAGTCCAATGACGTGACCACTACACCGTCTGCCGGCCCCTCCCAGGCAATATTTTTAAAAAACGAAATAAAACTGGGACCAGCAAATGTCTATGTCACTGGACTCCCATGTAGGAGAATGGAGAAGGGATTGCGGCATGGCCATCCCCCCTGGGGGGTGATTTCTCGCTGTCTCTCTCTGTCTTTACAACGAGTGCATGTGCCCTATAGCAAATCCTCTCAAAAATAATAATTTTTTTTTTAATTTTAAGACTTCTGTAAGACTATTTTTTTTAAGATTATTTATCATTATTATTATTAATATTTTTCACATGAGTTTTGCCAGAGAAAGTCAGAGAGAGAGGGAGAGTGAGAAAGCAAGCTGCCAGGTCTGGGACTCAAACCATGGCCAGCCATGTGGGAATTCCAGCACCTTAACCACCATGCCACCTGCTGGCCCATAATAATAATTTTAAAGCCTACATATAATTCTTCAAAATGTGTATTTTTCTTGAACTTTGAAAAAATAATTTTACTTTTATTTTTTTAAATGTTGTATAGGCACATACGCACTCACCAGAGACAGAGAGAAAGTGAGAAAGCAAGCCACCAGGTCCAGGACTCTAATTGCGGTCAGTCATGTGGGAGTCCAGCACCCCAACCACCATGCCACCTGCTGGCCCTCCCCTGGAGCCTTTTAAAGCACATGTCTGTGTGCACGTATCTTTAAAATCCATGTTTTAATTTGCCAGGGGTCCGTGTGTTCATGGAGAGAGACAAGAGGAGGAAAATGAGGAAGCACCCCCATGGTCACACCACGATCCTTTCTCCATTTTTCCCTCCTGTGGGGATTTGGACACGTGTACGTGCCCAGCGTGTTTCTCAAGCCACCATGTTTGAGCCGAGGACCAGACGTGTGGGATCCAGGCACTATAACCTCCACGCACCGGCCGGTGCTCTGGCGCGTGGACTGGCTCGTGTCGCTAGCCGCGCTGTCTTCCCGCTGTGTGGACACAGTCGCTGTGCAGGCTCCCGTGCCGTCTGGGGGTTCCAGAGCCACGTGGGCATTCTCCACCGGGGAGGAGCTGCCCATTGCGTCCCACAGGGATAGCGCTCCTCTCGCCTCCAAGCACCCGTAACTGTCATGGCACTAGCCGTCATCCCGTGGGTGTCCACTGGGAATCTGTGGGGTTTGGGTTTGGTTTTTGTTCTCAGCTTTTGCCACAGGGCACGTGCACTCACTGGTGACAGAGGAGACAGAGAAAGAGAGAGCTGGGACATGAGAAACCACCCCCGGGGCACGGCCATGCCAGTCGCTTCCCTTCCAGTCTCCTCGTGGACTTTGGGCACACACGGGCCCAGCATGACTTCCGAGCTGCTGGGTCCGGGCCTCAAAGGTGCACTGGGCTGTGCAGGACGCAGAGCCTTGACCCGCACGCCACCTGCCCTGTGGGTTCAGCGTGCGTCTGCCTCAGAACAGGCCCACTCCGTCCTCTGTCCAGGTTCTAATCGGGCTCTTTTGTGGAGTTCTACAGTTCTTATATTCTGGATACTTTCATCAGACACGTTTGCACTTATGTTATTCAGATAAAGCAGTTCGGTCCATGACTTCAGTGCTCAGAGTGGCTGGGGCCCACGTGCTCTGCCTCCCCAGCCTCCCCGCCTGCCAGTTCCTCACAGCCCTGGCCCCTGGTGCAGTGGCTCGCAACCCAGGATGGGCCTTGGGAGCCGCTGGAGCCTGCGTCCAGGGTAACAGCAGCTCGCCGTGATGCAGAGCTCCTGCTCTCAGGGCCTTGCCAGCACTTAGAACTAGCTATGAACCTCGGGACCCTGCCTACCTGACTGGCACCGGCTGGTATCCAGCCTGCATGTCTGATGCCCGGTGCTTATGGCCACCCCAAAGCTAGCCTTTCAGGCATCAGCTTCTGCAAACTGCCTGCTCACGCTTCACTTCTCTACAAAATTCAAAAGTTGTTTGCCACAGGAAGACAGAGGGAAAG
>NW_006159630.1:1183146-1186830 GCF_000334495.1 Tupaia belangeri chinensis | reverse complement strand
ACTGAAACCTCCTGGGATTTTGGGCACACACACACATGTGCCCTGGTCTGGAACCCACTGCAGCCAGCCACGTGGCCGCCAGCGCCTCGCCCACCATGCCACCTGCTGGCCTTGACACCTGGACAGCATACTGGCTTCCCACCCAGACCCGCCCTCCGCCCCTCGCCCCCCTCTAGGAAAAAGGGAACCGCCCCACCTGGCTCCCATGGAGTCAGGAAGGCTAGTTTTCTCCCCACCCCCAAGCTCCCATCCCCTCCTGAAGCTCAGCAGCCGGGTACCCAGGGATCTGAGGGCATAGGCCTCCCAGTGCAGCTCCCCCTGGCCAGGAAACCTTTCTGCTTGTCCGTCTGTTACAGTAAGTGAGAGGCAAAGAGTGAGATCACCCCCTAGGGACGGCCACTCCAGTCCCTTCCCCACCCTCTGGGACCTGGAGCAAGCACACAACCCAGGTCTTCAAGCTACCAGGCTTGGGAGGAACCACGCAGCCAGCCAACCTGGAGCTTCAGCGGCACCTGCCAGCTTGAGCCTGAACGTGCAGCCTGGGGGTCGCACAGGGCACCCACCTTATCCTGAACGGGCATATCTGCCCACCTGTCTGTCCCTGCTCAGGTGGAACACCAAGGCCTGACCAGTCCCCATCCTTGCCAGGGCCACCAGCAGGGCCACTGCGAGGAAGGGTGAGAGGACCCCTCCATTCAGGAAAGCAGTGCTCTTCCCAGCCTCACCCCTGCCCCCCAAATTTACCTCCCCTGGGAAAGGTCAGGCAGCACCACACTCTATGCCTGGGGGTTTCGTTTCCAAACTTGTGAAACCTCCCTCATCCTTCAGCAGCCTCTCCGCCCCCCAACCTAACCTCCACAAAATGTGCATGGTCACTGCAGAAAACCAGGGTCTAAGACACAGCTGCCCAAGGCCCCGAAGGGCGAGAGCTCAGGACAAGTGGCCGCTGACCTGGGCCTTGAGCCAAGCCCCCACAGCAGCCCCTGGTGGGGGGGTTCTTGTGTATGCACCTTGGCAGCAAAGCCTGGACCCCCAGGTACTGAAGCCACCCTCAAAGAGCCACCTCAGGACCTCCTGCTCACGTGGGAACTGGCAGGCACGTGCCAGAGGGGCCCACCTCCTTAGCACCCAACACACCCACCCAGCCTCCTGGTTCCACATGGCATTTCTGGCTGGCAAGTCACTCGCTCAGATGGAGCAGCAGCTGCCAGGCCCCGGCGACCGGCTGCCCCACCACAGGAGCCAGTGTCATCCACTGCAGCACTTTATTCTCCGTGCACGAGTGTGGCAGGGGCCTGGACCTCACATGACAGTAGAAAACAAAATTTGTCATCTCTTAAAAGAATTGAGAATTGCGTACAAAAACCTTACATAAATTAAAAGGATGAATTTACAGGTGGAAATGCAAACCGTTTCCAACTCAAGGCAAGTAACAGCCCAGGTGTTCTGGCAGGAAACGTGGGAAGAACAGAACTGGGTCCTAGGGCTCGGACTCCACCCCATTAAGACCGGCAAGACAGAAATGAAGGGGTTCAGAACTCCACCCGCCTCTGGAGGAGCCCTGGAATAGGCAGCTCGAGACAGGAATACCCTGCACAGACCCTAAAGCCGCTGGGCGTGCACCCCTCACGCCCAGGCGTCTCTACGGGCATGTCCTTGCCTCAGCCACCAGGTGACCGAGCCACGCGTACTGGGGGAAACCGAAGATATGTACAGGGTATTGGACACACCAAGGGACAGTGAACTTGAACACAAGGTCGAGATCAGCAGAGCTCTAGATCCAGTGCTGACATCCGATACAAGCTTCAAGGACAAATTTCTTTTCAAAGGCGTATTCCAGTTTCGTGAGGCTAGCATGAGGCGTACACGTTTGCCGGGGCAAATTTACACTCCGAACTCACTCACGCAGCAAAGGCTACGCATCTGCTCGCAGTCTGCCTAGAAGCACTTGCGGTGCACGATGGAGGGGCCCGACTCGTCGTATTCCTGCTTGCTGATCCACATTTGCTGGAAGGTGGACAGCGAGGCCAGGATGGAGCCTCCGATCCACACCGAGTATTTGCGCTCCGGGGGAGCAATGATCTGCGAAGGCAGAGGGCGTGGTCAGCCGGGGGCGTGGTCAGCCGCCGCCCCGCCCCGCCCCCAGGCCGAGCGCCCCGCGCCTCACCTTGATCTTCATGGTGCTAGGCGCCAGGGCTGTGATCTCCTTCTGCATGCGGTCGGCGATGCCGGGGTACATGGTGGTGCCGCCGGACAGCACCGTGTTGGCGTACAGGTCCTTGCGGATGTCCACATCGCACTTCATGATGGAGTTGAAGGTGGTCTCGTGGATGCCGCAGGACTCCATGCCTGCAAGGACAGAGCGCCCTTAGAGGCCCTGCCGCCCTCCCTGCCGCGAGGGAGGGCAGGAGCGCCATGGCTCAGCCCTCCCGGACACCTACCCAGGAAGGACGGCTGGAACAGTGCCTCTGGACACCGGAAGCGCTCGTTGCCGATGGTGATGACCTGGCCGTCAGGCAGCTCGTAGCTCTTCTCCAGGGAGGAGGAGGACGCGGCCGTGGCCATCTCCTGCTCGAAGTCCAGGGCGACGTAGCACAGCTTCTCCTTGATGTCCCGCACGATCTCCCGCTCGGCCGTGGTGGTGAAGCTGTAGCCGCGCTCCGTGAGGATCTTCATGAGGTAGTCCGTCAGGTCCCGGCCAGCCAGGTCCAGACGCAGGATGGCGTGCGGGAGGGCGTAGCCCTCGTAGATGGGCACCGTGTGGGTGACCCCGTCGCCAGAGTCCATGACAATACCAGTGGTACGACCGGAAGCGTACAGGGACAGCACGGCCTGGATGGCCACGTACATGGCCGGAGTGTTGAAGGTCTCAAACATGATCTGGGGGGACAAGGAGCGGCTCAGGGCGGGGCAGAGCCCTCCCCCCCCCACACGCCCATGCAGCATGCCAATGTGATGAATGGAGAGAGAGGAGGCAGGCAGACACGCGTGAGAAACCTGGAGGCCTCAGGAAGGAAATGCCAGGAGAGGACAGAGCCCTGGAACATCGAGAAAAACACTTGAATGTCAAGAAATAAAGCCCGGCAGGGGGATCTTGCGCAATGGGGCTGGGGGCTAGGGGCTGCCAGCCCAGCTACCTGAGTCATCTTCTCCCTGTTGGCCTTGGGGTTCAGGGGCGCCTCAGTCAGCAGCACGGGGTGCTCCTCGGGGGCCACGCGCAGCTCGTTGTAGAAGGTGTGGTGCCAGATCTTCTCCATGTCGTCCCAGTTGGTGACGATGCCGTGCTCGATGGGGTACTTCAGCGTCAGGATGCCCCGCTTGCTCTGGGCCTCGTCGCCCACGTAGGAGTCTTTCTGGCCCATGCCCACCATCACGCCCTGGGGAGGAAGGCTGTCAGGGGCCGCCCAGGTGCAGGCTGCCGCCGGGACGACCGGCCCTGGCCCTTCAACTCACCTGGTGCCGGGGGCGGCCGACGATGGAGGGGAACACGGCTCGGGGGGCGTCGTCCCCAGCAAAGCCCGCTTTGCACATGCCGGAGCCATTGTCGATGACGAGCGCGGCGATTTCCTCTTCCATGGCGATCTGGGGAGAGCAGCACTCAGGAGCGGCCCCTCCGAGAGCTGGCCCTGCCCGTGGGGTCCGCCTTCCCCGCCCGGGAACCAGCGGGGCTCCCGCAACGGCCCC
>NW_006159630.1:1181311-1182510 GCF_000334495.1 Tupaia belangeri chinensis | reverse complement strand
GGGCCCGGCTGCACCCCGAACCTGCTCGCCCCGGGGCGAGTCCCGCGGCCTCGGCCCCGCTGGGGGCTCTGCTCCCTGGGACGACCCCGCCGGCCTGTCCCCGAGCTCGGCCGAGCGCCCGGGCTGCACAGGCCAGGCCAGTGCCCGGCGCGAGTGGCAGCCCGGGGAGGAGAGGCGTCTCCGCTGGGTGCCTTCCCCGTGCCATGGGCCCGAGGCCCGGGCAGCCCCGGGCAGCGACACCTCGGCCCCCAGCACAGCCGCGACCGCGGTAGGAGGGGGTGCCCTCGGAGGTGCGGGGCCTCAGGGCCCTCCCCACCAGCCCGACACGTCCTGCCCCCCACACCTCGGGCGCGGCGGTCCGGTCACTTCACCCGTCTCCTGAGGAGTGGGGGGGCTTTGCTTCACCCTGGTCCCCTGCAGACACTAGGTGAGCTGCGGCAGGGGACGGTCAAGCCCCTTCCCGCAGAGCCCGAGGCAGGCTGCGGTCCCCAGTCCGGACGCCAGGAAGGGCCTGGGTCGGGGCGTGGGCACCCAGCGTGCCTACCTGGGCGCTCCTTTCCCCCTGGAGACCCGTTGCCCCGCCAGGTCCCGCCGCACCTGCTGGCACAGGGGAGCCAGGCGTTTCCGAGCGGGCCTGCGGCCACCTCCGCAGTCGCTCGGGACACGGCAGCCGAGCGCGCCGGCCGGGCAGGGTGGCCGTGGGGCGGGTAGAGAGAGGCGCGGGCCTAGGCCAGGGTCACCTGGTGCTGGGCTTGACCCGGGCAGGTGGCGGGGCCGGGGCTGTGTGCTGGGAGGACGGCGGGCTGGGGCAGAGCCGCTGGCCCAGCTGGCCTGCCCTCCGCGGTCTCCGGCGCCCAGTGGCCCGGCCGGAGGGCGCTGGGTCCTCCACCCCCCGGACTTCCCACGGGCGCAGCAGGACGGGCTGTCAAGTGTGGACCCCACCCACGGGAGAGCCCGGGCTGGCTCTCCAGAAAATCCCCCTGAACCGCACGACAGCCCGACTCCCAGGTGGGGGCTTCCACTCGGGGGTCCCCAAGACGCGATGTCACACATGAGGTGGTGGGAGTCTACGTGAGGCCGGTGCAGCCGTGGGCCCCCGCCCCGCGTTCTCTCTGCCCCGGCGGGGCGCGCCCCCTCCTCCTCTGCGCGCCTCTAAAGCCCCTTTGTCTGAGCGCGCGTGGGGAGGGGCTGCTCCGGCT
>NW_006159630.1:1170376-1181011 GCF_000334495.1 Tupaia belangeri chinensis | reverse complement strand
GGTGGCGGCGTCTCCCCGGGGCCGGGGACCGCGGGCCGGTGGGGTGCAAGCTTCAGGCTGCGGAGAGCCGGAGCGGGCTGCGAGGCTAGGCCGCGCCCGCGCTGCGATTGTGGGGCCGCAGAGCAGCGCGCGCCTTGCAAAGTCAGGTCAGGACGCCTGGACTGTGTCGTGGGAAGCCGGTGGCCCACGGCGGCCCTCACCTGAGCGGGAGAGGGCCTGGGGAGGGCGTGTGGGTGCAGCAGCCGCGGCCTGGCCTGAGCGGGAGCCCCGCTGCCCTAGGGTGGACGGGCTCCGCAGTCAGCGGTTTTTCCTCTACTTCTGGCTGCCCTTGGCGGCTTTCCCGGGTGACCTGACTGTGCCCCCTCATTTCCTGTTCCCCCCATCAGTGGGGTGGAGCTATAGCCGCCCAGAGGGGGACCTGGCCGCTGGGTACCGCTAGCTCCTTGCCCTAGCCCCCAGCGCTGCTCTGGGCTGGGCCACTTCCCAGCAGGTGGGCAGAGCCGGGACCAGGAGGCTACTTCCTGCCCTGGCCTCTGTCCCTCTGCCTGGAGTGCCTGTCCTTCCCCTCCCTGGTCCTGGTGAATCCGGGGACAGTGGTACTAGAGCTGGTGACACCAAACGGAGGCTGGCTTTTATCGGCAGAGCTTGCCAAGGTGGCGGGGGCACTGGAGGGGCTTCATGCAGTCCTCCCGCTTTTCTGACGGTTTAACATGGTCCTATAATAAAAGTACACAGGGTGGGGCTGGCAGATGGCATAGCGGTCGTCGCTGGACTCCCACATGGGTGACTGCAGGTCGAGTCCCAGACCCAGTAGCTTGAAACTCATGCCAGGTGCCCAAGATCCTGGGAGGAGAATAGAGGAGAAGGGACTGCGGGGAGCCATCCCTCCTGGGGGGTGACTTCTCACTTTGCCTCTCACTGTCTCTGTCTCTCTCTCCTGCAAGCACATGCACCCTAGGGCAAACATCTCTCTCAAAAAATAAAAAAAAGATTTTTCACCTTTTTTTTTTTTGCCAGAGGGTATGTGTACTCACTAGAGAGAGGGAAAACGGGAGAAAGCAACCCCCAGGGGGCGTCACCACAGCCCCTTCTCCCCCTCTTCGAGATTTTGGGCTTTGGGCGTGCATGCATATGCGCCTTGCGTGTTTTACAAGCCCTGGGCACCAACATTTGCACCTCGTCAGCCACTTGGGAGCTAGTCCCTTAACTACTGAGCTATGGGACTGGCCCAGAAACTTTTTCAAACAGCCAAAGAAGGGGACCAGCAGTTGGCATAATGGCTACATCTTTGGACTCCCCTGTGGTTCAAGTCCCGGACCCGGTGGCTTAAACTCACACCGGGCGCATGTGCATGCGTGCCCAAGATCCCAAGAGGAGAATGGAGGAGAAGGGATTGCGGGCGTGGCCATCCCCCCTGGGGGGTGATTTCTCACTTTCTGTCTCTCTCTGTCTTTCTGGCGCCCTATAGCAAAAACCTCTCCAAAAACAAAACAAAGCAAAACAAACAGACAAACAAGCCAAAGAAGGAGCCAGCAGGGGGGGTAGTGGGTAAGGTGCTGGAATCCTACGTGAAGAACTGCAATTCTAGTCCGGGACCTGGAGTCTCGCTTTCTCACTCTCTGGCTCTCGCTGATGAGTGGGCATGCCCTATAGCAAATTTCTTTTTAGAGAGGTTTTCGCTACAGGGTGCACGTGCTCTCTGGCAAGAGGAAGAAAATGAGAAACATCCCCCGGGGAGGACCGTGCGGCAATCCCTTCTCTTCCAGTCTGCTCTCTGGATCTGGGGCATGAATGCACACGCACCCAGTGTGAGCTTTAAGCTGGGACTTAAACCGCAATCAACTAATCGGGAGTCCAGTGACATAATCATTGCACCACCTGCTGGTTCCACCTACAGCCAATTTTAAAAATAAAATAATTGTATATAAAATAGAATAATTTCTTTAAAAAAAAAAAGCCAAAGAAAATAGTTTACCTCCTTTTATTTTTTTAACCAAAGGCTGTGTGCTTGCATTAGACCAGGGCGCGCACTTCCCCGGGGCCAGCCGGGCGTGTGTGGGTGCTGGGTTTCAGTTCCAGATCCAGAGGCTTCGACATCGCCGGACCCTCCCTGCTGCCGCGGGTGCTGGGAGAGTCAGCTGGGGCGGGACCCAGGACTGCGCCTGGCCCCGTGGAGCTTCGCAGAGCTCCACTCGAGAGGCCGAGGCTGGACACGGCACTGCTGGCTGTGAGGCCTCTCTGGGCCCTGTCTTCTGTGAAGAAGAGGGCTGGCGCCACAAGGGTGTGTGGCCCTCTGCGTGGACAGCCTGTCGGGAGAGACCTTCGGTGGCCCAGCACGCCCTCGGGTCGGCCTCCCTGCTGGGGCCGCTGGCCTCGCAGTGTGCCCAGGTGCGGCGCTGGGTGACGTTGAGAAGGGCACTGTGACTTCAGCCCGAGACCGGACGCCAGCTGCTCATCTGCCTCTGAGGGCGCCTCCAGGCCCCCTGGGACCCTCACCTGCACCCAGAGAGGCAGCTCGCCTCCCGGGGCGACACCACCTCTGTCACCTCACACAGCAGCACGTGGTCCAGGGGAGGCGACACTGCCTCCCGCAGTGGAAGAGCAGCTGGAGGCGAGCACTGCGGGACAGGGCAGCCCCCAGTGGAGCACCCGTCCCCTCAGCCCTGCTGCCCAGTCCCGGTCCTGCTCTCGGCATGGCCCTGTTCATGACTGCCACGAACGAAGGGGGCTGGGAGTCGCAGGGCACACCTGGTCGTGGGCCCCAGCTCAGGGCCAGGGCCGCGTCGGCCCACGCCTGCTCCTGGCCCGGCCCACCGTCCTTCCCGAGCCCCATCAGTTCCCCACAGTCAGTCCCCAGGCTGCAACTCGACCAGGAGGCCACGATGGGCAGGATGAAGCAGAGCCCCTCACCTGGCGCTGTAGGCTCTCGGGACACGCCTGCCCTCCGCACCCTCTCACTGTCTCCCAAGGCCCTTCTCTCTGGCTGCCTCCTCCCTGCAGGCTCCCTGGAGTACCCTGGCTTCCCACAGAGTCCTGATGACAATGTGCCTCTGAGCCCCGGCTGTGCTCCAGAGCCCGGGTTGTTAGGGCACAGCTGCCCTCCGCTCCGGGGCCGAGGGTTGTCTGTCACCTGGAACAGCCCGCTGTGTGTGGGGGCTATGCTGGGCCATCCCCCACCTACCAGGTTCCAGACTAGACAGCACCCCCGGCTGGGACTTACAAGGGAGTGCTGCAGCCTGCCTGGGTTCCGCTGGTCAGGCTGCAGGACCGGGGGGTGGGGAGCCCAGGGGTGGGGAACGGGACGACCTGTCACTGCACTTCGACTCCAGAGAGGACAGTGCCCGAAGGCCAGGTGTCCCCACCTCCAGCACAGGAAGACGAGCAGGTGGTTGGGGATGGCAGACACTAGAAGCTATTCTGGGCTTCGTACCCCTCCACCCGCCACTGGCCCAAGGACTGCAACTGCTGTACGCGGGGGTCCAGGCTGAGGTGGAGCTGGCATCCTGGCCGGGTGGCCGGCCTTCCTGGGCACAGACCTCCAGGAGAGCGGTGCGACGCTGGGGCCACGGGGCAGGGATGGGGCGTGTCCTGGCGGGCACAGGGAAGGCAATCCTGGTCCTGGGCTGTTCAGGCCAGAAAGCAGCAGAGCCCTGAGGGTGCAGGCAGACCCCTGGGCAAGCCCATGCTCCCATATGTTCTCGCAGGCCAAGCCTGGGCCCTGGGTCCTAATCGGGCCCCTCCCTGCACCCGACCCGGCTGCCTGCTGTGCCCTTCTCGGTCAGCACAGTGTCCCCAGAGAAAGGGATGTCCCTGGAGGGCTTGGTGCAGGAGCCAGAAAACCACAGGCCATCTGAAGCAGTGCAGACTGGAGCCCGGTGACCTGGGGCACCCTGACCCCCGGGCTCCAGGTTAGCAGCAGAGAGCACCCCGGGGGCCTGCCAGCCAGGCCCACGCCTCTTTTGCACCTCTGCCCCCGGGGTGGTGCGCACCTGGTCTGGCCTTGGCCCGCAAGTCCGGGTGCAGGCTGTCCAGGAGATGGTGCCCTGGCATGGGCCCAGCAGGATTGCCAGGGAACAGAGGCCTCTGTCTCACTCAGGTGGGCCACCAGGTGGGTCCTGCAGTGGCCGCACATGCATCCCACCCAGCCCTCCCTGCCCTGCCCCAAGGCCCTGGGGCCAGGGGAATGGCAGGAGGGACTAGCAACTCCACCCAGTGCTGGCGATGGGATGGGAGGGCCAGGATTTTACTCAAGGCCAGGCAGGAGCACCCCAGGGTCCCGGGCACCTCCTGTCCACAGAGCGTGGCAGCCAGTCCATGTGTGCTGGGTACAGCTAGGCTGGGAGGCTGGCTGCCACTGCTTTGCCCTGCCTGCTTGCCGGACGCCGCTAGGTCATGTCAGCCACCCGGTCAGCCAGCAGATGGCCCTCCGCAACCACTATGAGGGAGGCAGAGGCCGGAAGGGTCAGAGCCTGAGAGGCCAGCTGGTTGGAGGTGGTCCAGCAGCAGAAGGTGGAGGGCGGACCGTGGGGGTGAGGGGCCGAACTGCTACACACCTGTTCTTCTCCCTGAGGGTGTGGGGGGCCTGGGCGAGGCTTTCCCAGGAGCTGTCTGGGGCTGGGTCAGCTCCAGGAGGGCAGGAGGGCCTGAGTGCCACGCTAGGGCTTGCACATCTCCTAGGACAGGGACGCGTGGACAGCGGGATGGGAGCAGGGGTTGGACAGATGTGGAGGTGGCCCTGTAGGGGAGCCCCGTCTCAGAGGTTAGTGTCCTGTGGGACTGAGTGGGCACTGCAGGGGTGAGGGGCGGGGAGAGGCGGGAGAGGGCAGGCTGGGCATACATGCAAACCCCGGGGCCCTGAAGGGACGGCAAGGGGCCTCGTCCTGTGGGCCCTGGTCCCTGACCCACAGACCTGCTTCCCTGCCTCTGAGAGCTTGGGGTCCAGCGGGCCCGTGCACCTGCTGAGGCTCTCAGCTGCCGTCTCAGCTCGCCACGTCCGGGGCACCTGCTCACAGTAGCTTTATTTCTCAAGAATTTTCTTTTCTGGGACCAGCAGTTAGTGTAATGGCTATGTCGCTGGACTCCCACGTAGTTGACTGCGGTTCGAGTCCTGGACCTGGTGACTTAAACTCACGCCAGGCGTGTGTATGTGCATGCCCAAGATCCCGAGAGGAGAATGGAGGAGAAGGGATTGTGGCATGGCCATCCCCCCGGGGGGGGTGATTTCTCGCTTTCTGTCTCTCAGTCTCTCTCTGTCTGTCTGGTGAGCACATGCGCCCTATAGCAAAAACCTCTCTGGAAAAAAAAAAAAAAGAGAATTTTCTTTTTCTTTCTTTGTTTCTTTTCTTTTCTTTTCTTTTTCTTAGGACTGCTTTTGTTACTGAAATCTTTTTTTTTTTTTTTTTTTGAGTTTGCTATGTAGCATGTGCACTCTCCCCGGAGAGATGGGGGGAGTGACAAGTCACCCCCTAGGAGATGGCCAGGGCGCACCATCCCTTCTCATCCCCCTCTCAGGCTTTTGGGCGTGCACACACACACAGCGTGACTTTCCAGCCACTGGGTCCAGGACTTGAACCGCAGCATGCCATGTAGCCGCGGCTCCGTAACTCCACACCACCTGGCGGCCCAACACATCTTTTTAAAATTTGTCTTGCCCATCAGCAAGAGAGACAGAGCCAGCACTCCTAACTGTCTTGACGGATCCATCCCCTGCTCCGCACCCTGAGAGGGGGCTCCCGCCTGTCGGCCCCCCGGGAGGCCCCAGGATGTGAACCCGTGGCCTTTCCACACGGTCAGCCTCAGAGAACACTGCGGTTGGCCACTGTGCCACTGTCGGGACCCCGCAAATTTTCTCATACGGCCTCTTCAGCAGTCCCACCTTCCCCCAAGCCCCACGCTCTTCAGCTACACCTCCTGGGCTGCTTCTCTAATGCTCTTACTTGCTTTCCTCTTTGGGGTTTTTTGTTTTAACTTTCTGGGATATTTTTTTGACTCCAGTGGAATTTTTCATTTTGGTTGTTATAGTCTCTAAAATAAAAAAAAAATTATTAATATTTTTTAATTTGCTACAAGGCATCTGCACTCACCAGACAGAGACAGAGTGAGAAAGCAAGCTACCGGGTCCGGAACTTGAACTGTGATCAGCATTTAGGGCCAGCAGGTGATGGGGTGTGGTAGTCCAGCACCTTCCTCACCCCGTCACCTGCTGGCCCTAAATGCTGTCTTTATGATGGAGCGTGTGCACACAGGCCCGAGAGAGAAGCAGAGAGTTGCTCTCTGCAGAGCCCCAGTCTTGCAGTGCCCCCCTAGTTCTCCGATCGGCCGGACCAGGGCAGGCATGTTCCAGGCGGACCAGGCCGTGTGTGCTTTGGCTGGGAGGCCTGGTGTGACGCGGCTGGTGTGACGCGGCCGAACTCGGGCGCCCACCATGCTGGCTCATCGCCCCGCCTCTACCCGGCCTCTGGGAGTAGGTGTCAAGCACGACGACCCTAAAATGTCAGTGTGTTCTCCAAGGAGCAAGGACGTTGTCCCCTGCCACCGCCGTGCAGGGACCAAAGTGAGCGGTTTATCACCAGTGTCTGGCATCACCGTCACCTCGCTTGTCATCCTGTCAGTGTTGACACTCGTCCAGGGCTGTGCTCATCCGGGACCGCATGAAGCACCACGCTGCCCAGGGCCAGCACTGGCGGAGGGCCGGCGTTCCCAGAGGGCAGGCAGTGCTCTGGCCGCCGGGAGGCCGTGTAGTCTCGCCGTGTCCCCAGAGTCCAAGCCAGAGCACCCTCCCCTCCTTCGGGGTTCACAGGCGATGCCTGACAACATGTGCTTGTGACTGATGTGGGGTCTCGTTCTCAGGTGAGAGCAGGGCCTCTGCAGATGTGGCCTGGGTGTGTGCATGTACGTGGTGTGTATGTGGGTGCACATCTAGGTGTATACGTGCCGGGTGTGTGGGTTCGTGTGCATTGTCTGCATGCGCTGCATGTGTGTGGGCGTGTGCATGCACACGTGTCCTCTCTCTGCATGTGCACACGCCTATGCAGTGTGTGTCTGTGCGTGTGCACGTGTAGTGCGTGTGTGAAGACGCATAGGGCAGGCTGAGCTGGGGCGGGTGCCTGCAGTGGCGTGGGAGTGCACGGGGATCCTGTGCTCCTGGTCTTAGCCCCTCACCAGTGTGCGGCCACCTCTTCTCCAGAACCCATCTGTCCTTGCTCTGAGCCCAGGAGGCCAGAGCACCCAGGGAGCCCTCCTGCCCCAGAGAGTTGAAGGCCCAAGGTGGGCTCGGATGGAGGCCCTGAGGCCATGGGCTTGCTGTGGCCTCAGCACTGCCCTTGGGTCCATTTAGGGTCTTGGCCCTGCTGGACCTTAGGGCCTCTGGCTGGGCTCCTCCCATCCTCTTGGCTTCTGCAGAAGGTCTTCCTGCACCCCTGCCACACGCCCCTAGGACTTCAAGCCTTTACAAAAGACAAAAGCCAGGACTTTGGCTTCTCCTGCAGCCAGCAGCTACCAGGCTCCTGCCTGAAGGGAGGGCGAGGGAGGGGTGTGGTGGATGGGCTGGGAATGGTTTTTAGGAGCCAACCTAGGTGCTGACTGAGCAGTCTGGCTGGGAGCCCCCTGTGGGCTTTGTCACCCTAAACCCCACTGCAGGCCCAGGCAAAGTAAGAGGAGCGCCCCCCGCCTGCCTACCCACCCGCCCTGTAAGTGGAACTGTCAGGCCGAGAGTGCACATGAAAAAATCATGAGGCAGCCCAGCTGGGCGCCTTCAGGAACCAGAGGGAGGCTGGGCCGGTCCAGCCGAGACCCAGCAGAAGCCTGCGAGGGTGAGAGCAGAGTGAGAGCCGGACCTGGGCTGCGCCCACCAGCAGGGGACCCCTCTCCTTGCTGCAGGGCCCAGGGACACAGGGAGGGACTGGCTGGTGTGCCCTGGCCTGGGGGACAAAGAGCAGAAGCCTGGGGAAGTCTGGGCTCAGGGGAGGGAAGCGGGCAGACCTCAGGGACCCCCCTGATGCCTGGCAGGCACTGCCTGGGGGGCCTGGGGTACGGCAGCCCTGGCTATGCCTCGCCTGGGCGGGCTGCCCGGGCCAGTCCCAGTTTCCAGGGCTCAGGGCCAGTAGAGGGGGAGCTGCCCTCCCCTGGTGCATGCACACCGCAGGTGCCAGCTCACGCCACCAGCATCGGCGTTACCCGGGCACCCAGCCTGGCTCACGTGCTGGTCGCCATGGTAGCAGGCAGCATGCCGGTAGGAGCCCGGGCGGGCCAGCAGTCTAGATGGGAGAGATTGGGCCTTCCCGAGCTAGTCCAGGAAGTAAGGCGGGGGAGGCAGGGGGCCCTCCAGGGACCAGGTGGCTCACTCCCCAACATCCTGGGAAGGGAATCCTTGCTGAGAGTTATAGGGTGGACACCAGGGGCCTTGGGGGTGGGGCCTCTGCTCCTGACCTTGTCCCCCAAGAGATTCTCAGGTAGTCCCTGCCTCTGGGACCCAGCAGTGGCCACGAGGGTCCCTCTGAATCCGGCTGCTCCCTGAATGGGGGTTGGGGCACCGCTCACCCGGATGGCCCTCAGTGCCCATCGGGAAAGGTGCCTTTGTGCAAGTCAGCACGTGGCATGTGGCGTGGCCGACATCTCTCTGGGCTCGGTCAGCGGCCGTGGCCAACACGCTGGGCCCACGCGCCGGCCTGGCTCAGGGGGAGGCACATGGGGCTCCTGACCTTAGATGTTCCTGGAGATCAGCCTGAGCGGGCCACGGGGCCACGGTGGGAGGCAGCATGATGTGTACCCACGTGACTGGCTGTGTGAGCACCCTCTGCCGCGGGCCAGGGTGCGGGCTTCACGGGTCGCTGGCAGGAGCAGGGAGGAGCGGGCACGCCTGCTGTGAGCGCGCTCTGCACAAGCCCTCAGGCAGCGCCCAGTCAGACCACCCTGCCAGGGGCACGGCGGGCTCCGAGGCCAGGGTCGGTGCAACAGCTCCAAGGGGTGACCTCTGTCCCACCCCACCCTGAGCACACGTGGACCCGCCCAGCCAGGCGTGTGCGCTGAGACATCTATTGCTCCCCCCACCACAAAGGGCCAGACCTGCATCCCTCTCCCACTGGGGCCAGTCTGTAGCATGCTATGGCTGGATCCCACATGGCCAACTGTGCAGTTCAAGTCCTGGACCCGCAGATTGAGAAACCTGTGGGGAACACGTGCATACATGCCCCAAATCCTGAGGCCGGGGGCAGAGAAGGCATTGCCGGCTGACCAAGCCCCACAGGGGGTGCTTTTTCTCACTTTCTCTATCTCTGGCACGCACACAACACCCTCTGGCAAAAAACAAGAAAAGGAAGCAGCCCCTAGGTCAGCCAGCAGACGCCGTTATGTACCCACTGTGTCCAGGAAGCTCCCCGGAGACCTTTCAGCCCCCTCCCTGTGCCAAGTACCCCCAGGCTTGCATACCTGGCTCAGATCCCCCCACCTAGAGAGCTGGGGCCCAACTAGGAGGGGAGCTCACAGTGGGTGCACTGGGCACAGGCAGAGTGCTCCGCTGGGACAGGCAGAGTCGGGGTTGCAGACCCTCCAAGGGAAGGCCAGCCAGAACTCCTCTGCACATTGCACGTCACTGGAGAAGTGGCCATGTCTATGCCCTGGGGCCACCGGCAAGCTGCCCTCAGGCACCCCTGACTTTCCCAGGGGTTCGAAGTGACCCACCCAAGAGACTGAGAGCATTGCCGGCGTGTCCCTCCAAACCGGGCGCACTTCCCTGGCTCTGAAGCTAGCCCACACCCCACAGTACGCTGGGAGCTTGGGGGGCTATGTGTGGACACCAAGGCCTCCTCTCGGGCAAGCACAGCCCACTGCAGCTCCCTGGATGGTGCCTGCACAGCTGGTCATAGTCAGTGACCCCAGGCGCTCGGGACCACCATACGCCCCGGCCCCAGGTGCAAACCCCAGCTGTGTCAGGTCTGTGCCGGGCTTGGCCATGGGCGGGAGGGCTGGTGTGTGAGTGTGCCCAGGGCACACCTCCTGGGCCAAAGACCAAGACCCGGCCCTCCTTGCCAGACCCCAGGCTGGGCCACAGCTGTGGGTGCCAGGGGCTGGGCCCCCGCGGCTCTGGACAGGAGGCTGAGGGCCACATGCTGCTGTGGGAAAGGGGACTGTGCTGGCACTGGCCGGGCACGGGCGGTTCTAGCCTCAGTCCTTGGCTCCAGGCCCCTAGGGCAGGGCTGAGTACAGCCCCTGAAGACAACCCCAGGCCCGAGGTCGGGGCACAGCGGAGGCCTGAGGGGCTGGGGGCCAAGATGTTGGGGGAATGAGGTGTGGCGTCCCCCTTCCGCCAGGCCTCAGGGCGCCCACTGGGCATATGTTTGGACTTACTCCGTGGCGCTGGCCCTGACGGTAAGGGCCATCCAGCTGGGCTGACACCGTGATGTGAGGAGCAGCACCAGGGGCCAGGCCTTCCCAGCTAGTCCCTGAGGGCCTGCCAGGTGGCTCTGCCCAGCTCGCGTGGACAGGCCAGCATCAGAGCCATGCCGGCACCCCGTCCTTGGCACACGTGACCTGGACAGGGCAGCCACCTTCCTCGGCACCTTGGTGCCTGGCCTGGCTCAAGGAGTCAGAGATCCCAGGTCCCAACTGGGCTCCTGGCCCCACCAGCACCCTGGCCAG
>NW_006159630.1:1169412-1169798 GCF_000334495.1 Tupaia belangeri chinensis | reverse complement strand
GCCGGCAGGAACCCCCCCCCCTGCCACTTTTCGGCCCCAGGATGGTCAGGCCCTGGGGCTGTGGGGGGCGGGCTGGCTGCAGGCTGTGGGTGGGGCTCCAGAGGGCCTGGCAGTGGGATCAGAGACGGTAACTGGACCCTGGGCAGCCCAGGCAGTGGCTGGGTGGAGGGTGGTGATGGGGGTGCGGCCATGCGTGAGTTTCCACTGGGCGGCTTTCTCCACGTCCTGAGCTGGGAAGAGCTGGGCTGGGGCCGGAGGCCACCCGGTGGGTCTGAGCTCCCAGGTGGAAGGCAGGAAGGAGAGAGGCTGAGAGGCACAGGGCCGCGAGGACGAGGAGGGGGGTCGGCCCCGTCCCCGGGCCCTGCAGGTCCCCGGCTCTGGCCTCA
>NW_006159630.1:1165155-1169019 GCF_000334495.1 Tupaia belangeri chinensis | reverse complement strand
CGGGCCGGCCCAGCGGGCCCGCGACTGCCGCTTCCTGGTGCTGCCACAGCCCGATGGGCGCTGGGCGCTGCAGTCTGAGCCACACGGCCGCTTCTTCGGCGGCACCGAGGACCAGCTGTCCTGCTTTGCCACGGCCATCTCCCCGGCTGAGCTGTGGACCGTGCACCTGGCCATCCACCCGCAGGCCCACCTGCTGAGCGAGAGCCGCCGGCGCTACGTGCACCTGCGCCCACAGGAGGACGAGATGGCGGCAGACGGCGACATGCCGTGGGGCGTGGACGCACTCCTCACCCTCGTCTTCCAGAGCCGGCGCTACTGCCTCAAGTCCCGAGACAGCCGCTACCTGCGCAGCGACGGCCGCCTGGTGCGGGAGCCCGAGCCCCGGGCCTGCTACACGCTGGAGCTCAAGGCGGGTAAGCTGGCCTTCAAGGACTGCGACGGCCTCTACCTGGCGCCTGTGGGGCCGGCCGGCACGCTCAAGGCTGGACGCAACACGCGGCCCGGCAAGGACGAGCTCTTCGACCTGGAGGAGAGCCACCCGCAGGTGGTGCTGCTGGCCGCCAACCACCGCTACGTCTCGGTGCGGCAAGGTGAGGCCAGTGGCGACCTCCGGAGTGGCAGGGGCCTCCCTGCTGCAGGCTTGGTGGCGCAGGGCAGTGTGGGCGGCGGCCGTGTGCGTGTGTTGGCCTGTCTGGTCTGAGCTGGGGTGCGAGTCGGTGCAGAGCATGTGTGGCTGCACACGTGTGGGGGTGTGTGGGCTTCTGCAGGCCCAGGGTCCCCACCGAGCCCAGTGGCTTCAGGGTCAGAGGGCAGAGGTCCTGACTTCTCTCAGGACAGCCAGAGTGCCTGGGCCAAGCCCTGGGCCTGCAGGGCAGTGGTGGCAGCCCGCCGGCTCTGTTCCACCTCTCACCACACCCACTCCAGAGGGCCTGGCGGTCCAGAGCAGGGATCGCTCCTCCAGTGTCGGCGGATGCAGGACTAGGTGGCCCTACTGGGGACCAGGCTCCTGCGACAAAGGTGCCACCTCTGCCCCACTGGGGTGTGAGCTGGGTCTCCCCATCTCCTGGGTCACTGGTCACTTGCTGCTGCGCCCCTCAGTGGCCTGTGGGGACCGACAGGAGGAAGCTGAAGTGCCCCAGTGCCCACACTGCTGTGGGCAAGGCCCTGACCCAGGCAGCTGTCATTGCTACTGCCTGTGTGGCCCGAGTGGCCAGGCACACTGACTCAGGGTCTTAGGGCCAGGCGAGAGACAGGGAGGCTGGCACATGGAGCCCCTGCCCACATGGGACTCTGTAATGGGTGCCAGCTGGGGGACCCGCCCGTCCTGGTAGCTCTGTGTAGACTCCCTGGACACTCAGCCTCCTGTGGGGACCTGGGCACAGGGCTGCCCGGCCTCAGCACAGGAGCCCCGTTAGGAGCCCCAAGAAGGGCCTGCCCTGGGACCTCAGGCCAGTCCATCGCAGTGGAGGCAGAGCCGCTGTGAGTGTTGGCCGCGGCACGTGGCTAGGCCAGGGATCCAGGGTTCGACCGTGCACACACAGCTATGGCTCCTCCTTCCCCCACAGGCCCTGGGTCCAGTCACCACACCGGCCCGGGCCAATCCTTAACAATTCAGCAAACCCAGCGGGTAGGCTATAGTGAGAGCGAGTGTGGCTAGGCCTGCGTGGCACGGCGGTGCTGACCGGAGCACCTGTAGCAGAAAACTGGCCATGGACTGGGTCAAGCCATGAGAGTACCGAGGGTCCCCTAAGAATGGGAGTGCAGAGACCCCAGGGAAGCGAGGTCCCAGCAGGACATGGCACCAGCTCTGCAGCATGGTCACAGCCCTCTGCTCTCACTCACTCAGTGAGCCCCCTTCCCGGGAGGGCTGACTTCAGGCTGACAGTCTCATGGTCACAAAACGGTTGCTACTACCCCAGGCTTTACATCCAGACAGGGCAAAATCTGGGGAACGAGGGGTACTGGTTCTCCGTTGGTGTGTCCTCAGGCAACCTCTCCCCCCAGTCCCGACGCTCCCGCGTGCTCATCAGCTGGAACTGTGCCATTCACTTCCGCTCAACCAAGCCCTCTGGAGGGAGGCACCTGCATTGCCCAGACCAGCTTGGACCCTGGGCCCTCCTGGTGTGGGGCCAGCTTCCTAGAAGCAGGTGACAGTGGGGGCTCGCCTGCGGAGCTGGCTTGGAGTGCCTGTGGCGGCCAGGAGCCAGCCAGGTGCTGCATGCCGTGCCTGGCTCAGGACCTGACTGGGCTTCTGTCCAGCAGCTGCAGGGATGTGCTTACCCTTCCTGCCATCTCGGTGCAATGTCTCTTCCTTCATGGGCGAGCGCCCCACTGACAAACCACCAGCGCTGGAGGGCCAGGGCTGCTGTCCCACCCAGGAGCGAGAGCCGCTTGCCTGGCTCCAGTTGTTATGGGCGGAGGGGAGGGTGGCAGACACCTCCGTGGACCTGCAGGCGCTGCTCAGTCTCTGAGCTGTGGTCAGTGTGAGGGGTAGGGTCCAGCCCCACTCTCACTTCCCGTTCCCCCAGCAGGACTTTGAGGGGCCCTGCTTCTGCCTAAAGGAGCTCGGTTGCCATGGAGATAGGGACTTGGGGAGGGAGTCAGAGGCTCAGTCTGTAGGAAGACCCAGGAGGCCCAGCGTCTGCCTGCTGCTCCTCTTGCTCCCTGCCCAGGAACGCAGGCCGAGACCTGGGCAGCCTTATCCTCCCATGGGCTCTGGGAGAGCCGACTGCGGAGGGGACAGGGCCAGCCCCTTCCTCGTGCCTGGGGATGGTCCCTGGGAGCTGGCTGTGACCTGGCCCTGGCGTGGGGAAGGCTGGAGACCCCACTGCACCCACCTGGCAGCTTAGGGCAAGTTATAAATAGGCCTGGCAGATCCAGGGTGAGAGGAGCAAGCGGATTAGCCACTCAGTGCTTAATGGGGCGGGGTGGGGTGGACCTGGCCGCAGCGCAAGGCTGGCTGCTGCACCAGTCAAGGTGTGGGGTCCATGCCTCCCCTCCTCTGCCCCCAGGAGAGGAGTGAGGGGCTCCCCATCTCCTCCCTCCAGGGGTCAACGTCTCAGCCAATCAGGATGAAGAGCTGGACCATGAGACCTTCCTGATGCAAATTGACCAGGACACGAAGAAGTGCACCTTCTACTGCAGCACCGGGGCCTACTGGACCCTGGTCACCCACGGAGGCATTCAGGCCACCGCTTCACAAGTGTGAGTGCACTGCCACTTCCACCCCAGGTCGCCCGGCAGCCCTGCAGGGGCAGGTGTGGGTGGGCTCTGCCCCGGGAGCCCGAGGGCCCAGGGGCCAGACCTGTGCCCTGCCCTGAGTGTCTGCCCGCTCACTGCAGCTCGCCGGGCACCATGTTCGAGGTGGAGTGGCGCGGCCGGAGGGTGGCGCTCAGAGCCAGCAATGGGCGCTACGTGTGCATGAAGAGAAACGGGCAGCTGGCGGCCGTCAGCGACTTCGCGGGTGAGCACTCCCTCCCCACCAAGAGCTGCCCCACCCTCCAAACTATCACTGTCCTGGCAGTGGCTGGGATGCTCATGGGACGCCCCCGGCCCACTGGATGTGGGGAGCTCCTGGTCACTGTGCTCCGAGGATCCTGGGCTAGTGGCCTTGGGCACCTGGCAGGCCTCCAGCAGGATGGGCAAGCCTGGGCCCAAAGCCGTTCTCCCAGGGCGACCAGGCTGGCTTGGACAGGGAAGGTGGTGTGAGAGCGTCCCCAGCAGCGCCCTGTCCCGCCAGGCGAGGACGAGGAGTTCACCCTGAAGCTCATCAACCGGCCCATCCTGGTGCTGCGCGGCCCCGACGGCTTCGTCCGACACCGCCGCGGCTCCAACCAGCTGGACCCCAACCGCCCACGCTACGAC
>NW_006159630.1:1163617-1164403 GCF_000334495.1 Tupaia belangeri chinensis | reverse complement strand
GGCGCCTCGGGGCTGCTGCGCGCGGACGCAGACCTGCCGGCCGGGCCCGCCCTCTGGGAGTTCTGAGCCGCGAGCCCGGCCCATTAAACCTGTCTGACACCGACTGCTGCTGGGCTCCGCGCCGCGGGGAGGTCTGGCGGGGCCACAGAGGGCCTGCCCTCGCTCTGCCCGGCCCCCAAGCCCGTCCCCGTTCCCCACCCTGGGCAGCCAGGGCTCCTCTGGGCCCGGCCCTTGGCACACTGCCCTCCTTGAGGGGACAGAGAAGAGGCCAGGAGGGGCCCACGCACTCCCGGCCCGCGCCACTGTCCCTTTCCCCACCATTTAAAACAGGACCTGGAGTGGACTGGCCAGGGACAAGGCCACCAGCTAGCCACCCTCACCAGAGCAGAGCTCCCAGCCCCTCAGGTGACCTGGGCCTAGGAAGGTGGGGCTTTTGAGGACCTGGGGGGCTGGCACCCTGAGCCAAGCCCTAGGACCAGGACGCGCGCAGACCCTAGGACCGGGGGGGGGGGGGGGGGGGAGGACACCAACACAGCTGACACTGCCCCCTTGGCAATGTGGACTGTGGATACAGAGCAGGGACTTGCACTGCCAGGACCGGGACTCTGCCTGGCATTAGGGACAAAGGGCTTGCCCTCCAGTGTGGGTCACATGAGTGGGGACGCCTGAGGCCTGGAGTCTCGGCATGCTGTTCAAGGCCGCCAGGGCTCAAGTGGGGCAGGGCTGGGAAGGGACTCAGGGCCTGGCCTACACAGGCCGGCGGGGGGGGGGAAGACTGGGAGACCC
>NW_006159630.1:1154789-1163564 GCF_000334495.1 Tupaia belangeri chinensis | reverse complement strand
TGGTGGGTTCAGACCTGGGGCTCCCGCCTTCCCGCCTGCTGGGGCCCTCTCTAGCCTTTCCTCTCAGCTCCTCCTGGGATCCTAGGTGACCCCTAACCTCCACCCTCGTCCATGCATGGCTGTCCTCAGGCTGGCGGGCAGCAGACTGCTTCTCCTGAGGAGGCCATCTTCAGACTGGCCTGGATTCCTGGAGAACCCCAAGGGCCAGAGCAGAGGGTGGGCAACTGTTACCGCCTGGGGGCCTGGAGTGCTGGGAGGCCTCGCTCTGACTGCTCTGGCTTGAGGGTGGACAGGGGCCCTTTGGGATGTCTCACACTCCTGGGCTGCAACTGGCTGGCATCCGGTCGGACTCGGGGGAGGGGAGCCCAGCAGGCCCAGGCCTGTCAGTTCCAAGGGTCCTCAAGACCTGGGATGGTGAGTGGGAAGGCGTTGGGGGAGGGCGGGGGCAGACTGGCAGCCTCTGGGACCCTTCCTTTCCCAGGCAGGTGGGTGTGGGCCTGCACCTGCAGCCTCTGCTGCCCTGGAGGGGCCCATCTGTGCCAGCTCGTGTGCAAGCGTGTGTGGTGCTCTCTCCACGCCCGTCCCTAACCAGTGCGTAAACCCACACTAGGAAACTTCAAGGGCTGGGGCTGGCCATTCATCCTCCCCGTGGCGGTCAATCCCCAGGGAGATGACACGAGGACTGCCCTGGAGAACGGCTGTGGGTGGCCTTGGCCGGACAGGCCCTGTCCCCAAAAGGGGTGATGCAGCAGGCAGACTTCACTGGCCGGAGCACCAAGTAAAGGAGGTGGTGCTATGGGGACATGTCACTCTGAGACCAATGGAGCCTGGAGAGGCAAGCGGGGACCTAGGTCGTAAGAAACCAGCAGGGGCCAAAGTTCGGCAGTAAGGTTGCTTGTCACACATAGCACCTGCACCGCGCTCCGCGCGGCCTGTCCTCCCTGAAGCACCGGCCTGGGCAGCACCCAGGCTGAGGGAGGAATGGGCTGGGGCAGAGCTGGGCATGGGCCCGGACGAGCCGCCGGCACTGGGCACACTGGCCTGGGAACAGGCTCCTGCGTGGTGTGGCACAATGCCACGGGCACTTGCAGAAGCCCCATCGGGTCTTTGTGCTTTGGTCGTGGGGAGCACCCTCAGGTGTGGTGACCCGAGTGGGCACTGCTGCCCTTGGCAGTGTAGTAGCAGGGATGGCTGTAAAGCCACCCCAAGTCCCAACCCGAGACCGTTTCCCCCTGGCCTCCCCTCTGGGGGGCTGGACCCCCCGAGTCCTGGGCCTTGACTCCACAGGGGCAGGGTCGGGCCTCTCATAGCCTGCCCAACCACCTGGGCAAGAAGCCTGCCCAGCGGCAATAGGTGAGTTCTGAGGGCTGGCTGCTGGGCAGGGAGGCAGACCCAGCTGGTCCAGAGATGCCTGTGCGGGTCCGGACAGAACCGCTTCCTCTTAGCACGTCCGGCCCAGCCCCCGCCACTGGCCGCCCACAGCTCTGGCCAGCCCACGCTTCCCAGAGTCAGGAGTTGAGGAAGTGAACCTGTCGTGACCTGGGGCCTTCGCTAAGCCGTGAAGGCAGTGGGCGCGGGAGCCGGCGGGTCACAGCAGGACCAGGCTGGGGTTCCGTTCCGCAGCTGCCGGTACACCTGCAGGAGCCTCTGTGCAGTGGCGTGGGAGCCAGCTTCGTCCTCCCTGCACAGCCGGTCACGCAGGGACTGCACTTCCCGCAGCAGCACCTGCAGGTGGGGCAGCCTAGCTCAGCTCTGAGCCAGCCCTGCACACAGCCACACTTGGGAGCTGCCCTGGTGGTCTGTGACCTTAGAGCAGGAGGGTGTGAGTGCCTCACCTCGTGGTTGGCGTGGATCTGGCGGAGATACTGCACGCGGAGGTCAGGGGGGCTGGAGCCTTGCGCGGCCTGCTCCATGACCAGCGTCTGAGGAGCATGAGAGGCACTGGACACTTGCCCGCACTTGCAGGCCTGTGGCCCTCCTCTGGCCCCTCCATCTGCCCAACCCTGCTGCACCCCCAGTCCCTCGTTCTCAGCTCTGCCATCTGCCAGGACTGCCCTCCTCCCAGGGCTCCCCCTGCCTGCCAACTCCCCCTCCCCAGGGGACCTTCATCAGTTCAGGCCACTCCCCATGGGTGTCCATGGAGGCAGCCACGGAAGTGGCCCAGGCACCTGAGCGGAGCCTGCCCGCTTCCCAGGTCAGCTTGGAGTATCAGGCCTAGCCCTCCCTAGGGGCTAACAAAGCCGTCTGGGGTACAGTGGGCCCTACATCTGGGCAGGGCCCAGCCCCCTGAGCTGTAGCCCACTGGTCACACAGGGAGGCCGATGGAACACTGCCATCTGGAACTGAGGTCTTTGTGGAAAATGCGCTTCAGCCACTCAGGTTACCGGGGTGGCCCCGACCCCACCTGTGAGTCCTTTAGGAGGGGGCCTGGGCACAGAGGAGCAGGGGCAGAGCTCTGCCCCGTTATCCTGACCCCAGACCAGGCACTTGAGCCCATGGCGGGCCATCACAGCGCCCCGAGCTGACTCTGTCTCGGGAGGCTTGCAGCGCAGTGAGGTCACCAGGCGAGGACGAAGCCACGGGACTGTGACAAGGCCGCCAGGGTCGTGATGAGCAGGCACCTGCACACCTGGGGGCAGCCGGAGCCACTGGGCCAGGGCAGGGCTCCCACCCCAGTCACGGTGGTGTGCTGGGGGCTGCTGTTGGCCTCAGGTGGAAGGTCCTCTGGCCTCAGGGTCACGAGTGGCCAGGAACATCGACCGCAGGTCTCCAGCGAGGCAGACGCAGGAGCGTGCTGATGGCAGACTCAGTGCAAGCTCGTGGTGGCCACCGCAGACCCCTGGGACTGGCAGGTGGAGTCAACCGCCCCAGCCAGGCACTGTTTGATGCTCACCAGAGATCTGGCCCCAGTGGGGCAGGACACAGCACCAGGGCCCCCCTGGAGCTGCCAGCAGGTAGGCTGACGACTCTACTGTCCTGGCCAAAACTTGGGGCTCAGGAAAGCAGCACATCTCGTCCCAGGGTCCACAGCAGGCGGCCAATGGGAAGCCACAGGGTCGGGGCTCAGGTCGCCCTGGACAGAGCCAATGGCATGCCCGCAGCAGCAGCCACATGCAGGGCGGCTTCCCGCTGCCCACAGCCCGACTGCATGCTACACAGCTGCCGCAGGGGAGCACGCGGCCCTGTCAGGCGCCGTGGCCCGCAGGGCCTCCTTCCCACTTGCTCACACAGGCCAGCTCACCTGCAGGCGCCCAATGATGGCGTGGTGTGCCCGGCACAGGTCAGCCAGAGACGGGCTCTCCACCTGGACCTCCACGACCTGGAGGGGACCCGCTGGGCACAGGTCCACCATGGCCACCTGCAGCACAGGGGAGGCTCACTGCCTGCCCATGACCCTCATAGCCTTGCAGCAGCCCCACCCTGAAGTGGGCTGGACAGCCCAGCCGCAGAAATCTGCTCCCGTGGAGACCGCTGTGCTGACCACGGAACTGCAGGACCCCCTGCAGGCCTGCCGCCCACAGCACCACATTCCAGAAGGGAGCAGTCACCAAGCCCAGCCCTAAGGTCCTGGGGGGCAGTCCCGCCAGCCTGTGGGAACCTACTGTGGGGACCGTGGGGGTCCCCATGGTGGACACTGGGCCCCAGCTTCATGGCTGCCTGACCCAAGCAGACTCCACTTGGGTGCCTGGGGGAGTCACCCTCAGAGAGTTGGTCCCAATTCAACTGCTGGCCTGAAGGCCAGTGTCCCCAGCCCCTGCTTGCCTCTCGGACAATGAGGTGGACGTCTGCACCATCTGGGGCCACTCCTTGGACAGAGGACAGTGCCCGGGCCCTCACAACATCCACGGCGGCGTTCTCGGCAAGGAGCCACTGCAGGGTGGCACAGGACAGGGGCACACCTGGGGAGGCGGTGGGAGCTCAGGTGGGTGAGCCAAGTGGGCACCTGGGTGGTCACCCTAAGGGCCTCCCTCCCAACTGCCATGACCAGCTGAGGAGACATGGCCTCTGGCTTCTCTGAAGGATGGCTCTGTGTGGGTGCCGCCTCACTGTGGGGGCTTGCCGATTTCTGGGCCATCCTTGGGGACAGCCGCCCCAGCCACAGGCGCCCAGAGCTATGAACTACCCAAGGCAACCCTGACCGCCGCTCCTGCCTCGGGGCACCTCCAAGCACCTCAGGCCCACAGCAGCGCGCTGGGTGTGCTGGCCAGACACGGGTGGCGCTGTGGGCCACAAGCCCCGAGGGCCAGGTCTTCGTACCACTCTGCGAAGGCTCACCGTGTGGTTCCCTGGCTGCGCGTCTGCTTTTCTGTATTTAGGTCACCCTCCACGTGATTTTAAAAATGACAACTTAAAAAAGATAAACTAAAAAAAGATAAAAAGTGGCAGGCAGGCCAGCCACAGGGGCAGGGCTCCCGCTGTGAGCTGACCAGACAATGCTCATGCCCCCACGGAGTGTGGGGGGCCTGCCTAGGGCTGCCAGGAGTGGTGGGGAGGCGGGGTCAGCTTGGACCACCTACCTGGGGGACCATGCTGCAGGGCAGCCCTGAGCAGCTCTGCAGACACCTTGATGCAGGCGACCGAAGGGGACAGGGCCTTGGTCTGTGGGGAGGTGGGGCCTGCAGGCTCAGGCCCCAGCTCTCGACGAGTGTCCAGGAAGGCATCCACAGGGTTGCCGGCAGGGCCCAGCAGGCAGGTGACCTGTGCGTGTGCAGGCAGCAGGCTGGGGAAACGCAGGCCCTGCAGCATGTCCACCGTGTGCCTGCTCAGGGGCAGGCAGATGCCTTCCTGCTCAGGGAGGATGTTTGGTGCACGCTCGTCCAGAGAGGGGTCCTCCCAGGAGTCCACAGGGGCAAGGGCACCACCCACGGCCTCCCTGAGGCTGTAGAAGAGTGCACAGGACACGGTCACGGGCAGGTCGAGTTCTCCGTCCTCGCCGGGGCCTAGGGGCAGTGCCACCTCACGCCGACTGCCGGGGCCGAGCTGGTCCACAGGGATGGTGTAGGTGACAGCCGAGCCAGCCGCGTCCAGGTCCAGGGCCCGGGAGCAGCTGAGCACCTGCACGCACAGGGCCCAGCCGTGGCCCAGCTGGAAGCCGCCGCTGCTCTCCAGCAGACAGGTGGCCGTCAGCACGTCGCGCAGCGAGGGACGGCCCCAGGCGGCGGTGATGGTGCACGAGATGGGTCGGGGGCCCCCCCGGCTGGACAGCAGCGCGCAGCTTACGTTCATGGCCTCGTTGAGGCTCGCCAGGGCCTGGTTCCGCTGGTCGACTGCTCTCTTCAGGAAAGACACCCTACAAAGACAGGCAGGACTCCGGGAGGGGCAGTTGAGGCCTGCCGGCTGCGGGTCACTGGCGGAGGGCTCCATCTAAGGGGCAAGCCCCGCCCGGGAGCACCCTGCCTACTCACACCCACCTCTCTCAAAGCTGCTGCTGCTGCACCTGCCCCACCCTCTCTAGGCTGCAAGGGGAGGACAAGACACAGGGCTGTGGTGGCCGGGGTTAACCCACCCTCTGCACAGGACGTCCTGAGCACCCTTCTCTGCGGGACAGCCCTGAGCCGCGGTGCCCCGGAACCTGCAGGACTCTTACTCTCAGGACCTCAGGAGCCCATGTCCACTCTGGGGCACCTTCTCTCCAGGAGTCCCGTGGGCTGACCCCGAGGCAGCTCACGGGGAAGGTGGGAGTCAGCACCAGAAGCTCCTCCTGCACCAGGAGGGCCCTCTGGCTTTCAGGGGCAGCCAGGTTTGATGGCCTTTCACCCGGCACCAAAACGCCTGGGCTCTCAGTAGGAGCAGAGGCAGAGCCACACCCAGCAGACTCCCCGCGAGAACGCGGGGCTCTCCTGGACAGCGCTCACGCTCACCTCTCAGAGACAGCGCCGATCCCAGACAGCAGCTCCTTGACCCTCCTGCCTGTGCTCTCCGGGGTCGCCCTGGCAGAGCCAGGCAGCTCAGAGGTCGAGTCCAGGCTGCACCTCATCAGGCGGCCCTTGGCAGACAGGGCGAAGAGCTTGGCACTACCTGGATGTGGACACATGTGGCCCAGTCAGCGGGACAGGAAGGGTGGGCGGCTGTGACACTCTGGTGTTTTCCTGGGGCTCCAGGACACACCCTGGAGCAGCCCCTGCAGAGACCTTCCGCACTTGTCCTGAAAGCCTCCTCGAAGAGGATGCCAGGGCAGCGCCCAGGGTGGTGGTCTGGGTTCACGTGTGGACAGAGCGGGAAGGACCAAGCAAGGCCAGTGTGTGCTGCCAGAGCTGCCAGGTGCACTGGGCCTCCATGGGGCTGGCTGCTCGGGCTCTTCGAGACACTGTGCCTCCGAGCCCCTGGAGCCCGCTCGCCCCGTGCTCGACCTGCTGGGGCTCTCTCTGGAAGCTGCCAACTCTGGCTTCTCCTATCTCCTCTGATGGACTGCTGGGGACAAGAATGGCCTGCATATCTTCCACCCCGTGATGTGGCCACGGAGGACGAGAAGCCAAGCTCGGTGGCCGGTGTGCAGCCACCAGCCCCACCCCTCCTCAGATCACCTTCTTGACCTGGTGTGTCCCGGCAGGACTCGGCAGTGTGCTCACAGGCAGCCCCAGCAGAGGGCGCCCTAGCGTTTGAGCATTTCTGCTTCCTCGCTCCATCCACCCTGATTGCGGCCAAGACCCTCTCCCAAAACCCTCTCGGGCTGCACAGGGGGCAGTCTGACCCCAGGGCCGGCACAACCTCTCCAAACTATGTTCAAATAGCACTCCAACACGCCAGCTCTGGTCCGCAGCGGGCTCCCAAGCCGGCTGTGAGCAGGCACCTCTGGCCCTCAGCAGGCGCATTCAGGCTTGACCCAACCACCAGGCATGACCCACCGAGCAGATGCTCTCGCACTGGGCGTCTGAGTCTGAGACTAGCTGAGAGCGGGCCCTGCCCGGGGGAGGCCCCACAGTGCCACACGGCACACAACCAGCCACTCCTCGACCCGAAATGAGAAACGAGACAGCCACACAGCCTGCTGGGGGATAGGCCTGCACCTGCCAGCTTATGGGAGGACAGAGGCCAGCTGGGAGCAGGGGTCAGGCAGCTCGGCTCTCGTACCTTTAGCTTCCCCGGGCGCCACAGAGAGCGCAACGGCGCTGCAGATGCTCAAGCTGGCCGGGCACAGCAGGGCGGGCAGGGTGCCTGGGCCTCCACTGGGCTCCTCAGGGTCTGCAGGGCTGCCTCCCCAAGACAGGTCCACCACGCAGAGGTCCGTGGGGGTGCTATAGTACACATGGCCGCCCCCGCCACACGCTGCGCACAGCACGGGCTCCACGAGATGGTACTCCCGCAGCTCTGGCACTGGGTTCCCAGACTCGCCCCAGCTGGCCTTGATGGCCAGCGTTCGGCCGTGGTGACCCAGGGCCACCAGGCAGTCCGCGTGCACCGTGGACAGCGTCTCCCCCATGGCCTCACCGGCCCACGGCTCTGTCCTCACAGCCCCTATGAAGACGACAGGCTCCTCCAGGTGGTGCAGGATCTGAACCAGGGCTGCTGGGTCACTGGGGACTGACCTGGGCAGGACCAGGGCCTTCAGAACCACACAGCAGAGCTGGCCGTCAGGGAGACCGCAGAGAATCACAGGAGACTCCAGGAGGGTGGCGTCGGCTCCAAAGAGTAGCCCAAAGAGAGCCTCATCCAACACAAAGCTCCCGTGGCCCCAGGTGTGGCTGTGAGTCACCCTGGTGCCTGGTGGCAACACACAGCACAGCACTGGAAGGAAGGGGGGAGATGTGGGATTCCCTGGGACTCCGGCCACAGGTGTGCAGGCGGACAAGGTCACCTCGCCAATCTGGTCTCCCGGCCGGGGGTCCTCCCCAGGACAGGGCCGGTCAAACAACTGCATCTTCCACTGGGCGGGGCCCTGCACCAAGGTGACCAGCACATTGTCCAGCAGGGTGAAAGCGCACAGTGAGGCGTCAAGGAGGACGCAGGCATCTGGGTCCACAGGGACCACGGGGGAGGGGGGCTCGCCGTCCTCGCTCTCCCCGTCATCCTGGCTCGCTGGCCTTTGGGAGCAAGGGAACTGTCGGTCAGGATTGGCCGCATGGTGACCTGCCAGTGGGGCGAGTGCACCGGGGCCTTCACAGGGAGCAGTCTGAGCACAGGCATGGCCACAGCCCTCGGCAGCCTGACCCCACTCCACCTCCCACCCGCCCCGGGGACTGTGCAGCACGGACCCCGAAGGGCACTCGATGGGAAGAAGCTCTGTCTCCAAAAGCAGCGTCTGCACAGGCGAGGGCCGTGAGGGCAGAGCCACCCGACCCAGCTCCGGGCCGTCTGGGAAGGGGCCGCAGGTCACAGCCAGAGCTCCTCAATGCCCAGGCCTGTCCTCCCGACCCAGAAGTCCCCTCTGAATCAGACTGGAGGCTCCTGGCCTGACTCTCCTCCCTTTCAGACACCCACCTCAAGCTATGTCTCCCTAGGCGGGCTGCAGTCCCCAGACCCAACCCAGTCACCAGGGCTGCCTGTGGGCTGGGGCCGGTGCAGGTGCCTTCGGGAGACCCGGGAGCCCCGCCCGGGCTCGCCACCCGCAAACGCAAGGATGGCTGAGCTGCTTGCTGAGAACCAACCCAGGGGACCCGGGCCGGGAGGCGGGAGGGCGGCTCACCTGCTCGGGTGGTCCAACGACAAGCAGTACAGGCCCTTCCAGGCGCACAGCACGTACAGGGCCCTGCGCGGGGCCAGGAACTCCAGGTGCCACACCCGGCCGGGAAACCGGTACACCGCCTGGCGCAGGGGGCGCGGTCAGCCGGCCCGGCT
>NW_006159630.1:1145629-1154423 GCF_000334495.1 Tupaia belangeri chinensis | reverse complement strand
GCCCTTCCGCACCACGCCTCGAGGGGTCGCCTTCCTGGGCGGGCCCTCAGGGCAGCACCTCCCACGACCCGCGGACCCGGGGTCCGGGGTGCGAAAGCAGGGCTGGACGGCCCCTCTGGGGACTGTGCCGCCGAGCTGGCCTGCTAGGCCCGGTGACCAGGACACTGCCGGGTTGGAGCGGGACTAGGTCGCCTCTCCCCCCACGCCTGGACAGTGGCGGCCACTACTAAGCCAGAGGGGTTCCTGGCTCGGGAGCAGAGAACTGTAGAGAAACGACTGGCTGAGCCTGGAGGAAGCCGCTCCCCAGAAACGGCCCGAGAGGGCGAGGCCAGCAGGCCAGCGCAGGCCGGCCCACCCTCCTCCAGAAAGCCCCTCCGAACTCCCTCCCTGAAGGCTGCGACCAGCCATGCCAGGGCTCAGAGCGAGATGACCACCAGGGGGCGGCCAGGAGCCCTTCTGGGAGAGCCCAGGGCACCTCTAACAGTGCCAGCGTGTGGACCAGAAGAGGCGGGCGGGCACAGCAGAGGCCCGCAGCACAGCCAGGCGCGGGCAGCACCAGCCCTGGTGTTCCTGCCCACACAGAGAACCAATGGCCGGTGCCCCAACCACCCAGGGCGCAGCGGTTGCTGCTCCTCCCACCACCCAGTCCTCAGTGCTGGGAGGGAAAGGCTGGGGTGCTCCTCCCCACAGCCATCTCCTCTTGGCTCACTCATGGTGGCCAGGTGTCCACACTGGCTTTCCTGCCACTCACTGTCCCCCCCATGGCAGTCCTCAGTGGCTGTAAGTTGTCCATCACATACGGGCCACTTGCCAGCCTGGAGGAAACCATGCCAGGCTCACGAGGAATGACATGGGGGAGGGCTGGGCACAGCAGGCTTCACTCGGTGAGCCACCCCCATATACTGAGAGGAAGCGTTGAGGTCCTGAGCACAGCCTATCACAGGGACTCCCTGGGGATGTCAGCGCGCCTCGGCAGGTATGTGGCTAGGGGTGCGGAGGGAGCGCCTCTCCACTGTGGCTGGCACAGCACACCTAGCAGGCGCGTGCAGGCAGTGCGCCCGTGGCTGAAGGTCTCAGGAAGCTGGGCATGAAGCTGGACCATCATGGGCAGCCAGAACCACATCTCATCACAGCAGAGCCAGACAGGAAACACAGGGAGGGTGGGCAGGGCTGGGGCTCAGGTGAGCCGCTGGGTCTCCTGGGGTCTTCTAGGGTCTACAAGGGTGAGCGTTAGCTGGACCCGCAGCCCGAAGCCCTGGGTGACAGGGGCAGGCTGCTGAGGGAGGCTGCTCCGTGACTGAAAGCCCGGCTGCTGGCTGCAAAAGCTGGGCTGCCTCTCAGCCATGGCCTGCCCACCTAGGGTGCTCCAGACATCAGCTGCAGAGGGCTCTGAGCTATTTGTTAACAGCTCAAGGAGATGCCCAGCTGCCCAGGCCAGTGCCCAGGGTGGTGCCAAAGGGCGGGCGTGGAGGCCAAGGCCGCTGCCGTCTGGCCCTTCCGAGGAAGGACAGCACGGTACTGTGCAGCTTGGGCTCCCTGGTCGGTGAGGCCGACACCAGGAGCACGTAAGTGGCTGGCAGGTGGGGAAGAGGATGTGCTCAAGGGAGCCAGGGCCTCCCTCACACCCAGACGCTGGGTGGGAAGGCCGAGCAGAGGAGCCAGGCAAGGGAGGGGACCAACCGCACTGGTGGAGAACAGTGGCGTCTCGGGGACAAGTGCCCAAGTTGCCCCATACCTGACCTGTGGACTGAGGTTCAGAGCACAGGACCACCACCAGGGGCAGGGCAGTCACTTCAGGCCTTTATTAGGTCCATGTAGGGCTGGAGCGACAGTGACACTGTCCCACACCCAGCCCCGTACACCTAGGAGCCCACAGCAGTGCTGCTGAGAGCACCTCCAGGCCAGAGCATATGGTGGGAGGCAGCTGAGGGCAGACCCTGCCGCCTCTCCGAGCCAAGATAGGCCGGCCTGGCCTTGCTCACCTGGGCAGGTGTGGGGATGCCAGAGAGGGCTGGCCCACCCCCATGCGAGAGGGAGGCTATGCTGCCAGGGGCCTGTCCACTTAGCTCAGACTCTTTGGACAATAAAATAAAGTGCAATACTGAACAAAGAGTAACTCAAAACCAGAAGCAGAGAAATCACAATGCTTTTTCTTTAGCTGAAAGACAAAAGAAAACATGAATTACGTGGGGTGCCAGAATGCCAGGGTGAGAGAATACTGGTTGCAGAGAAAAGACGACTAGCTTGGAGGGTAACGATGGGGGATGGGGACCGATGGTGGTGGTGGGGAGGGCTCTGGAAGTCTGTGTTGTTGGGCACCTGACCAGTGGGGACATGGAGTGGGCGTGAAGTGTCTTGGAGTCACACAGGTGAGCAGAGGGCCAGGAGCCCAGGCCATTAAGCCTCGGGGCTGACCTTAGGACCAGACAAGACAGAGGAAGGTCAACTCCAGCCAGGGCTGGTGCCCAGAGGGGCCAAGTGGCCTCCACACCTTCTCAGCTGCTGGCAGCAGAGCTGGGGAGCGCGCCCAGGAGTGTGCTTAGCCCAGCCACCCGCCTACTCTCCTGACCTACAGGGTGGCTGCGCTGTGACCAGACCCAGCACCACTGGCCTTGGTCCTAAGAGCACAGGCAGGGCACGTTGGTGCACTCAGCACCCCACACCAGGTGGGCCCAGGTGTCAGCCGCAGCACTGGTCTCACGAGAGCCCAACAGGAGAGTGTTCTGTCTGCCCTGCTGAGGACAAGGAGCAGAGGCCTGAGCCCCGGACAGAGGCGGAGGCCCAGGCACGGTGGAGCAATGCAGCTCAGACACGGCTATTAAGGCACAGGGGCATCACGATGCCCACGACCCCCGTGGAAGGACTGTGCCACAGCCCAGCAAGAGGACGCTTAGAGACCACAGAGGACGCTGCCTGCTCCCCCATGACCCTGTCCAGACTGCCCAGAGCCCATGCCGTCAGCACGACAGCAACCGTCCAGGCCCATGGTGGCCCAGAGGCCCTCGCCAGGCCTATCTCAAGGCCACAGCACTATACTGAGGGCCAGGGAGGCAAGGGAGAGGTATGGCAGGTGGTGGAGGGGATCCAGGCAGGTCTTGGGCAACCCCACCCACCCAGCATTCACGGGGCACCCATGGGGCTAGAGCCACCCCGGTGCTCCTGCACAGACACAGCTGGGGCTTAGTAGTCTCAGGCACTGAGGTTACATGGAAGGAGTGCATCCACTCGCAGCACACACGCAGGGACTTCCCTGGGGAGGGAAGGGGCGGACGAGGCTCTCTGCCCCTCTGTGTAGCTTCTATCAGAAAATAAATAAAGTCTCTTGGCAGGAATTTGCAAGAACTGTTATTAGACCAACCAGACTTTGAGACCCCACCTGGATGTTGGGCGAGAGCTGGGCACAGGTGGGCAGCAAACTAACAGCCAACCAGGCCGATGGGGGACCGGCCCGCAGCTGTCCTCGCTCCACCAGGCAGCGGCCACGGGGGGCCACAGCAGCCCTCGTGGGCAGGGTCTCTGCCGGAGCCCAGCAGGACGGCCAAAAGCTCCCAACCACTGACATGGGGTGGGGACAGAAGCATCAAAGAGGAAGGAAAAGGAAAGCCAGCGGCAGCAGCAACCCTCCCCGGACCCCCAATTTCAGGAGATGATGAGAGGTGCCCAGCCTTCTGCCAGTGGGGCTGTTCACGTGGCCAGGCAGTGGGGCATGTCCAGGTTGGAGAGCACATTCAGCCCGCAGAACCTGTGGCTGCTCCTCTCCAGGTAATGACAGCGTGGTGAAGCTCCGGTGGGCTGGAGGCCCCAGGGGAGGCACCCCGCCCCTCTGCTACCCACAGTGGCCTTGAGGTACAGCCACACAGCACTCCTGGCTTGGTAGGGCCATTCCCTAGGTCCTGGGCAGGCTGCACATCTCGCAGTGGGCTGTGCCTGGCTGGTTCACAAAGGTGCAGTGCTGACAGGCCCACGCGGCGGCAGCAGGGTGCGTGGAGCCCCCCGCCGCGCCGTACTCCTGCAGGCCCGGGAGCTGCACGCCGACAGTGCCTGTGGAGGGAGAGAAGCGAATGGTGGTCATTCTCGCACAGGGAGTGGCCCCCAGTGCTGTCCACAGAGTGGGCAAAGGCAGCTCACACGACATGGCTCCCACGCTGCTGCCTGTGCAGCTTTGCGCACCCACAGGGATGGGCGAGCTGGAGGGACCCCGCCCCCATGCCCCTGCCTTCACTGCACGCTCGGTGTCCTGCTCCCCCAGTCACTGTCACACGTGCTGGCAGGTGGCAGGGCCAGTCCCCATTTTGAGCTATTATGACAAAGCTGTCCTGGACATTCTCACAGCTTCTGCTGACGGCCCTGTGTGGGTACTCTTCCGGGTAAAAGCTGAAAAGTGGGATTGCCAAGGTCACAGGTCTGTGGATGCTGGTTGCCACTTTATTTTTTTAAGTTTTGCTATAGGATGCCTGTGCTTCCGGAGAGAAACAGAGAAAGAGAAAATTCCCTCAGGACTGACGGCCATGCCAATCCCTTCTCCTCTTGAGATTTCTGGAATGCACAAACACGCACTTGGCATATTTCTTAAGGCACTGTGTTTGGGGCTCAAACCATGCAGCCAGCCACATGGGGTCCAGCCACCGTAACCTCCACGCCAGCAGCAAGCCTGACGGCCTTCCTAAGACACAGCCGGGTGCTGTCCAGAGGCTGCTCCAGCTGCAGCCCGCCAGCAGGGCCAGGGCTGCAGTCACACAGCGCCAACAGCCCTTGGTAAGTTGGGGTTTCCCCTAGAGCCCAGTGTACGTGTCAGCGTGTGGCTGGTGAGCGACGGCATGCTGCTGTCTCCTCCTGTGACCTCCTGTGCCGGCCCTATTGTGCACTGCTGCAGCTGCTCGGTGTCCGTGGCTGGGACAGGAGACCCTGTGGCACGTGCCCCTCCACTGTCCACGTTTTGAGGAGCACAGGCACTTTGTTGTGCTGAAACCCAGTTCACCGACTCCTCACAGCCAGTGTTCCCTGTGCCCACCCCGAGGTCCTACGTCCTGCCTAAAAGGGCCCTCACCGACGGTCCTGAAGACACTGTCTAAACACTTACTTTCTTTTTTAAAAACATTTAATTATTTAATTCCATTTGTTGTTATCATTATTACTTTTAATTTGACCAGAGAGAGAGAAAAAGGGAAAAAGAGAAAGCAAGTTGCCAGGTCTGGGCCTCAAACCATGGTCGGCCATGTGGGAATCCAGCACCTTTAACTACCACACCACCTGCCAGCCCCTTAAAAATGTCTTACAGGCAGGGTCTGGCTGCAGCACAGTCGCCCTGCGTCGGCCTCGCGAGTAGCTGTCGCTGGGACAAGGCATGTGCTAGACACTCAGCTTTTAGGGTGGTGGGAAATTGAACCCAAGGCCTCCCGCGGGGCCCCAGACACGCAGCGGCACCAGGCAGCACACGTTCCCACTGCTGGGCTTCACTCCATAAAGAGGCCATCTAGTTTCAGCTGTCTCCAGTAGGCCTGCGGCCTATCCTGAGCTGATCTTCACCAGAGACCCCTTATGCCATGGTCACGCTCCTTGAGACGCCCCGCCTGGGCCACTGCTCTGGGGTTGGCTGACCCACTGACCTCTGCTCTACCTGGCCGACAGGCTGCCTACCCTAAAGCCTGACCCTGGCCCTGCGCCCAGCTAATGCACAGCCCCGGCTTCATGCCCGTTCCCCAGGTTGTCAGCTGTCCCAGGCCCTCGGATTTAACTCTGTTTTCTTTTTTTTCTTTCTTTTTTTTTGGAGAGATTTTCGCTATAGGGCGCGTGCGCTCGCCAGACAGACAGAGAGAGACATTAGAGACAGAAAGCGAGAAATCACCCCCCAGGGGGGATGGTCACGCCGCAATCCCTTCTCCTCCGTGCTCCTCTCGGGATCTTGGGCACGCACGCACACGCACCCGGAGTTTTAAGCCACCGGGTCCGGGATGCGAACCGCGGTCGACTACATGGGAGTCCAGCAACACAGCCATTACACTAACTGCTGGTTCCCGGATTTAACTCTGTTTTAACGCGTCTTTCCCCCATGCAGTCGGGGAGGCACAGAGAGAGGCAGGGTCTCTGCCATGCTGTGATCAGTGGTGTGCCTGGAGCACCAGACTTAAATTTTAACCAAGGGGAAACGTCCATGCAGGCTCTGACTGGACTGTGCTGACCAGGTGGGGGATGGCCAAGGCTTCTAACAAGGTGCGCCTCGTGCTCACTGCGTCCTGGCACTGTGCGGCTCAGCAGAGCCACGGAGCTGTGGGTGCCAGGTCTGCAAGGCGTTATGCTGAGCCACTGCCAAGCCCGCCCTGGCTCTGTCTGTGTGCAGAGGGCCCAGCTACGGTGCCATGCACTTCGCAGAGCCCCAAGGAGTGCACGCTTGCTCCTCAGCAGAACGGCCACTGCCACCAGCCTATGTGTGGGTGTGGCCTCACCTGAGTTTGGGACTCTCCTGGCCCTGAGTCTGAGGGGTGCAGCCAAGCATCTTAGGGGCTGGCAGAGGCAGCCTAGCACCCGGAAGGCTCTGACCGCCCACCTCCTGGTCAGCCTACCCTCCAGGGCCGGGGCATCTGCCTTCCCCCTGCCTGTACCCAGTCTCTGGCTCTCCCTGGGCTGAGCAGGAGGCCCAAAGGTCCCGGCCACCACTGCCGTATTCCTAGGTCAAGGGCCAAGAGCATGCCCACGGAGGGAGCCACCGTGGGGGGCTGGGGCAGGGCCTGGGCTGCAGGGCGGTGAGATGCCCACAGCAGTCAGTGTGGGGGCGAGGCTGGGGGTTGCTGTAAGGTCTGGTGGGCACAGTGTGTCCGCTCCCCTCTCAAGAACTCCTACACAGCATTTCCAAACCCAAGGGCAGGAGGAGCGCCAGGCACAGCACGGCAGCAACAGACTAGGGACAATGTCAAAAGAGGACCACAGAAACATAAAGCATGCCACAGAGGCCAGATAGGGCACAGCCCCACAACACGACGCGGAGAGAGGCTGCCTGTGGGAAAGCTCTCAGTCCAGGCCTGGGCCCCTCCTTGAGTGCTGCTGGCACCTGTGTACCCAGGACCCAGGGTTGGTGGAGGCAGGCGGGAAAGTGTGGCAAGACAATGCTGGAAGCACTGCTTCTGTCCCGTTTGTGGAAAGAAATACTTAAAAAAAAAAAAAAAAGCCAATGACATGGTGGTTGGGCACCAGACCCTACATGGTGACAGCAGAGTCTGGGTCTTGGACCCTGCAGCTGGAAAGCATGCCAGGTGCATGTACGTGTGTGCCCAAAACTCCAAAAAGAATGGAGGAGAAGGGACTGTGGTGTGGCCACCCCAGAGGTGCTTTCTCAGTCCGCTCTGGCAAGCACACGCACCCTACAGCAAATAACAATGAAGTGCAGCAGAGCGAGTTCCAAAGCCTGTAAGTCGCGGGTTTCTGGAGCTCTGGTATCAACAGAGCCAAGACCCTCTCCAGCTGGGCCCCTGGGAACAGGAGCCCAAGGCAAAACCAGCAGGAGCCCATCTGCTGGCAGCCCGGAGGCGGGGTGGGGTACTCACTGCAGAGCTGCTCTATGGTGGCCCACTGCTCCGACTTCTTCCACGTCTGAGCCAGCTCCTCATTGCGGGTCCGCACAGCCTCCAGCAGCAAGCTGATACTGTCCTGCAAGAAGCCAAACGCAGGTTCCAGCTGGCCTGCCTGCAGCACACAGACTTGCCGACTGGCTTTCCTTCCTCATCACAGAGACGTCTCAGAGGCTGGACAGCTTCATAGGCTGTCACTATAAAACACAACTCAATTCTAGAAACTCCAGCGCTAAATTGAGCTGAAATTTGAATTATTCTCAAATAGCCCCCAGTGGGCACCCACCCCTCCCTCTGCCCTGGGACAGGATGCTCGGTATTCCTCATCCTAGTGGGAGCTCAGGACTGTGAGACCCGTCTCCCCCCACACTACCCTCTGCCTCTCTCTCCCCCACGATGTCTGGAAAAACACACTCCACAACTGAGGTCAAAGGGTCAAGGTGCAGAGAATCAAGATAGTCAACATCAGTAAGGAGGGAGGTACAAGGCCTTCAGGGCACTTGGTACCCCAGGAATCGTTTTCTGGCAGGCGACTGCAGCACAGCGCAGGTTTATTGGCAAGGCAGCTCCGAAGCAGAGGGAGCCGCACCTTTTACCACCTGTCCCCTCAGGGAAAAGGGCTGAACCTGAGTGAGTGAGGGAGAGAGGGGCAGCGGGAAGAGTGGCAGGGTGCCTGAGGTGAACTACCGAGTGGTGCCGTGGGGACGGAAACACCTAAGCCCACAGGCCCTGAGACAGCTGCAGACTGCCTGGCAGTAGAAGCCCTGGGAGGGAGGGCTTGCCTCTACCACCTCAGGGCAGGGCCATTTGGTGCTGGTCCCTTTCTTTTTCTCAGCCTTCTCCTGGGTCAAAATGCAGTGCTACAATGTGGCACGTGCAGGATCCCTGGGGTGGGCGCTGCTGCAGAGTGGCCAATGGCTATGAAGGCCACCTGCCTTGCCACCATGGCACGCCACGGAAGTGCCAACAGTGCAGCAGTGAGCTCACGTCTGTAAGCCCGCCAGGCCTTCTGGACTGAGGCGATAAAAACCTCAGTTGGTTCAGGAAGAGGGGTGTGATCAGGGAGTCCCAAATTGTCAGGACAGGCGTTTTGAAATCATGGGACCTCTAACACGCTATGCTGGAGGGCAGAGCCACGTCAACACTGCTGCCACGTGGTCATGTAATGACACTGCCCTCCCCGCCACAAGGGCACTGGCAAACACTGAAGGCCAAGGCATTCACCTTCCTGC
>NW_006159630.1:1144049-1144617 GCF_000334495.1 Tupaia belangeri chinensis | reverse complement strand
TGACGAGGCCCTTGTGGGAGGTTGCTGCCTGCACACTCTGTCACTGCACTGCAGGGTACGGCCTGGACGCCAAGCTCCGACCTGCTCCTGGGTGCATGGGCAGGAGTGAAACCAAGTGCTCTCCCCAGCCCAGGCTTGTCAGGTCCACTGCGGCCATACCTGCAGGGGCATGACCTCATTGGTGACCAGGAACAACAGAAGGTGGAAATCGGAGACAGTGTCCAGGAACATGGCTGAGGTATTCTGGGACAAGTAGGTGGCCAGACTGTGGAAGTCCTAGAGGAAAGAGGACACAGGGACATCATCGCGAGTGCCCGTCACCCACCCAGGACAGGGTTGTGTCCTACCCAGCCACGCAGTGCAGGGCAGCACTGAGTGACACCTCGCCCTGCAGACGTGGTCTGAGAAGAGCAGGTGACACCAGCAGGTGGTGTGGTGGTTAAGGTGCTGGACACTCCCACATGACCGACCATGGTTCAAGTCCTGGACCTGGTGACTTGCTTTCTCACTGTCTCTCTCTCCCTCTGTCTCTGTGTGTCTCTCTCTGGTCAAATTAAAATAAATGAAT
>NW_006159630.1:1115286-1143321 GCF_000334495.1 Tupaia belangeri chinensis | reverse complement strand
CACGGGCAAACCCGGAAGGCCAAGGCATTCCCCTCCTGCTGACGAGGCCCTTGTGGGAGGTTGCTGCCTGCACACTCTGTCACTGCACTGCAGGGTACGGCCTGGACGCCAAGCTCCGACCTGCTCCTGGGTGCATGGGCAGGAGTGAAACCAAGTGCTCTCCCCAGCCCAGGCTTGTCAGGTCCACTGCGGCCATACCTGCAGGGGCATGACCTCATTGGTGACCAGGAACAACAGAAGGTGGAAATCGGAGACAGTGTCCAGGAACATGGCTGAGGTATTCTGGGACAAGTAGGTGGCCAGACTGTGGAAGTCCTAGAGGAAAGAGGACACAGGGACATCATCGCGAGTGCCCGTCACCCACCCAGGACAGGGTTGTGTCCTACCCAGCCACGCAGTGCAGGGCAGCACTGAGTGACACCTCGCCCTGCAGACGTGGTCTGAGAAGAGCAGGTGACACCAGCAGGTGGTGTGGTGGTTAAGGTGCTGGACACTCCCACATGACCGACCATGGTTCAAGTCCTGGACCTGGTGACTTGCTTTCTCACTGTCTCTCTCTCCCTCTGTCTCTGTGTGTCTCTCTCTGGTCAAATTAAAATAAATGAATGAATACATTTCAAAAAAAAAAAAAAAGAACAGGTGATAAGACACTCCCACCCCCTTGCCCAGGAGGATGCCACATTGCCAGGCTGATCCCAACAGGAAACTTGGTCCCCAAGATGGAAAACTGTGGAGAGGGACTAATCTGAGTAAACATGTGACCTTTAGAGGGTGCAGAAGCAGGCTTCTGTGAGCTTCATCTGCATGGCTATGAAAACATTTCAAATGGAACACTATCTGCCTCTTGTTAATACCATACTGCAGAGCAATACCAGGCTAAAGGAAGCCACAGGTGTTTATTGGATTTCGCCCCAAAAAGATCAGAAAAATTGCCAGTAGTTTTCATTCTTCACACAATTTACATCCTAAAACAACTGGCTTTGCATTCCATTTCCTCTTCCCCCATTTTCTGCCCTTTGAAAGAATAAATCTGAAGGCAGTTCCTGGTTGCAACTTTCTCCATCAGAGAAGTCGGGCCCGATCCTCACTTTTCCATACTTATGTGTCTTTGTGTTTGTTGTTGCGTTTATTTCTAATCCACAGCCTCCCTACTCAGAATTTGCACTCTGCCAAGCGGGTCCCAACAAAAACACCCGTGCCTCCGGGTGCTGTGGGCTGAGGCAGCCCCGTGGGTAGGAAGCACTAGGCCTTTCTGTCCAGCTGGGCCAACCCAGGGCAATGCAACGAGCGGGGGAGGAGGGCCTCTTGCCACCAACCTCATCAGCAGGACCCTACCCCTACCTCTGGGAGGCCCAGGACAGCTCTGCGTGGCAGACACACAGGTCACAGAAAGGGCTGTTAATAAGCCCTGGTTCAGGAGAAAACCTCGCTGCAACAGGCTTTTACCCATGTCTCCTAAGAGGTCCCAGGACCATGTTCTCAGAAACAGATTGCCTGAGTCTGCACAAGGATTTGGGTGTGGCCTGGCCAGCCAGTGAAGCAGCCACACTGCGTTAGCAGGTTGATACCCACGCAGAATGCCCAAGGAACAAGGCCAGGCGGAGATGTCCCCACCATCTTGGCTCTACCAACAGATACGCTTACTAACGGACAGCACAGAAGTCCCTGGTAGAGGGTGGTGACCAACAAAACTCAGAAAGTGAGCAAGCCAACTGTGGTTGGCCCTCGGGACACGCCAGCCTGGCCTACATGGCCATCTGCCTGGTTCCCGAGAGGTTCCCTGGGACCAAGGCATCCTACCACACACCCAGATGGCCTGCCACAGGACTGAGCAGGAGAGTCGGAAAGCCTGACACTTCCTGGTCACAATCTGCAGCCCTCAGGTCAGGCTGTGGATGCAAAGACTTACCTGCGTCTCACCCAGGACATCCCGGTTCTCAATAGGAAATGGGTTTGGCGAGATCGAGAAAGTGTACACGGGATCCTTGGGAAAAGTCGTTGTGATCTAATGAACCAAACACACACCAAGGTTAGCGAAGCTAAGCCGGGCAAGGTTCTCAATTGCCCAGCACCAGAGAGCGGCCCTAGCCCAAGTCAGTTCCGGGGCAACCCCAAGTCCTGCAAGCTCTGCGGTGAAGGAGCAGTGAGCTGCCAGGCTCGTCCAAACAGAGCTGCCTGAACCCTCGACGTGAGAGAAGCAAACAGAATGATCTGGCTTAAACCAGACCACATGTGGGCAGTTTCTGGGTGCCTGTGGCCTCTGGGACACCTGACTTGAGTAGCATTGGGACCTCTGAGTGCAGCTGCTCGCCCTCTGCCATGGGCAAGCTAAAGATTTGTGTGACCCCAGCCACAGGTGGGGACAGAGAAGGGCAGGAGGCCTTCTCAGGGGCTATTTGAGAAGTGCCAAGCTCATGCGTCTGGGTCTGGCGGGCACGTGCAGTCAGTCAGGGAGGGCTCTGAGAAATAGGCACCTTGGCTGCCTGGCTGAACCCTGTCTGAAGGCAGCTTCAGGCAGGGGGAGATTCACAGGCCCCCAAAGAATACAGGGGCAGAGTTCTCCTGCCCTGGGCAGACAAGCTAGCTAGAGTTAAGTACTTCTGCCCAAAGGGGAGCGAGGACGCACTGTGGTAACGACACACAGTGTCCTAAGGGGAACGAGGACACGTGCATACACTCTATCATGAAGAAAGAGTTATTTTAATTTTGTAATTGGCCCTTGGAGAGTGATGAACCCATGTCCACACAGCTCCGTGTGGCCATCTAGGCATCCCAGGGGCGCTGCACACCCAGGTTGCCTTGCACCTGTGCCCCACCCTCCCCAGCCTGTTTCAGACGCCCCGGAACCTGGCAGAAACCTTCCTCTCTCGAAGAGCCATGCTATACTCAGGCAGAGGAGACAGCCTTGGTTCAGGTTGCATGAGGCCTGGGGTTAGACCAGGTTACCCCAGGCCTCGCGTGCAGGGACAGGGACAGAGCCAAGGCCACACAGCATGGAGGACCTCTTGCAACCAGCACTGCCCAAACAGGCACGAAGCAAGAGCGTAACTTCCTTTATAAAGGGAGGAAAGGGACGGGAGGCCGCAGGACAGGGGTAGCCTCCGAGAGCTGATGTTAAGCCACAGGAGCCCTCCCAAGTGTATGTCCTGTCAGTCTGTTTTCATTCTCATTGCACCCTGGGTGCTCTAAGACACAGCCGCCCTCACAGCTGAGGCAGTAAATACGTTCTTAGGAGCCGCTGATGCAATGAGCAGCGTTGGCCTGGTCTTACCCGAGTCCCATGTCTGCTCTGATCCACGGACGGCAGCAGTGCAGGGGAGGAGCCACCGCGACTGTGGGCGGCGCTTCAGCAGGTGATGCTGCATGGGCTCACCCTGCTGTGCCTGTCTGGCGGCTCATAGTCTGGCCCTGGGGGAGCTGAGAGCTCAGGAAGGTGCAGAGTCAGGGTCCCCGCGACAGTGGGAATGCACAGTGATTCCTCACCCGAGGATAGTCACAGGCAGGGCCTGGGGCCCGTTGAGAGGGGCCACAGATGAGTGCAGGGCAGCACCTGTGCGTGCGGGGTGGGCAGCTCAATCACACCCAGTTGGGAGTCCAGAGTGCTGGATGCTTGTGTGGCTTGGGACCGAGTGCTGGGCTCATGGCCTTCAGGAGGTGGCTGGGTGGGGGGCTCTTTGTACTTCAGTATGAAAAAGGGTTAACCCCTAGGTAGTTTTCTTTTCTTTTTAATGGTTTCTTTTTTAACTAAACTTTTTTTATTCATTTATTTTAATTTGACTAGAGAGTGATGGGGGGGTGGAGTGAGAAAGCAAGCTGCCAGGTCCGGGACTCAGACCACTGTCAGCCATGTGGGAATCCAGTGCCACTATCTGCCATCCCCAACCCTAATAGTTTCCAAAGATACAAAAAAAAAAAAAAAAAAAAAAAAAACTGACCCTAAAAGGAAAATCCCTTACAACTGCAAGCTTTGGGGCCAGCAGGCGACGTAGTGTTTAGGACATTGGATTCTCATAGGGTCAATGGCAGTTCAAGTCCTGGACCCGGTGGCTTGAAATTCACACTTGGCAGACATAAGTGCATGCCCAAAATCCAGAGAGAATGAAGAAGAGATTGTGGCATGGTCATCCCTCTTGGGGGTCAATTTCTCCTTTCTCTCTGGGTTTCTGGTGAGTGTATGCACCCTATAGCAACAATCTTTTTTAAAAAAAAAAAACAAAAAAACAAAAAAAAACAAGCTTTTCAGAAATGCCAGGCCCCTGCAGATTCTACCCATGCCTTCTGGACATCTGTGCCATGCCAGGCCCCGTCCTGCAGAGGGTGGCAACCCCTCCAGCCACTGCTGCCATCACCTCGCTCCAGCAGCCACCTCTCAGCAGGCCTGGCCTTCAAGGCCCAGCCACCAGCCTGCCTCGGGTGCAGGGAGGGGAGCACTTACGTCTATGATCAGGTACTCCACAGGCAGGGGTCGCGCCAGCTGGGTGATCTCGTTGCCAAACTTGTCTGTGTCCTGAAACAGTCACAGGTGTGCAGCCGTGACAAAGGTGACCAGGGCAGGCTTTCCTTCCCAGGCTCGCCGCATCTCACACAGTCATGGGTCTTGCTGAGTGTGAGGAGCAGAGGTCCCACCTTAGCTCCCTGAGAGCTGCTCCCCCACACAGTGCTCCGCCTGGCCCGCACTGCCCACGGAGAGACAGAGGCAGGAGGCTGTGCTGCAGCCCCAGGCAGAGCTGAACCTGAGCCCCAGCCTGAACGCCGATGCTTCCGGCCCATCCCTCTGGAAACCTGACTCCGGAGTGGAGCTCGGAACTCACAGGCACTGAACGAGGACATGTGCCATGGAGCGCACGCACACAGACCGAGATCGCCATCTGTCGGGGCCCAGCCTTGTTTTGCTTCGTCAGATGCATGGAACATAAAGTTTAATTATGGGGAAAAACAGCCGGCATATGTTCATTAATCATAAAATGACAATTAGAACTGATTTATGTCAAACATACTGAGTTCAAACAGAGATCTGGAAACAAAGTCATAAGAACTGACGCTTTTCATGAAAGATTCTGAGAGAGGGGCCATATTTTCTACCTAAATAATCACTTAACGTTACATAAATCATTCACAAGTCGTACATAATTGCACATCCGTAATCTCCAACTACAGGGCCTATGTAAAAGTTTCTACCTGCAGAGGCTCCAGACTGGACCTGGAAGTCGACACACCTTCCACGGGGCACGCGAGCGACGGGGGCCACCCTACACTTTCCAGGAGCCAGGGCGCGTGCTGCGTTTGGAGACATTCACCACAAGCCGTTCCTCACTCGGCCAGGTCCATTACCCAGCGCAAGCCCCGGGGCCCGCCCAGCCTGCTCCTGTGTAAGCGTGTGCCGTCTGTTCTGAGCGGGCCTGTCCCATCCCCTCCCGCCTTGTCTCATCTCAGAACAGAGGTAGCAGCCCACAATTTCGCCGGGGCTTCAGGTCACCAGCTCCCAGGCCAACGGCTTGACTCACCACTGGAGAGTCAAAGGAGACCAAGACCACCCCCGACAGGCACGGCTCCTGCTATCACTGCCCCCATCCTGGGAAGATGGGGCTGCTTCCACCTGATGTAGGTAAGAGGTGCTGGTCTTCCCATGACACGGGGCTGTGGCAGCCAAGAGGACTCTGCCGCCAACGTGCAGGGTGCCAGGGATGGGGAATGCTGAGCGCGGCCATGGGCTCTGAAGAGTTTCTCACCAGAGAAGGTGGGAATCCAATGCCATCAAACCGAATTGCCATTTCCAAAAATACGTTTGCCCCTACAAGAAATAACCTGCAACAGCTCACCGTAATTAGCCCATCTGGAGCTTACCCTCAGGTCTCATTAAGCACTGCTCTGCAGGAGCAGCTCTCCTGCACCTGTTCCCTGTGACCGTCCCGCAGGGCCCTGCTGTTACACGCCCCCTTTCTGTGTGCGCTGAGCTGTTCTCTCGCAGACTCAACTACCCACCGTACCTCTGCTGCCTAGAACATAAAGACGCTGGCCTGCCCTGCTCCCTCCCTGTCCCCATGCCTTCACGCAGTGCTCTGCCAGCCCCGCTCGCCATTTCTAAAGACACTCACTCTGCGGGCTTCAGCAGACAGCAGACAAACCTGCTGCGAGTAGCATCTTAATCTAAGCTGGCAGCTGCCAGGCTGTCAGCAGCTCCACCTCCACCTGGAGTAAGGCCCCGGAGAGCCGGGAATCGCAGCCCCTGTGCCTCACTGCCTGCCATTAGCAGTCCTGATACCAGAGATATCCAAGCACCAATGTCTTTGTAGCACGAAGGAGCGTGAGCTTTCTGCCAGGCCCAGCTGGACAGGGCTGACTGCTTTAGGAGAGGGGACCTAGGTGCTGTCCATGCCCCACCTCTCCAAAGAGCCAGCAAGCAGGGCCAGCAGACGGAGCAGCAGTTATGTCACTGGACTCCCACAGGACTGACTGCAGTTCGGGTCCCGTACTCAGTGGTTTCAAACTCACGCCAGATGCGTGTGTGTGCCCAAGATCCCGGGAGGGGAATGGAGAAGATGGAATTGTGGTGTGGCCACCCCCCTTGGAGGGGGATTCCTCATTTTCTGTCTCTGACTCTCCCTCCCTCTTTGGCAAGAGCACACACCTATGACAAAAACCTCTAAAGGAGAAGCAGCAGCACAAGCAGGGGGACGGCGATACCCAGCTCTGCTGCACCTGAGGGGTACCCAGCTCTGCTGCACCTGAGGGGTACCTAGCTCTGCTGCACCTGAGGGGCCCCCGGACAGCGAGCAAGCACCTGAGGGTGTGGCTTTTCCTTTCTTTCTTAAAAAAATTATTTTATTTAGCTTTATTTGTTTGTTTAATTTGATGAGAGGGACAGAGTGAGAGCACACACAAGAGAGAGGAAAGTGAGAAAGCAAGCCACCAGGTCTGGGACTTGAACCATGGTCAGCCATGTGGGAGCCCAACGCCTCTAGCCTTCACGCCACCTGCCAGCCCCCACTTTCTTTTTTTCTTTTTAAAGAATTATGTTTAATTTATTCATCTATTTGTTTGTTTATTTTAATTTGAACAGAGAGGGACAGAGAGAGAAACAAGAGAACTGAGAAAGCAAGCCACTAGGTCCAGGACTCGAACCATGCTCAACCTTGTGGGAGTTCAGTGCCCTTAACCACCACGCCAACTGCCAGTCCCATGGCTTTTCTTTCCTTTTTTTTTTTTTTTTGGAGAAGTTTTTACTATAGGGCATGCGCGCTCGCCAGACAGACAGACAGAGACAGAGAGACAGAAAGCAAGAAATCACCCCCTGGGGGGATGGCCACGTCGCAATCCCTTCTCCTCCGTTCTCCTCTTGGGATCTTGGGCACGCACGCACACACAACCAGCGTGAGTTTAAGCCACTGGATCCGGGACTCGAACCATGGTCGACTACGTGGGAGTCCAGCGACGTAGCCATTTCACTAACTCCTGGTCCCCCCCATGGCTTTTCTTTTTAAGAGAGATTTTGGCTATAGGGTACATGTGCTTGCCAGAGAGATAGAAAGTGAGAGATCACCACCCGGGGTGAATGGCCATGCAACAATCCCTTCTCCATTCTCTCAGGATTTGGGGCACACACGAACAGACACACACACACACCTGGCATTGAGTTGTGCTTTTTTCTGTAAGAGATTTTTGCTATCGAGTGCATGTGCTCACTGGAGAGACAGAGACAAAAAGCGAGAAACCACCCCCCATGGGGGGATGGCCAAAACACAATCCCTTCTCTTCCATTCTCCTCCCAGGATTCTGGGCACGCATGCACACATGCCCAGCCTGAGTTTAAGCCTCTGAGTCCGGGACTGACACCACGGCCGACTGCCTGGGAGTCCAGCGACAGCCATTACACCAACTGCTGGTCCCATGGGCATGGCTTCTTTTTTTTCCTCTGGGGGAAAAATTGTATTTAAAATGATTAATTGTAAGGCATGTAATTGACTTATACTTACTAACAGATATTCATATGAATAAACTTTTAGTTTAGGAGGAGAAATTATTTTAAATTGAATGAAAATAAAGTACAATATCAGAAATTATAAGATGGTGTTTTTTTTTTTTCTCCCAGATATTTTCTAATTCCAGAGGGGTCAGAAAGGGAGAAAAGTTTATTTTTCTATTCAAAGAAACAAACAATAAGAAAAAACATTTTGGGACCAGTGTAATGGCTATGTCACTGGACTCCCATGTCTCTGCTTTTTGTCTCTCTGTCTCTGTCTGGCGAGCGCACACACCCTATAGCAAAAAACTCTCAAAAAAAAAGAAAAAAGAAAAAACATTTTAACAAATTGCTGAACCTATCAACAGCTCAAAAGATAGCAAAATCCTTAATTTGAGAAAACAAAGAAAAAAATCAGTAGTTCTACTTGAAAGCCATAAATCCCTGCTTCCCAGCTCAGCCTCCCGTTGGATGTGCAGGGTCGCTGTGCTCTGACCTTCCCGTTTAACCCCTGGGAGGTGGCTCAGCACCGTTACGGGTACCCTGTCCCCAGCTTCCCGCTGGTCCCTTTCCTGGTGACGTTCTGCTTTATTTCTGTGTGTGCATCTCTAGTTCTCCTGGTAAAGCACTCCTTTCAGGACTTCTGGAAGGGCTGGTCTGGTGTTGGTAAATTCTCTCAGGTGTATCTGAGAACGTTTATCTTTTCTTCCCACATAAAGGGTAATCTTGCCGGGGGACCTCCGTTCCCACACCAGGAGTCGAACCTGGGCCACCGAGATGGAAACCAGGAATCCTAACCACGAGACAATGTGGGGAACCACCGCGGAGGCAGCTGGCGGGTCAACAAGCATCCCCTGGGCACTTGTCACAGTAATCAATGCCGGCAGCTGGCCTGGTCCCACAGCCTGCCCCCCGGCACCCACCGCAAACAGTGCTGTCCCTGAAAGACAGCGAGGCCGCCATACCAGGACTCACCGTCTCGAGACCCAGCAACTGGCAGAGCCACAAGCTGGGGCAGAGCCCAGGAACAGCTGAAGCTCTGGGTCTCAGTCTCTCACTCTGCAGGTCACGGCACATTGGAGCCGACACCTGCCCTCGTGGGACCTTGACACCATGGGCTCTGGCCCAACAGCGGATGCGCACAGAGCCAGACTTTCCACCTCCCCACCAGGGGAGACCAAAAGACACATGTGGCACTCTCAGACTCTCATGAACAAGGCTGGTCGGTGGGTAACCGCCCTGGATGATGCGATGAGCAAACGCATCTCCTGTGATCGGAAACGTCTGTTTGGGACCAGCAGAGGACACAGCAGTTACGCTGCTGGCATCCCACGTGACCAGCTAGGTTAGTCCGGGACCTGGTGGCCTGAGAGTGACAGCAGGCACGTGTACGTGTCTGCCCGAGACCCCAGGAGGAGAATGGAGAAGGGGTTGTGGAGTCGCTGTCCCCTCCGGGGGATGATTTCTCACTTTCGCTCTCACTGTCTCTGTCTCTCTTTCCCCGGGGAGTGCATGAGCCCTAAGGCAAAAACCTTTAAACAAAAAAAGAAAGAATAAAGTTTCTTTAAAGAGTTGCACGGCGTGGTGGTTAAGGCGCTGGACTCCCACATGGCCAACCACCATTTGGGCCCCAGATCTGGTGGTTTGCTTTCTCACTTTCTCTCTCTCCCTCTCTCGTCAAATTAAAATAAGAAAGAAAATTAAATAAATAATTCTTTTTCTAAAAAAAGGCTGCACAGGGTGGGGTCTGGAACCCAGTGCTCTACAAGGCTGGCACCATCCACCTCCAGGTGAGTCAGGCACTGGGCCGTGGCCAGGGGCTGGCTAGTGTGGGGCGGGCCCGGAGGGGCAGGGTGTACACGGGGAGCTGTCTCCCTGTCCTGTCTGTGGAAGTAATAACGTCACACAAAGATGATGGAAGCACAGGCCAGCAGGTGGTGTGGTGCCCAGGGCTCTGGACTCCCTACGGTGACCGTAGTTCGAACCCCAGACCAGGTGACTGTCTTGCTTTTTTTCACTCTCTCCTCCCTCTCTCTCTGTCTCCCTCTGGTGAGCACACATGCCCTAGAGCAAAAACAAAGTTTTGTCTTGTAAAGAATTATTTTATTTAACTTTAGCAACTTGTTTTCTTATTTTTAATTTGACTGGGTGGGGGAAGGAGGGAAGAGAGAGAAAGTGAGAAAGTAAGCCACCAGTCCAGGACCTGAACCGCAGTAGGACACGTGGGGGTCCAATGCCCTTAACCACCATGCCACCTGCCAGTCCCCCTTATTGCAATAACTTTAAAATAATAACAATAAATTAAATAAATGTGTACACACACACACACATACACATAGAGGAAAGGTTTTTGCTATAGGGTGCATGCGCTCGCCAGAAAGACAGAGAGACAGAGACAGAAAGCAAGAAATCACCACCCCCAGGGGGGATGGCCACGCCACAATCCCTTCTCCATTCTCCTCTTGGGATCTTGGGCATACACGAACACACACCTGGCCTGAGTTTAAGCCACTGGGTCTGGGACTCAAACTGCAGTTGCCCACATGGGAGTCCAGCAAGGTAAGCATTATGCCATCTGCTGGTCCCAATAAATAATTTTTTTCTTTTTTTATTTTTGGAGAGGTTTCCACTATAGGGCACATGTGCTTGCCACAAAGACAGAGAGAGACAGAGAGACAGAAAGTGAGAAATCACACACACACACACACCCAGGGAGGATGGCCAAGCTGCAATCCCTTCTCCTCCATTCTCCTCTTGGGATCTTGGGCACGCACACACGAACCCGGCATACGTGTAAGCCACTGAGTCCAAGATTTGAACCACAGTCGACTACATGGGAGTCCAGCGACGTAGCCATTACACTATCTGCTGGTTCCCCAATAAGTCTTTCTAAAAGAGATGAAGCAGGGCCAGCAGGTGGCATAGCAATTAAGGAAATGGACTCTCACATGACCGAGTCTACGGTTGGAGTCCCAGCCCCAACAGCCTGAGAAACACACTGGGCACACGAATGTGCACCCACAGGGTCCTGGGGAAAGATGAAGGAGAGGCTGCAGGGGAGCCTTCAGCCCCAAGGTGGTCTCTCCCTCTCTCTCTCCTCTCTCCAGTGAGCACACATGCCTTATGGCAAAAACCTAAAAAGGGAAATAAAGAGAGAGTGCAGGGCAGGGCCTTGCACCTACAGATGCGAGGCCTGCAGGCAGCCACAGTGGAGAATGGCTTGGTAACAGCGAGTGGCTGACTGGCAGGGCAGAGGGCAGAGGGCGAGGTGCAGCGGTGAGACTGGCGGGGCCAGCTGACTGGCAGACATCTAGGGGCGTGGGGGACTACAGCCCTGTCAGCCAGTGCCAGGCGAGGCCGGCCAGTCGGCAGACAGCTGGACACACAGGGCAGGTCTGCGCCTCGCACCCGCACGACACACATGGACTGCGGGTCTCAAGGCCTGATGAGGTTACCAAAGCAGAGAGATGTGGCCGACAGAGTCGCACCCACAGTGACCGCCTGAGGCAGAGTTACAGCGAAAACAGACTAGGTATCTTTAAAGTCAGAAACTGTTTCAGCCCCTCTGTATAAAAATGTAAAAATGAAAACCTGACGTGCTTGCAACCCTGCAGCAAACAGTGGATACATGAAGACCACAGATAAATGCATAAGATGACAGCCCAGGGGCCAGCAGGTGGCGTGGTGGTTAAGGCACTGGAATTCCCACAAGGCTGACAGCGGTTCGAGTCCCAGAGCTCGCAGCTTGCTTTCTCACTCTCCCCCTCTCTCTCTTGCTCTAGCAAAACTCATGCTAAAAAATTTGGGAACCAGCAGTTAGCGTAATGGCTATGTCGCTGGATTCCCACGTAGTTGACCGCAGTTTATGTCCCAGACCCGGTGGCTTAAAACTCACGCCGGGCGCGTGTGCGTGCGTGCCCAAGATCCCAAGAGGAGAATGGAGGAGAAGGGATTGCAGCGTGACCATCCCCCCGGGGAGTGATTTCTCGCTTTCTGTCTCTATGTCTCTCTCTGTCTGTCTGGCGAGCGCACGCGCCCTACAGTGAAAATCTCTCAAAAAAAAAAAAATTAATTAATAAAATAATTTTTAAAAAAAAAAAAGATAGCAGCCGGCACCCACCCCAGCCCAGGGGCAGCTCAGAGACAAACGGCTGATGATGCAGAGCCCAGGGATCACTGCCCTCAGCACTCCGTGGCTGTGTGCCCTCCCGGAGAAGGAGGTGACACCGGCCCTCCCCTCGACACCATACCCTGGCCTGGGAGCTTGTCCCCAGGAGCTCGGAGCCACAGGAGCCTGAGTGGCTGGCTCACGGCAGGTGTGGCGAGCTCCACGCCCACTGCCTGTGATGGCAGTCCCTGGAAGACGCACCCTCTGCAGGCTGCTCCACTGTCCTGGCCCCACCCCACGCTGCCCTCGGAGGGCTCCAGGGGCACTGGCCTGGAGCCGGGTCTTCAACCCAGTCCCTGTGGAGATGCCCCAGCGTGCTCTCTAACAGGCTCAGACCCCTACAGGCTTCCTGCTCCTCTTGAACGCTCACCATCTCTCCAACGCCCAGGCTCACTGGAGCTTTCCCTGCAGCCTACCAGGCACAGTGATGGCAGTGGCTGTGTCCTGCTTAAGCTCTGACTGCCGAGGCCCCCCCGCAGACCTGCTCTCTCCCTCACTGTACCCTGTCTCCATAGCCCAGGGGACATGCCGGTCCTCCCCATGTTCTGCTGCCCAGCGTGCACACATGTGAGTGCGTGCCCAAAATTTTGAAGAGCGGAGAGATGGAGAAGGGGCTGCACTATAACCATGACCCATGGGTTGTTTTTCTCCTCTCTCTCAGGCAAGTACCTCCTAACACACAAAAAAAAGCCTGATGTTTTCTGGAAACATGAAATGAACATCTCAAATATCACAGAGTTATACACGATTCTGAGTAGCACTTCCAGCCTGTTCTCAAAAGAGGAGCTTGGGCCTCAGGTACAAGAAACACGCGGTGAAACATGGGGTAAAGCACTCCCTCACTCGACAAAGACGAGGGTGTCACGATCCACGGCAGATGAGGCCAGCAGAGGGCGGCATAGGTACGTCGCTGGACTCCCATGGAGTCGACTGGAGTTGGAATCCCAGGCCCTACAGCTTAAAAACACTGGGCGCGTGTGCATGCGTGTGTGCGTGCATGCCTGCCTGAGATCCCGAGAGGAAGAAGGAGGAGAGCGGATTGCAGCGTGGCTGTCATCCCTGGGGACGACTTCTCGCTTTCTGTCTCTCTGTGTTTCCAGTAAGCACATGCATCCTACAGCAAAAATCTCTCAAAAACAAAACAAAACAAAAAAAACTACAGCAGCAAGCCCAGGATCAAGGACCAAAACCCAGCACAGCCATGGCCCTGCTGCTGCCCACACCGCAGGGAGAGCCAGTAAGAACAGAGAGGGCGCTGGCAGGAAGGAGACGAGCAGCCACATGTGGGTACCAAGTGTCCCCGCGGAAGACCCAGGAGACCACGGGAACGAGCGGCATGCAGGGAGGCCTCGGGACACAAACGTGTGTTTCAAACAGCACTGGTTTAAAGACAGACCCCCCAAGCACGTAGGAAGTAAGTTCTCAGGAAGAGTCTAAAGAGGATGGCGGAGACTCTTCCAGATGAAGTTCTGGCCTCCCCAACAGACGTCCAAGAGCACGGGACCCACTCAGCCCCTCAGCAGGAGTGCTGGGGAGACCAGCCCCAGGGTCAGTGAGAACCTTGCAGCCTGGCTCATGTGGTGCTGCTCAAGTGGCTCTGAGCTCATGCAGAGAAGCAGGGACAGTGATCCCAGTGAGGGACAGTGTGGCCACAGTCCCTCAGGGAGACATGACATGGACAGAGTCAGACCCTGGAAATTCAGCTCGGCCCTGGTTCAGGAAAACTGGCCAGAAACAACCATGATCAGTGTCCATGAGATGCCAGAGACGCAGCACAGGGGAGGGGAGGAGCCTGCTCCAAGAGCTGACGAGGGGCTGGGAAGAAACTGGGAGGCCCGTGGGCATCAGCCAGGCTCCCCCACGAGATGCTGCCCAGCAAGAAGGACCGACACATGGAGAGGGAAGCCTTGGCCCCTTCTGCCGGCAGATCGGGGTCCAGCAGATTGAGTGTGAAGGCAGAGACAGGCTGAGCACGCAGCCATCCTACCCTGAGGTGTGTGCAGTTTCAAAGGTGCCCGGACAGGAGGGCGCTCGGACCAGCTACATAAGGAAGCTAAACCAGAAACTTGTGGAGGGCAGAGTACACTCCCAAGACCCTTCAGGGGGTGACAGTCACCACCAAGGAGCCACAGAGAAGATTCCAAGAACAGGACGGCCACCCCTACAAAGAAGTCAACAGTGGCGTGTCTGGTCCAAATGAAGTCGGACTGGACCCAGCCCCATGGCATGGAGGCAGGGCAGCCTACAACCAGGGGCAGGGGCATCCCGGTGGGAGGGGCTCTCTAGAGCCTCTGGTTCTTTTCTGCAATGCTGAGCCTTGCCACGCTTGGGAAAAGGAGTGACAGTCCAAAGGAGACCAGACACAGATGTCAGGTGACACAGGGCTCTGCAGAGCCGGCACACCTGGTGACATCAGGCTGGCACGTGTCCACCGTCTGGGGCTGGGGCGGTGACACCAGGCAGGCGCGTGTCTGCCGTCTGGGGCTGGGGTGGATCGGGACCAGGACCCACTGGGGGCTGCTCCTCTGTGGTGCCTCTCACTCACAGAAAGAAATGAACAGATTAACAAACGAAAGCTACAGACCCACAGGTGAACAAGTACTGGACCTGAGGACGAACGGTCACTGCACTCATGCCCCATAATTAGGAGATCGGCCCAAATCTATCAGGCACCGCAAAACTGGAGAGCACTCAGAAGTTAACCAGAAACATGAGACATGCAGAGTGACACACTGAGCCTCCAACACCGGAAACCAGTCTCGAGGAGTATATGGGATGGGGTGAGGGCAGACTAGACTCTGCAGAAGGTTACTGAGCCTTAAAATGGAACCAAAGCACCGAAAACTAAAGACCCCCAATAAAGAACAGACATCGGGCCTTGAGCAGTCACGAACCCATGCGTGAGAAGCCCAGGGAGAGGGAACGATACCGCCAGGTGCTGGCTGAGGCAGGCAGAACTGCTGTTGCCAGAGAGCATGTGCATGCTCTCATCAGAAAGAGAGATGGAGAGACAGAGAGGAAGAAGGAGAAGGCAACGCCCACGGGACGTTGCAACCCCTTCTGCCTGTCTCTCCCACACCAGCAGGATCTGGACACGCACAGGTACGTTCTCTGAGCTCCTGAGGCTGAAAATCGAGCTGCAGTCGGCCATTTCAGACCTGGCTTCCTGGGCCATGAGGCCCGTCTCGGCCCTTGGGCAGCAAGAACCCTGTGACAGTCCTCACAGGCCTGCCAGTGATCTCTATTAGATGCTGCTGGAGTTGCAACGCTCGGCCCCGGTGTGACCTATCCAAGGCCCACTTCTGGTAACAAGTTCTAATGCCAGGAAGGCCTGGTGGCCCTAGGAAGGTGACAGACTGCTAACCCTGCTAGAACACACCAGAATGGGAAAGCCCAGTCCAGTCCAGCCCTTCTCAGCGGTCTAGCCGTGCACCACCGCACGCTCACCTTATAGAACACGTCAGGCACGTACTGCTCGCTGCTGGACTCCTTGGCGTAGCCGAGCTCGGGGGCATCCTTGCACGGCAGCAGACACTCGTCGCGGACGAGTGCCATGCACTGGTTGGACACCTGGTAGCCTTCGAAGTGCACCTGGTTGTCAGGGCCACCTACAAGACAGTGAGCCGGTCAGGATGTCTTCCCAAGAACACTCGCACCCAGGCTGTGCCAACCGCAGTGCAGATGGCCCTCGAGAGTGTCTTGAGCAAGAGGCCAGAACGCGCAGGGTGGGCCCTGCCCACATGCATCTAAGCCCATGGAAGGGGCTGCAGAGCACCTTCTGACCTCTGCCCCCAGCACGCTCAGTGCCCTTGCACACACAGGCTCCCGGTCTTCAACAGCTAGGATGGGGACGGACAGAGCCCCACACCCAAGCAGTGTCTGTCCTGTGGCAGGGATGGGTGTGAGGACAGGACAGACACTGCTTGGGTGAGGCGCAGAAGCCCCCTGGCTGCCGCGTTGCCCAGAGTCTATCACAGAACCCTGCACAGCCACACACAAGTGGGTGCTGGACCACCTCACCACGTGGAGGCGTGCCTACCACCGCAGGACTGTGGGGACACATGGGCCCTGCTGCCCTCCCCAGACCAGCAGGCACCCCCTCCACACCGAGTCCTCCTGGCCAAGCTCTCCAACAGCCTCTGGAGTGACTCAGCTGGGGACACAGCGGCAGAGCACGGCAATGAGTAAAGGGCCCCCAGCCCCTGTAGTGAGGCCGCCGCGGCACTGCTCAGGTGTATAGAGTGGGCCTGGGCCTTCACATGCGCCAAGCGTGACCCGGTGTGTAGTGGTGCCCAGGCTGCAGAGAAGTGCTCCTGGTAACTCCAGTGTCCTCCACCTTTAGGCCTTAAGGCAACAGAGCAGCCCTCGGCAATTTGGGAGTCCAGCGCCCTCAACCACGATATGACCTACTGGCCCCTGCGGATTAACTTTCCAACCAAGAACTTTCAGGGACATATTCAAACCACAACATTAAAAGTCACTTAACAGGGGCCAGCAGATGGCATTCCTCCCGCAGTTTCTTTCACTAAAGCGGAAGTCGCTTCCGGCCCAGGGACAGGAACTGAGTCCGTCCAGCCTTCAAGTCCTTACTAGAAACCAGAACTGATGGCCAAGTAACCAGAAAGGTGAAGTGCAGGACAGAGCAGGTCCAGGGACAGAACCTGGCTGCTGTCTGCCTGCCTGGCCAGGAGGCTGGCGGTGCTGGCCCAATGCGGGCTCCAGCTGGCAGCACTGCCCCAGCCCAAGGCAGAGGGCAGCACGTTCTCTCAGGAGATACAGCCATGCTTGTCCAAGGACCACGAGGCGTCAGAGCAAGCAGGGACCCTATCTCCAGTGTGTCGGAGGCACCACAGCACACCACCCAGAAGCAGGATAGCAGGGAGGGCAGGGGCAGGGCCAAGGCCGGCGGGTGTGCGTGGGGCTGCCATGTGCCCTGCGGCTCCTGTCTTACTCAGGGCACTGCACACCTGCACCAGAGCCTCGTGATCACTAGCCTACGAGACCATCAGAGAAAGAGAAATCTGACCTTTGACAATGAGAAAAGTAAAAAGCAGCATGTACAAAATTAAAGGCTCATAGGGACCAGCAGATGGCGTAGTGGTTAGGTCACTGGACTCCCATGTAGTCGACCATGGTTCAAGTCCCAGACCCAGCAACTTAAAACAAACTCTCCGGTGGGCCGGCAGGTGGCTTGGTTGTTGAGGTGGCTGGATTCCCATATGGCTGACTGCTGTTCGAGTCCTGAACCTGGTAGATTCCTTTCTCACTTTCCTTCTCTCTGGTTAACTTGAATAAAATAAAGTAATGACAATGGGGACCAGCAGTTGGCGTAATGGCTATGTCGCTGGACTCCCATGTAGTCGACCGCGGTTCAAGTCCTAGACCAGTGGCTTAAACTCACACCGAGTGCATGTGAGCCCAAGATCCAGAGAGGAGAATGGGGGAGAAGGGATTATATGTGGCCATCCCCCGGGGGGGGTGATTTCTTGCTCTCTGTCTTTCTGGTATTAATAAAACAAAAATCTAAAAAAAAAAAAAAAAAAAAAAAAAAATTAGGCCAGCCATGCTGGTGCAGTAACATAACACTCTGACACTCCACAATGCTGAGCTACAAGGAGCATGTAAGCTGTCTCCTCCATTCTCCCCTCAGGAGAGAACTCTCGGCATGAGTTTCAAGCCACTGAGTCAGGCTCAAACTGTGGTTGACCATGTGGAAGTCCAACACCCTAACCATTATGCCACTTGCTGGCCCCATGAGTCCCATTCGTTTTATTTTTTTTAATTATTTTTTCCTTCATTCCTTCCTTCCTTCTTTCTTTCAGTATGACCAGAGAAGGACAGAATGAAAAAGAGAGAGAAAGAAAGTGAGAAAGCAAGCTCCTGGGTCTGGGACTCAAACCAGTCAGCCAAGTGGAAGTCCAATGCACTTAATCACCATGCCACCTGCAGGTCCCTTTTTTTCTTAAAGAATTACTTTTATTTAACTTTACTTATCCATTTATCTATTTATTTATTTTAATTTGACCAGGGAGGGAAGAGAGAGAGAAAGTGAGAAAGCAAGTCAGCCATGTGGGAGTCCAGCACCCTTAACCACCCGCCACCTGTCAGCCCCTGGAGTCTCATTCTTTTTTTTTTTTTTTTTTGGGGGGGGGGCAGAGAAGTTTTTGCCGTAGGTCACGTGTGCTTGCCAGAAAGGCAGAGAGAGAGAGAGAGACAGAAAGTGAGAAATCACCCCCAGGGGGATGGCCACACCACAGTCCCTTCTCCTCCATTCTCCTTTTGGGCTCTTGGGCACACATGCACACGTGCTGGCACGAGTTTAAGCCGCCAGGTCCAGGAATTGACCTGCAGTCAACTACATGGGAGTCCAGCGACAAAGCCATTATGCTAACTGCCGGCCCCTCAAGTCCCATTCTTAATGGCAAAAAATAAGTGAGAGCCAGTCCCGTGGCCCACTGGCAATGTGTCACTGTTGTATAGTCAGGAGAAGCAGGGTTTCACAGGATGACTGTCTCACATCCCAGTCAGGAGACACAGCAGACATGTGCGAACACACAGATCTGACAAGTTAAAGGACTGCAGGGGACCACAGCATGGCCAGACCCCACAGGGCCTCCTCTCCTCTCCCACTGTGTGCCCGGGTCCTACTAAGAATAGAGAGAAAAAATATGGAAAGCAAATGAGTGTGGAAACAGGTCATCCCTCTTCTCCCACACACAGAGTCAGCAGGGTTCTTGGGAAAGGGCAAAGACAGCTCCCACACTAAGATCCAGAAAGTCGAGCTTTAATATGCACTCGGACAGGCCAGACCTTGGGAGAGCTACACTGAGGTGCAAGCTGTGTCACTAGTTTTGCAGATGATGCTAACAAGTTCCGAATTTTACCAGGAGACAAAAGGAGGAACCCATTCCTCATGGGTCCATTAAGAAAGCCACCAGAAGTGAGGAGGCGGGCGGGCGCCAAGGCTGCGTCCCACCGCGGGACGTCGCGGGCCCTTCCGGACTGTGCGTGTCCCCCCTGGGGCCCTGCTAAGCCGGCGGCGGCAGGAGGCGGCTCTGCGTGCCCCCCCCCCAGAGCCCTGCTAAGCCGGCGGCGGCAGGAGGCGGGCGGCCTCTGGGCCAGCAAGCTGAAGCTGAAGAGAAGGAATAAGAATTTGCAACTATAAGCAACAGAAAGAACCTTTAACTGCCTTAAACCAACTGAGAAATACACTGTAGAGAAGGATTTTATCTACCTATGGACAGTGAGAAGATGATGGATACCAGCCCTGCATTACCTCAGGCAAGAACAGGAACTACCCTGCCATTCTTAGGGAAGCCAGACACCAGAGGATAAGTCACGCTGCAGACCTCCACAACACCATTCCGGCTAACCACAAGATGGCTGCTGTGCCGCATCAACTGATGGTCAACTCTGCTTGCCAGAACCGCCTTCCTGAAACTGTATTCCATGGAGACTCACCTACAGTTGCGGAACTGCACGAGACCCACACTTGATCCAACCTTGAATGGAATCTATTTTCCCTATTGTTAAAAACTTTGGACTCGTGACCCCTCTCCCTCTACTCGCAGGTATCGCATTTTCAATGACCCCTCTGGAGGATAGCTGTCTATAGCAGAGATAGAGTAATTGGGAGAGGGGGAAAGGGCTGAGGGTCAAACATAGGATAAAAAACATATTTATATGTATGAAAGTAGAAATGGAACAGTATTGGTGACGACATGCTTGATTAAGACACTATGTAGTTTATCCTAGATGGGAAACTACACTTGGTGTGTTGTGATGATACTCAGGGAATGAGTGTTAGGCAATATAATTTAATATAAAAAAAGTAATAAGCAGGAGGAAAAAAAAATGCACATTTGATGACTGAAGAGAGTTGTATGGACACAACTGGGGTCTACTTTATAATATGTTCATTCTACTCCCTGGGGTTTATGCCTAGGATCAGATTTGGATACATGTGTAAGGATATGTCAGCTGTGCTAGCTAGTGGATATACTTAGACTAATTGAGTTCATTGGTAGAACAATTGAATGGGGGGGGGCGGAAGCCATTGAGGGCAATCATGAATGTCAGGGACAATGGAGGAGGAAGATGGGACATGGCAGAGGGTGGGGATGGGGAACCTAGGATGGCAAAACAAAAGGCAAGGTATGCAGGACACAAAAATTGGGAAATCATTTGCTGAGAACATATATGTTGATGTGCTTGATTGAGCCAATGCACAGTGTATTTTGGATGGAAAATTCATATGTGTGTTGTGATGAGAAAAAATTTATAATAAAAAACAAAGTATAAAAAAAAAAAAAAGGAGAGAGAAGAGGATAAAGACAGCAGTGAACAATAGAGAGGCAGGATGTTAATGAGAAATAGATATGGTTTATTACCTGTTGATGATGACATGTATAGTATTCTCAACTGAACCGGTCTGGAAAGTATTTCATGATGGGTGAAGTCTTTTTAATAAGCAAAATGAGAAATAGTGATTGACTGTTTAAAAAAATTATAATAATAATTATTGGGAAAAGCATGGAAAAGATATTGAATGATAAAGCGGGGAGATTGATATCTCTGTATTGACTGACATGCATGGCATTCCCTTTTGAAAAAGCAATGGAAGTCAATGTAAAGTTATATGTAATCTAGTGTAATAGAAAGAAGATTATGATGATAATAAAAAAAAAAAAAAAAAAAAAAAAAAAAAAAGAAAGCCACCAGAAGTTAATTAAGGAGAGACCAGAGGGTGGCGTGGTAGTTAAGGCGCTGAACACTGAACACTTCCGCATGGCCAATCATGAGTCCCAACCCTAGTGTCTTGCTTTCTCACTTTCCCTGCCCCCTCTATCTGTGTCTCTCTCTAGTCAAATTAAAATGAATGAATGGATAAATAAAATTAAATAATTCTTTAAAAAAAAAAAGAAGTTAAGGGTAGAAAGCTCCTAGGAGGAAGGGATGAAGGGTGTCACGAGGCAGTAACACGATCCCTGAGTCTACCCCTCATACCTGTGGCCACTGCAGTAACAAACTTGGATCCAAAGTGTCCATCTGGGGACAGCCGGCAGATGTTGGGGTGCTTGTTCTGGAAGTCCCCTGCGGTGATGCACTCCTCTGAGCTTAGGAAGTAGGTGTCCTAGCACAAGAGGCAGGCGTCAGGCCAAACAGCACCAGGTCAAAATGTGCTCCGAGTGGTCTCAGAAGCTACACGGAAACAAATACCTCGGACTTCTCACATTAGGACTCTCCTCCACCCTACAGCTGCCCTGGAGACCTCTGGTTTACAAAGGGGAAGAGGGTTCTGCTCACTGAGACAGAATCAACAGGGCCAGCCTTAACAAGGACTGTCTCACAAAGACACCAGCTTGGATGCTGGAGGGCAGTGCAGAGAGTAGGCTGCCCCCCCCCCCCCCGCCGTGGGCTGAGGGGGCCCTCCACTCACCTTGTTGCGACTGTATCGGACCGTGCCCTTCCGAGTATCTTCGGAGACGAGGTCAGTGAATATCCAGCCAACCTTGACAAGAGAGGAGAGCACCTTTCAAATGTCTCCCTGATGCAAACGACAGCTATTTTTTGTTTCTGCCCAGAAAACTTCTGCCGTTCTCGCCAAAGACTCTGCTGTGAGCCAGGTTAACCTAGGTGGGTAGTGACAGGGGTGGTGCCAGGCCACTTCAGGGCCTGCAGACGCTGCATGGCACAAAGCAGTCACCTCCCTCCTGTTCAGCTGGGTCAGAGGGAGATAATGGGTGGCACTCTCTTATCCCCTAAAGAGCCTTCCTGAACACTGACACTGGCCCAGCACTGTGCTGGGTGCAGGGGACACGGGAGCCAGGCAGCAGAATGGCAGAGGAGAGGGAACTCGTGCTCCCCAGGGAAGAGCACAGTGGGCTGTCTGGGTGCAAGGTCCAAACCCACAAGGTGTGAAGGATGCTGCCCCATCAAGGGTACTGGGGCCAGATGCTCACTGGAGCGTCAGAGCAGGGGTGGGAGGCAGCATCTGGGAGGACAAGGTTTGGACCCCTAGGCCTGGTGCACCCTAAAGGCCAGGAGCCCACGACAGGCCCTGGCACTGCGCCTGCACTCTGTGGCCCCAGGGTCCAGTCAGTTTCACCTGGTCAGCAGCTAAGTGGATCTAGACACAGCCCACGCATCAGTCCTTAGGGGAAGTGGCCCTGCACCCAGCACACCCCTCATGTCCTTAGGGGAAGTGGCCTGGTGCTGGCCCTGCACCCAGCACACCCCTCATGTCCTTAGGGGAAGTGGCCTGGTGCTGACCCTGCACCCAGCACACCCCTCATGTCCTTAGGGGAAGTGGCCTGGTGCTGCCCCTGCACCCAGCACACCCCTTATGCTTATGCTGTCCCACCCTAGACCTCGAGGTAGCTCTTGGGTGTGGCTGGCAGATCCAGAAGCAGCCCCAGCTCTGGCGTTTTTATGTCCCAAGAGACGCTCACTTCACTTGAAGTCAGAGAAACAGGAATACCACCACGGCCCGAGAAACAGGGAGGTTGCAAGCACACGTGGCTGCACCTGACCTTGGCAGCTGGGGGCCGGCAGGGCCTGGCTAGGCCGGCCTGCTCCCCATGAAGACTCTCCCAGGCCGCCTGGCTGACAGCACCCCCGTACCTTCCTCAGGCCAAGCTTGGCAGCGATCTCATCAACTACTTCAGCTTTTGGATCTTCAAGAAGCTCCAAGCTGTTCTGTGTGCCGATCTGCCAGGAGTGAAACGAGAAGGGTTCAGAGAGGGCCCAAGATATAGCACCTGTGCCCCTCCCCACCTCCAAGACAGCGCCTCCTGCCCAGAAAGAACATGGTCACAGGTAAGACAGTCCGTGTCCTCCATGCGCCTGCCCCTCTCAGAGGCCAGAGAGCACGTGCACTCACGAGAGACAAAGACTGAGAGAGCTCCCCCAGGAGCACGGTCACACGGCAACCCCTGCTCCTCCATCCCTCCCTCCTGTCAGAACGGGGGCATGCACACGTGCCCAGCGTGTATTTCAAGCTGCCAGGGTGACTCAAACACTGCTGGCCTGCAATAAGCCTTCAACGGCGACTCTGAGAGAAGGCAGAGGCGACGCTTGTGCTGCCATGTGCTGCAGGGTTCGTCAGGCACGCACGTGGCTCCTCGGGATCGAGGCAGGCTTTAGGCTTTTTTCATGTGTGTCTATTTTAAATGTTCCTTTGTGGGACTGAAGTTAACTTCCAAACTCCCTCGGTAAGTAGTTTTACTCCAAGCAAGTCTGGCTAGCTTAGGTAAGCTGGAAGCTCTAAGGGAACACTCATTCCTGGAACACATGGCACTCCTGCAGGGATGCTTGTCCTCACAGCCAAACATGCGGCACGCAGTCTGCGGAGTCCACGGTGGTGACAGGCATCTCAACAGTGACCGGCTGGCAGGAGGCCGAGCACTTGGCTCAGGGCAGCCGACAAATTCTGCCTAAGGCTGGCCTCGTGCAACCACAGAGACCTCAGGACGCCGACACCTGGAGTGGGCAAAGCCTGGCGAGGTCTAGAACCTTCACGGTCATGAGTTGTGGGTCACAAGCTATAACCTCCAGTGCAGCACAGAAAGGTGGGCCAGCATGTGCTGGGTCAGCTGGGCACATCCTTGTAAATTCCAGCAAACAACCAAGAACACTCTGTCTGCCAGCTCTTCCCAGACGGAGATCATTAGCGCCATGAAGTACAAGTCAGACGCGAGCTCGTTAGGAAGCCATAGAGAGCAGCACCAGCGCGGTGACAGGCAGCAGTGTATTGGTCCGCCTACTAATCAGCTGAGGCTGTCAGGGGTCCCCAGTTCTCCCTAGGGGCCCCAGATCAGGGCCAGATGATGCAGCGTATCTGACAGAAGCTCCATGAAGGAGCCTCAACAAAGTGGCCCGTGCACTGCTGCTTCCAAGGCAGCATCCTAGCCACAGATGCCCTGAGTGGCAGGAGCCAGGGTGCCGCTGGCCGGACTCTTTCGCCACCACGTGTCTTAAAGGAACCAGCACCAAAAGCCTCAGGAAGGCACGTTCCACCCACAGCCCCAGAAGGAAGCAACACCCATGGGCAGGCACACGCAGAGTCTCTTAAACACACCAGGGAAGGTGTGTGCAGCGTGGAGGGATATGAACTTGCGTTCTAGAGCTGCAGACAGACCCCACCAGTGCAGACACCCACCCCGTCTCAAGTCAGGCAGTGACTCCCGCAACAGGTGGGGCAGGTGATGAGGGTGCACACCATGAAACACAGGTGCACATGGGAGGTGACAAGAGTGCACACCGTGCGACACAGGTACACAGACACAGAGGCCGTGTGCATGTGTGTGTGTGCACATGCTTACATCAAAAAGTCAAGCAGGGGAACCAGCAGTTAGCGTAATGGCTATGTTGCTGGACTCCCACGTAGTCGACTGTGGTTCGCGTCCTGGACCCGGTGGCTTAAAACTCACACCGGGCATGTGTGCGTGCGTGCCCAAGATATAGCACCTGTGCCCCTCCCCACCTCCAAGCCAGCGCCTCCTGCCCAGAAAGAACATGGTCATAGGTAAGACAGTCCGTATCCTCCATGCGCCTGCCCCTCTCAGAGAATGGAGGAGAGAAGGGATTGTGGCGTGACCATCCCCCCTGGGGGGTGATTTCTCACTTTCTGTCTCTCTGTCTCTCTGTCTGTATGGCGAGCACATGCACCCTATAGTGAAAACCTCCCCCCCCCCCAAAAAAAAAGTCAAGCAGATGGTGTGGTGGTTGAAGTGCTGGACTTCCAAGTGGCCAATCCCAATTCAAATCCCAGACCTAGTGGCTTGTTTTCTTGCTTTCTCTCTCCCTTTCTCTCTGGTAAGTACACATCCCCTATAGCAATTTAACGCTAATAATATTAATAAATAAAATAAAAATTTATTTAAAAAAAAGTGAAGGCTGGGACCAGCAGTTAGCGTAATAGCTATGTCGCTGGACTCCCACGTAGTCGACCGCGGTTCGCATCCTGGACCCGGTGGCTTAAAACTCACGCTGGGCACGTGTGCGTGCGTGCCCAAGATCCCGAGAGGAGAACGGAGGAGAAGGGATTGCGGCGTGACCATCCCCCCTGGGGGGTGATTTCTCGCTTTCTGTCTGTCTGGCGAGTGCACGCGCCCTATAGCAAAAACCTCTCAAAAAAAAAAAAAAAGTGAAGGCAACCTATAGGGAAAGCCCAGCAACAGTGCAAGGAGCACATATAATACCTTGTTTGCTAAACTTTCAAACTGTGTAATTTTTTTTTTCTTCTCCAACTGTTTTTATAGAAAATTTCACACGTCGGCCCAGGTCAGCAGGTGGCATGGAGGTTAAGGCAGCTAGATTGCACATGCCCAACTGTATGGTTCGGGGCCCAGACCCAATGGCCTGAGAAACACCGCAGGTGTGCATGCGAGCTTAAAATCCCAAGAGGAGAGACAGCGGCGACGTGGCCGTGCCTGGGAGAGCCTGCTCTCGGGCAAGCTGACGTGACCCGTAGCCGACAACGAACGCAGGCCCGCCAGCTGCTCGGCGGCTGAGGTGCTGGACCCCACAGAGCTGACTGTGGTGCATGTGTGTGCGTGCCCAAATCCCAAGAGGAGGATGGAGGAGGGACTGCAGCATGGCCACCCTCACCAGGGTTGCTTTCCCACCCGCGCTCCCTGTGTCTGGCGAATTACAAAAGAAGCCGAGAGGACATCACATGAAATAGAATAGCCCAGGCACAGAGAGCGGAGGGTCTCCCGTTCTCACTGACAGGCGGGAAGCACAGAGGACGACCTCATAGAGTGGAGGGTCTCCCGTTCTCACTGACAGGCGGGAAGCACAGAGGCCGACCTCACAGAGGCAGAGGGGAGCGTGGCCCTTCCAGGAGGCTGAGCAGAGTAGTGGGGAGGGGCAGAGGTAAGGGCTGGTCGCTTAGTGTCTACAGCGCCATGAGGCTGGTTCCTATTCAATGGCGGGGATACTGGCCTAGTGTTCAACAGCACGGTAGGGTGATGCCTGCTCGTTATTTTAGGTTTTCTTTCTTGCTCTCCTGAGGGGAAGAAGGAGACAGGAAGAGACAAGCACTCTCTACCAATCCTCAGGCCCCAATATCCAAGCCTTTCCCAGCCTGCCAGGAACATGGCACAGGCAGGTCGACCTGGTCCTGTGCAGCACTCTTCCGCACGACTCCAGCGTGGCAGTGCCCCACTCCATGGTGGGGCTATGGCCGTGCCAGCATGGCTGGGCCAGTAACTCACTGAGTAGTTGAGAATGGCTACGAAAGGCTCTGCAGGCCCTGACACAGCCGTGATGTCTGCCAGCACGTGTGCGCTGACTGCCCTGACGTGACTGCAGCCCACTGTGTACATGCAGAGAAACTCAGCCACACCCCACACATGCACACGACTAGGAATCAAGTTTTTCTTTGAGACAGAGAGATTTCTTGCTATAGGGCACATGCACTCACCAGAGACACAAAGAGACACAGCAAGAAATCACCCCCCGGGGCAATGGCCACACTGTAATCCCTTCTCCTCCATTCTCCTCCTGGGGTTTTGGGCACACACACATACACAAGCCTGGCTTAAGTTTAAGCCAACAGGTCCAGGACTTGAACCATGGTTCACTTGGGAGCACTAAGTGGGAACCCAGCAACCTAACCATTACATCATCTACTGGTCCCTCAATTTATGCTTTTATTTACAATGTGGTATAGCTGTAAAAAACAAAAACCTATACAGCAAATTAGAAAAAACACACCAGAAGGGCCAGCAGTTGGCTATGTAGCTGGATTCCCATGCAGTCGACTGCAGTTCAAGTCCCGGACCTGGTGGCTGAAACTCATGCCGGGTGCGTGTGCGTGCGTGCCCAAGATCCTGAGAGGAGAATGGAGAAGGGATTGCAGTGCGGCTATCCCCCTGGGGGCTGATTTCTCACTTTCTGTCTCTCTGTCTTTCTGGTGAGCGCATGCACTCTATAGCAAAAACCTCTCTTAAAAAAAAAAAAAAAAAAAAAGGGAGAGAGGGGCCCAGCAGATGGCATGATGGTTACATTGCAAGCCTACCACAGTCAACTGGACCCAGTGGCTTAAAACTTATGTTGAGCACATGTGCATGCATTCCTAAGATCCAAGAGAATGGAGGAGAAGAGACTGCGGCATTGCCGTTTTTCCCCCAGGGGATGTTTCTTGCTTTCTGTCTCTCTGGTGCCACACACCCTACAACAAAATAAAATCTCTCTTTAAAAAAAAGGGGGAGCAGACCAGCAGTTAGCGTAATGGCTATGTCGCTGGATTCCCACGTAGTCGACCGCGGTTCCAGTCCCAGAGCCGGTGGCTTAAACTCACGCCGGGCGTGTGTGTGTGCGTGCCCAAGATCCCAAGAGAAGAATGGAGAAGGGGTTGCGGGGTGGCCATCCCCCCGGGGGGGTGATTTCTCACTTTCTGTCTCTGTCTGTCTGGTGAGCGCACGTGCCCTATAGTAAAATCCTCTCCAAAAAACGAAAAAAAAAAAAAGGGGAGGACAGAGGGAGAGTACACAGCCACTCAGATGTGCAGACGCAGCCCACCTGCGGTGGCTCATAGATCGCGGCCACCTCAGCCCTGATGCCGAGCGGAATGTCCTTGTGCTCCGTGTACCGTCCATACAGGTACCCAAAGTGCTGGTTCCCCGTCTTCCTCCAGAAGTCAAGGAAGCGGTCGGCGACAGTGTGATTCTCAAACATAATGTTGTCCACATGTCTGTATTTCTGCAGAGTTAAGCAAAAACATTTCGTCAAAAACAACATACCAGTCCAGCTCCATAGCCTAGTGACTAAGGAAGCCAGTACCCACACGGCTGATTAGAGTTCAAATCCCAGCCGGGCAGCTTAAAAAACATTCTAGGCTGGGGACCAGCAGTTGGCGTAATGGCTATGTCGCTGGACTCCCATGTGGCTGACCATGGTT
>NW_006159630.1:1111187-1114265 GCF_000334495.1 Tupaia belangeri chinensis | reverse complement strand
TGCAAGAAAACTTTCCAAACCTAGAGAGGCATTCGAAAATCCAGTCCCAAGAAATACAAAGGACCTCAAATAGAATCAACCCAAGAAGATCTTCTCCAAGACACATTATAGCCAGGTTGACCAAAACCGCAAAGACAAGATACTAAGATTGGCAAGAGAAAAACACCAAGTTACCTACAAAGGACATCCCATCAGGCTAACAGCAGATCTCTCATCATAAACAATGCGAGCGAGGAGAGAATGGGAAAATATATTCAAAGTGTTAAGAGAAAAGCAATTTCAGCCAAGAATACTGTACCCAGCAAGATTATCTTTCAGGTGGGAGGAAAAGACAAGAACATTCTCAGATAAACAAAACCTGAAAGAATTTACCAGCACCAGACCAGATCTCCAAGAAGTTCTCAAGGGTGTGCTATATCAGGAAAATTAAATACAGACACACGGAAATAAGACTTTAAAAACTAAGAAAGTGGCCAACTTAATCATAGGGACAAGTCTGGAGTTGAATATTATATCCCAGAATTTAATCAGAAGACCTCTCAGTTTCAGCATTCTTGCCGTCCGCAGGACCCTCTGCTTCTTTCCTGTACGGTAAGACCGGGCGGCCAGATTCATCATGTCTATTCTCAAGATCCATGCCAGAGAGATCTTCGACTCTCGTGGGAACCCCACTGTTGAGGTTGATCTGTATACCTCAAAAGGTCTCTTCAGAGCTGCTGTGCCCACTGGTGCCTCAACTAGGCTCTATGAGGCCCTGGAACTGCGGGACAATGATAAGACTCACTACATGGGAAAGGGTGTCTCAAAGGCTGTTGAGCACATCAATAAAGCTATTGCGCCTGCCCTGGTTAGCAAGAAACTCAACATTGTGGAACAGGAGAAGATTGACAAACTGATGATCGAGATGGATGGAACGGAAAACAAATCTAAGTTTAGTGCGAACGCCATCCTGGGGGTGTCCCTTGCTGTCTGCAAAGCTGGAGCCGTTGAGAAGGGGGTGCCCCTATACCGGCACATTGCCAACTTGGCTGGCAACTCTGAAGTCATCCTGCCAGTTCCGGCCTTCAATGTGATCAATGGCGGCTCTCATGCTGGCAACAAGCTGGCCATGCAGGAGTTCATGATCCTCCCCGTGAGTGCAGCCAACTTCAGGGAGGCCGTGCGCATTGGAGCGGAAGTTTACCACAACCTGAAGAACGTCATCAAGGAGAAATATGGGAAAAATGCCACCAACGTGGGTGACAAAGGCGGGTTTGCTCCTAACATCCTGGAGAACAAAGGAAGCCCTGGAGCTGCTGAAGAATGTGATCGTGAAGGTTGGTTATTCTGACAAGGTTGTCATTGGCGTGGATGTGGCTGCCTCTGAGTTCTTCAGGTCTGGGAAGTACGATCTGAACTTTAAGTCTCCTGATGATGCCAGCAGGTACATCACACCTGACCAGCTGGCTGACCTGTACAAGACCTTCAACAAGGACTACCCAGTGGTATCTATCAAAGACCCCTTTGATCAGGATGACTGGAATGCATGGCAGAAGTTCATAGCCACTGTGGGAATCCAGGTGGTGGTGGACGATCTCACTGTGACCAACCCAAAGTGCACTGCCAAGGCCGTGGGTGAGAAGTCGTGCAACTGCCTCCTACTCAAAGTGAACCAGATCGGCTCCGTAACCGAGTCCCTTCAGGTCCGTAACCGAGTCCCTTCAGGTGTGCAAGCTGGCCCAGTCCAATGGCTGGGGCGTGATGGTGTCTCATCGTTCCGGGGAGACTGAAGATACCTTCATTGCTGACCTGGTGGTGGGACTCTGCACTGGGCAGATCAAGACTGGTGCACCTTGTCGGTCTGAGCGCTTGGCCAAGTACAACCAGCTCCTCAGAACTGAAGAGGAACTGGGCAGCAAGGCAAAGCTTGCCGGCAGGAACTTCAGAAACCCCCTGGCCAAGTAGGCTGAGGGCAAGTGACCCGGAGGCCTCAGTGACTAGGCGGCTAAGTAGACTGACTTCAGGCCGAGTGTGCTCAACCAGCACTTACAGGGCCTCTGGTAGTTAGTGCCCTTCTCCTGGCTCTGTGGTGCTCATGCCGCTTCCTTAGAACTCTGACCACCTGGAACCCTGCCGGAAACCTTAGCTCTGTAATCATGAGATTGGCCCAAATCATTGTTTTTCTCCCCTCGCTTCACACCAAGTGTCTAGAGCCACGTGCACCTCCAGTGTAATCTCCGAGGGGGCCACAAGCAAGATCCCCAGTGGTTTTGTGTGCAAAAATAAAAAGCCTCAGTGACCCATTAGAAAAAAAGGAAAAACACCATTCTGTGTGTATATATGTGTATACCTGTGTGTATACATGTATACATGCATGTGTGTGTGTATATATACATGTATATGCACATATTCATATAACTCCTTAGGGTTATGTGTGTGTGTGTATGTTTTCTGAACACTCCCTATTATAAGCACTTTACACATTTTATATTATTTAATTCTCAAGAGGAATTCCATATCAGTAGTATTACTGTAGCCATTGTGCAAATAATGATCCCGAAGCCAAGGTCTCACACAGACATACCACAGAGGCACTCCCTAGAGTCTAGCTATTGACACCCAGTACTATATTCAATGTTACAACATAAGCAGAGTCCTATCTGCTCAAATGTATCAAACCAAGAACAGGTTTTTTTCTCCTACATTCTACCCTCACTACTTCATGATCTTTTGGGTGGTCAGAGACAGAAAGATCATGAGTGAAGTGGGCATAAGAGAGAGAGTAAAGCATGCATGAAGTAAAATGGAGACTACAGTTCCTACCACTGATGGGGCTCCCCTCATCTGATCTGAATTGGCTCAGGATGGAAAGAAGTTCTAGAAAGAGAGGAGCTTACAGCCTGTGAGGGTACCAAGAGACTATAGCCAGGTACTCATTGCTATTGTTAAATTAAGAGTTGGCAAACTACAAGCCAGATTCAGTTCACTATTTGTTTTCAGAGGTCTTGGAAACTAGGTATGGTTTTACATTTTTAAATAGTTTTTTTTTAATTACATATTTTAGTTTACTTATTTTTTTTTAATTGCTCAGAGAGGGAA
>NW_006159630.1:1107365-1110751 GCF_000334495.1 Tupaia belangeri chinensis | reverse complement strand
TATTAACTGTTGATGATGACATGTATAGTATTCTCAACTGGATTGGTCTGCGAAGTATTTCATGATGGGCAAAGTATTTTTACAAGCAAAATGAGAAATAGCAATTGACTGTTTTATAAAAATAATTAGAATAATAAAGATAATGATTGGGGAAAACAGAAAAGATATGGAATGTTGAAGTGGGGAGATTAATGTCTATGCACTGACTGACGTGCATGGCATTCCCTTTTGAAGAAACAATGTAATACACTAAAAAAAAAAAAAAGAAATGGAAGATTATTTGCTGACAATAACATGTTTGTTGCTGTGCTTAATTGAGACAATATACAGTGTACTCTGGATGGAAAATCTCATTTTGTATGCTATAATGATGTACAGTGAATGAATGCAAATAAATAAATTGGGGAGAAAAAAAAAAAAAAAACTCACGCCAATGCGTGTCCAAGATCCCGAGAGGAGAATGGAGGAGAAAGGACTGCGGCATGGCTATCCCCTCTGGGGGGTGATTTCTCGCTGCCTCTCTGTCTCTGTCTGTCTGGCGAATGCACGTGCACTATAGCAAAAACCTCTCCAAAAAAGAAAAATTCTAAGCTGAGCCAGCTGGTGGCATGGTGGTTAAACTGGCTGGATCCCATATGGCCAACTGCACAGTTCAAGTCCTAAACGTGGCAGCTTTAGACTCGCCGGGTGCATGTGCATGCCGCTCAAAACTGTAATGAGAATGGAAAAGAGAGTGTGGCGTGGTTATGCCCCATGAGGTGTGCCTTCTCACTCTCTCTGTCTCTCTCTGGCTAATGTGCATGACCTATGTAAAATTGAAAAGAAAATAAATGTTCCAGCCAAATGAGCACGCATGCCCAAAATCCCTACAAAATGAAAAAAATGGAGAAGAGATTGCAGCATGACTGTACCATACTGGGAAGTGATTGCTCTCTTCTTCTATCTTATCCTCTAACAACTTTAAAATAAAAGTGAGCCCGCATGGTGGTTAATATAGGTTCCACATGGCCAACTGTGCAGGTGGGTCTCACTCCTAGCATCTGGAGAAATAAACCAAGAGCTTGTGCGTGTGTGACCAAAATCATTTCTAAGAAAGATTTTTGATATAGGGCATGTGCACTCACCCGAAAGAGACAGAAAGTGAGAAATCACTCCCCTCAAGGGGGTGGCCACACTGCAATCCTTTCTCCATTCTCCTGTCAGGATTTTGGGTACGCACACACATGCACCCAGCCTGAGTTTTAAGCTGCTAGGTTTGGAATTCAAATCACGATCGACTACATGGGATTCCAGTGACATAATCATTATGCCATCTGCTGGTCCCAAGGAGTCCAAAATCTTGCGAAGAGAATGGAGGAGAAAGGACTGTGGTGTGGCCAACCCCTGGGGGGCTTTCTCACTCTCTTTCCTTACACCCCTCATCTCTTGGCAAGCACACACCTCTTGTAGCAAAGTTACAAAAAAAAAATCATTAAAAATTAAATTTTGGGATCAACAGATGGTGTAATGGCTACATTGCTGGACTCCCACCTTGTCAACCATGATTAAACCATGGACCTGGTGGCTTAACACTCACAGCAGATGCATGTGTATACATGCCCCAAATCCTGAGAATGAAGAAAGGACTGCACTGTGGCCAAGCCCCCAGGGGGTGATTCTCCCTATCTCTCTTTGTCTCCAGTGTACACACGTGCCCTATAGCAAAACTGCTCTTAAAAAAAAATTATTACTAATTAAAATTTAAAAGGCTGGACCAGGCCCGAGGCTTGGTGGTTAAGGCAGCCAGATTCCATATGACCAACTCCACAGTTCCAATCCTGTACCCAGTGGCTTGAGAAACATGCTAGGCACATGTATGTGTACAAACAAAATCTCAGTAAGACGGCAAAGTAAGTAAATAAACAATAATACCAAGTATTTAAAATAATGACAGGGGCTGGCAGGTGGTGTGGTGATTAAGGGCGCTGGATTCCCACATGGGTGACCACAGTTCGAGTCCCGGACATAGAGGCTTGCTTTCTTACTTTCTCTCTCTCTCTCTGTCTCCCTCTGATCAAATTAAAATAAATAAGTAAATACAATTAAATAATTCTTTAAAATAAATAAATAAATAAAATAATGACCAAGAAAATTCTTCCTCCGGGGTCAGCAAATGGCACGAACAGTAAGATGCCTGGATTACAGATCTAAAATGGCAAGCACAGGTTATGTCCTGGGACCAGCATGTGTGCGTGCAGCCCAAAATCTTGAGAGGAGAATGGAAGATGAGGGATTGAGGCATGCCCATCCTCCCTGGGGGGTATTTCTCTCTCTCTCTCTCTCTCTCTCTCTCTCTCTCTCTCCCTCCCTCTTTCTTTCTCTGTCTCCAATGAGCACACATCTCATATAGCAAAAACTAAAAAAAAAAAAAAAATCTTCCTCCAAATGAATTAATAAAACAGAAACGAGGGCCAGACTATGGCCTGGTGGTTGGGGCAGCTAGACCCCACATGACCGACCATGCGGTTTGAGCCCCAGACCTGATGGCCTGGACACACCCTGGCCTCTATACTTGAAAGGAGAGGGAAGTGCAGGTGCAGGCTGTTGGCGTAACCACGCCCATTGGGGCGCTTTCTTGCCCCCCCACCTTCCTGCAAGCACACAAGCACTCTGGCAAAAAAAAGTAAAGTAACATAAATAAAAGCAAACTGCTCCGTTCGAAGTAAGACTTTCTAAAATGGGCACGGGGGCCGACCAGTAGTATGGTACTTACAGCAGCTAGATCCCACACGGGTGACCACAGCTCAAGTCCTGCACTCAGTGGCTTAGAGAACATGCTAAGCATGTGTGTGCATGCCCAACACCCCAAAAGGAGGAAGTGGAAGTGAAGGGACTGCATCATGACTATTCCCTATGGGGGGTGCTTTCTCACTTTCTCTGTTTCTCTCTCTACAGAGAACACGTGTACACTCTGGTAATTTTTTTTTTTTTTTGAGAGATTTTTGCTATAGGGCGCATGCGCTCACCAGAAAGACAGAAACAAAGAGACGGAAAGTGAGAAATCACCCCCCAGAGAGGATGGCCATGCCGCAATCCCTTCTCCATTCTCCTCTCAGGGTCTTAGGCACGTACACACATGTGCCAGGCGTGAGCTTAAGCTACCAGGTCCAGAACTGGAACCACGGTTGACTACATGGGGTCCAGCGATCTATATAGCCATTATGCCAACTGCTAGTCCCCTCCCTGGCAAAATTTTAAAAACAGATAAAGAATTAAATCTGGGGGGACCAGCAGTTAGCATAATGGCTATGTCGCTGGACTTCCACGTAGTCGACCTCGGTTCGCATCCTGGACCCCGTGGCTTAAAACTCACACCGCGCACGTGTGCGTGCGTGCCCAAGATCCCA
>NW_006159630.1:1099064-1107329 GCF_000334495.1 Tupaia belangeri chinensis | reverse complement strand
GGCCCACCCCCCCCTGGGGGGGGGGGTTTCTTGCTTTCTGTCTCTCTGTCTCTCTCTTGCCTGTCTGGCGAGCACACACGCCCTATAGCAAAAATCTCTCCAAAAAAAGAAAAAAAAAAAAAAAAAAAGAATTAAATCTGGGAGGACCAGCAGAAGATGTAGTGGTTATGTTGCTGGACTCCCACATGACTGACCGTGGTTCGGGTCCCAGACCCAATGGCTTGAAACTCATGCTGGGCATATGTACATGCATGCCCAAGATCCCAAGAGGAGAACAGAGGATGGCATGGCCATCCACACTGGAGGTAGATTTCTTACTTTCTGTCACGCTTTGTCTCTCCAGCAAGCATACCAGATAGCAAAACTCTCAAAAAAAAGAATTAAATGTGGTAAATCAAAACTTTAGTATACAATTTCTACAAAAGGGCCAATCAATCCATCACAAAATAACTGAGAACCCACCACACCCCACATCCTCTGCTAGCAGCAGTCCTTTTCTAAAGAGTGGCTCTTCTGGAAATTTCCATGTGTCAGCCATGAAGATAAATGTCAGCACACACAGGAAACAGCTCACCTGTCTGTTCAGTGTGATGGCACTTGGCTGGCACTTGGTGCAGATGCCGTTAGGCCATGGGAGGTGCCCCTCGCAGCCTGATTTAATCTTGCAGCTGATGTTTTCCAGGGCAACAAACTTCCCCCTGACAAAGAGAAGCGACTTAATGGGAAACTGCAGTATGTGAAGTCCCATGGCGATGAGGAGCTACACACCAGGGGTCTCCCACCCCGTGCAGTGCTCTAAGAGCTCAGCAGGTGACAGCAGCAGGAAGTGCTGGAGACCTTTCCCCGGGAGCTCCGTCACATCCCACACTATCCTCGCACTACACAGGGACACGCATGACATTCCACAAAGACGCGGTTTTTGTTCTCACCATCCATCACTAGCTTCCATGAAGGTTTTCAAGAATACTGAGTATCTGGGAACCAGCAGTTAGCGTAATGGCTATGTCGCTGGACTCCCACGTAGTCGACCGCAGTTCGCGTCCTGTACCCGGTGGCATAAAACTCACACCGGGCGCGTGTGCGTGTGTGCCCAAGATCCCGAGAGGAGAATGGAGAAGGGATTGTGGCATGACCATCCCCCCTGGGGAGTTTCTCGCTTTCTGTCTCTATGTCTCTCTCTGTCTGTCTGGCGAGCGCACGCGCCCTACAGTGAAAATCTCACAAAAAATAAAGAATACTGAGTATCAGTAGGTAGTGATCTAACCTAGGCCACTAAGAGGGAATGAGGTGTTTTGAGCTTCATTAATTTATCATCAACTTTAGGGATCAGCAGTTGGCGTAATGGCTATGGGCTCCCGTGTAGCTGACTGTGTTTGAGTCCCGGACCTGGTGGCTTAAACTCACACTGGGTACGTGTGCGTGCCTGCCCAAGATCCCGAGAGGAGAATGGAGGAAAAGGGATTGTGGCGTGACCATCCCCCTGGGGGGTGATTTCTTGCTTTCTGTCTCCCTGACGAGCACATGCGCCCTATAGCAAAAATCTCTCCTAAGTAAATAAATAAAAAGAAACTTTGACATTATTGGTAAAATTTATGAAATATTTTACTCACAGGAGAACCTGGTAGGCACATAGCAAAGATCCCCCAACTCTGCCTTCACTAACAGAAAAGCTGCCATTAGGAGATGCTCCCTGATAAAGTCCTGGCCCCACCGTAACTTGGGGACAATCTGCACAAGGAACTGTTTTCCTCATTCATAAATCGAAGTCTGCGTGCTAACGACACCTGCAAACATGCGCCCCAGGAGATTGTGGCCTTCGGACTGCACAGAGGCTGACCAGGTTTATTTCACCACAATCAATCTCCATGCACTTCCACTCTGGAGAGCTCCATAGCTTTCCCCACTGGCAGGCATGCGTGGGCTTTCCTCCTCACCTAACCCCAAAGCCACCCTTGAGCGTCTGTGTGCTGTGAGAGGAGTGCCACATACTGCCTCTGAGCGCTGACAGGGTCCCAACTAGTGGCCGCAACTGGTGCTTTCTGGAGAGGGGTGTGAAGTGAGCAAATGAGTGCCTCCCTAGGTGGAAATGGGAGCCCGTGCCTAGTCACCTCATCCTGGTCATGGCGACTTCTCGCACTTGGGAGACAAGGACAGGCTGGGCCTGGAGCCTGCAACTACTGTGGCATCAGGTGTCGAGCCAGACAGGCAGGGTGCTGGGGGTCTGGCTCGCTGGGGCAGGACTGGGGCAGGGGGTGGGGAGGTTATCAGAGCACCTTTCCTAGGAAGCAGAGGAAGAGCTCCTCGAACTACGCACTCGGCAGGCCACACCCCTCCAGCCTCCGGCACTGACCCACACAGCGCTGTGCGAGGGAAGGGTGGTGGCAGAGGCAGTGCCGAGTGCCAGGGCACACAGCAGGGGTCTGCTACATCCCACTTCTTCCCTAGGGTCATGACAAAAGCCAGGAACGCCAAGGCTCTGTGCCCCAGCCTGCTTCTGTTTTCTCTGTCACTGGCATAGGACTGTAAGTGACCACTACTGGACAACACACAGTAGAGCCCGCACACCCGGTGCCACCAACGGCTTACTTGTCGGCTCCTCCCGTCAGCTTCCGGATGTAGGCGTGGAAGGACATGTGCTTCACAGGAGGTTCGAGGTGGTTTAGGTAGTCCTCATCAAATGGCTGCAAAATACACATAGTGAATGAGCATGCTGGCACACCTGCGCTAGCACCTGCACCTGCACTAACACCTGCGCCTGCACCTACCTGCACCTGCACCAGCACCAGCACCTGCACCTACCTGCACCTGCACCTACCTGCACCTGCACCTACCTGCACCTGCACCTACCTGCACCTGCACCTACCTGCACCTGCACCTACCTGCACCTGCACCTACCTGCACCTGCACCTACCTGCACCTGCACCTACCTGCACCTGCACCTACCTGCACCTGCACCTACCTGCACCTGCACCTACCTGCACCTGCACCTACCTGCACCTGCACCTACCTGCACCTGCACCTACCTGCACCTGCACCTACCTGCACCTGCACCTACCTGCACCTGCACCTACCTGCACCTGCACCTACCTGCACCTGCACCTACCTGCACCTGCACCTACCTGCACCTGCACCTACCTGCACCTGCACCTACCTGCACCTGCACCTACCTGCACCTGCACCTACCTGCACCTGCACCTACCTGCACCTGCACCTACCTGCACCTGCACCTACCTGCACCTGCACCTACCTGCACCTGCACCTACCTGCACCTGCACCTACCTGCACCTGCACCTACCTGCACCTGCACCTACCTGCACCTGCACCTACCTGCACCTGCACCTACCTGCACCTGCACCTACCTGCACCTGCACCTACCTGCACCTGCACCTACCTGCACCTGCACCTACCTGCACCTGCACCTACCTGCACCTGCACCTACCTGCACCTGCACCTACCTGCACCTGCACCTACCTGCACCTGCACCTACCTGCACCTGCACCTACCTGCACCTGCACCTACCTGCACCTGCACCTGCACCTGCACTAGCAGGGAGCCCGGGGCGACGAGGGGAATGGGTGCCTGGGCCTCGTGGGTCACACCAGCTCTGAGCACCCTTTTTTCCCCCAGCTATCTCTTCATGGTTAACCTGAATCTCTATTAAATACAAAACACTCTTATTTTGTCAATGCTTTCTGAATGAACTGAGTAACGTTTGCTTGGGGAAAAAAAGCCTAAGTATATATATTTTTTTGTGTGTGGGGGAGATTTTTACTATAGGGCATGTGTACTTACCAGAGAGATCTGAAAGCAAGTAATCCCCCCCAGGGGGACGGCCATGCTGCAATCTTTTCTCCATTCTCAAGATTTGGGGCATGCACACACATGCACCCAGCATGAGTGTCAAGCCTCCAGGTCCAGGACTTGAGCCACAGTCAGCCATGTGGAACTCCAATGCCTTAGCCACTACGCCACCTGCTGGACCCATGCCTACTATATTTTCCAAAGTTGTTTAACTCTATAATCATTATATTTATATGTAAAAACAAGAAAATAAAAACGAAATCAAGGGACCAGCAGGTAGCACGGTGAATGGGGTACTAGATGCCCATAAGGCCTACCACGGTTCACGTTCTGGACCTGGAGGCTTGCTGTCTCACTTTACTTCTCTCTCTGTTTCTCTCTGATGAATTAAAGTAACAATAATAATAATATTGGGAACCACCAGTTAACGTAATGGCTATGTCGCTGGACTCCCACGTAGTCGACCGCGGTTCACGTCCTGGACCCGGTGGCTTAAAACTCACACCAGGCATGTGTGCATGCGTGCCCAAGATCCTGAGAGGAGAATGGAGGAGAAGGGATTGCGGCGTGACCATCCCCCCTGGGGGGTGATTTCTCGCTTTCTGTCTCTATGTCTCTGTCTGTCTGGCGAGTGCATGCGCCCTACAGTGAAAAAATCCTCTCCAAAATAATAATAATAATATTAATGATAGTCAATAACTCTTTTTTTTTAAAGAGGTTTTTGCCATAGGGCATGTGCACTGGCCAGAAAGACAAGAGACAGAAAGCGAGAAATCACCCCCCAGGGGGGATGGTCATGCCGCAAACCATTCTCCTCCATTCTCCTCTTGGGATCTTAGGCACACACGCACGCACGTGAGGTGTGAGTTTAAGCCACTGGGCTCGGGACTCAAACCGCTGTCGGCTACATGGGAGTCCAGCGACATAGCCATTACGCTAACTCCTGGTCCCAATGGTCAATAATTCTTAAAAAAAAAAAAAAGACTAAGTCAAACACATGTTTTCCAGAATTGGACTGAATTTCTTATACCCACCTACTCATTTTCTTTGTTCTCTAGCCACTGTTCAGATAACAGATGGTACCTTTCAGAGCAGCAGAAACTTCTCCAATATACATTAAAAATAAATAAATAAATACAAACAAAACACTGAGTTAAGTTTCAAGAAAATTTTGCAGAAAAAATAAAAGCCATGGACCGACAGGTGTGTAGTGGTTAAGGTGCTGGACTCCCACGTGATCCACTGTGGTTCAAGTCCCAGACCCAGCAGCTTGAAACTCATGCCGGGTGCATGTGTCCATGTACCCCAAATCCCAATGGGATGAAGCAGGGATTGGGGCGTGGCCATCACTCCTTGGGGGTGATTTCTCACTTTCTGTTTCTCTGGTGAGTACACACACCCTGTAGCAAAAATCAATAAAAAAAAAAAAAAGAAGCCACAGGAGGAAGCACGCGGTGCCTTGTGAAAACTTCAGGGTGGCTGTGCTGTAGCAGCTCTAACTAGTCAGCAGTCAGCCTTATTCTAGTAATGCTCGATCTCATCAGACAGGCCAGCAGAGGAGACGTGATGGTCAGGACAAACATGAGAGCCAGCAGGTGCAGCTTTGCAGCAGACCTGAAGGGGACACTCCCCTTTATCAGTAACTTAAGGCGCTGGCCATCCATAACCCACCAAGAAGGTTGCCCCTTAAATCCAAGTTCATCCTCAGTGCAAGGTGTACTGGTGGGCACAGGAAGCCCAGGGTAGTCAACAGACAATTCTGCCAACCGCCACTTCCAAGTGCAAGCGCTCAGAGGACACCCCAGGGCTCTGACCATCAGGGCCCAGCTGCGAGACTCACCTCGAGGGGAACGCAGTGCACACACTTCCCCAGAGGGCCGTGGCGGCATCTGAGGAGAGACAGGCAGAGAGCGTGCAGCGGTGAGTCCGGTTACTCTTCTGGCTGCCCCAGCACGTCTGGTATTTGAAAGTGCATACTTTACCACCAGGAGCAAATGGGTGGGAGACGATTAAATGCAGATGTTAGTGAGTGATCGGAAAGCTGGAAGGCGACTAGGGCAAAGCCCTGGGAGTGGTGTCTGAGAACCCTGAGTTCAGAAAACACCTACTTCATGTGCACTTCAAAAAAAGCACACGGGATACTCATCCCTGGGGGCCTCAGCTCTTCGCTGGGGAGCACTGGGGAATGGGGGAGCGCTAGTCCACGAGGGCAGGGGGCATGCGCAGCCCACTGGGAACTCAATGGGACCCCTGGAGGGGGGTTGAAATCGGCAGATGCGGTTGAGTTCTATTTCAGCACAAGGACATCCCTGTGTCCCTGAGCAGAGGGCTCTCACTGAGGACAGGCAGGACACGCACACGTGGATACCGTGCTCCAGAGGCTGCTAACGGAGCGTGGAGACACAGGCCGTGGGGTGGCAGGCCCCAGTCTCTAGGAGAAAGCCTGAAGGGAAGAGGCGCCCGGCTAGTGCCTCAGCTCCGAAGTGACCCCATGTCACTGCAGCTCGCACCATTTGTGCTCGCTCCTTAATCCCACAGACAAAGTGGCCAGTGTGCCATCGGGACTGATCACTCAGTGCCAGCACCCATCACACCGACAGAGGCATAACTGAGAAAGGCCGTGCTGCAGAGGCACCAGCTGAAAACCCACAACACGTGTACACGTGTACAAGCAACTTCCAAAGCCAGGTGCAAAAGGAACGTTAGAAGGAGCAGCAACTTCGGCAGAGGCGGCGCTGCCTGAGGACGGAGAGAGCACACAGCACAGCACCAGCCTGCGCCGGGGGCACAAGACCGCTGCACACCCCACGCCCAGCTCCAGTCTGGAGCACCCTTCCTTGCCCGTGCCTTTCTGAAGCCTATCATCCTGCAGGGTCGGAACTCGCCAAAGGACCTCCCAGGGCAGACTCAGTCTAAAGCTGCCTACCTCCCCGAGAACTTCTGAATCTGTTACCAAACACATCAAAACCATCTATGTGGAACATAATTGAGAATTAAATTTATTAAAAAAAAAAAAAAAAAACAGCTAACATGAAAGGCCAGCAGATGGTGTGGTGGTAAAGGTACTGGACTCCCACACGGCTGACCGCGGTTCACATCCCGGACCTGGCGGCTTGCTTTCTTACTTTTTCTGTCTCTCTGGTCAAATTAAAAAATGATAATAATAAATAAAGTTAAATAAAAATAACCTAAAAAAACAGAAATTAAAAAAAAAAAAGCTAACAAGATAAAAAACTGGAGTGAATCTTAATCTGAAATAGTCAGCCCCACTCATGTTCTTTCCTCTGGTATGTGTTACACAGGACACGCCACAGACATCTTCCTCGATGGACCCGCCAGGATCAGCACATGCAGGACTACGGAGCCCCAGCGGGGTCCAGGACACTTACAGCTGGGGGTCCCGGCTTCTATAAATCTTCCCGTCCTGTCTGCTGAGGTACTGGTCGATCTCATCTTCCACAGCGCTGGGTGCGCCCACGGCCTTTAACCCTGGCGGGACAGACGTCTCCATTTCCGACGAGGGTCCAGCGAGGCTCGAGGGGAACAGGAACAGCAGGTCCCCATGCCTGTCCAACAACAAACACAGGGATGCCTTCCTCGCCAGCCAGGCTGCAGACCAACTGAGCGAGGGACTGTGCCGTCTGTGAAGGCCTGAGGCTGAGGTGTCGCGCTCCCCTCCCTGGCGTGGGAAGGCTCAGCTCAGTGGCTCATGCTGCCGCTCATTTCCTCTTAGGACACCGTGGCAGCTTTGCGTGGGTTTCTGGGCAGTGCCCCCTCCTTACTCTGCTCAGTGTCCCCCGCCCTCCACTATCCTCTGCTCTGTCCAGCTCTCCCACCCACACCCCATCTCCTGGCCCCAGCTTCCCATCTCCTCCTCTGCATCCCTGCACACATGTGCACATGCACACATGGTCACAGTCGCCAGTGGGACCAGCACTGCTTTACAGAAGCAGAATGACCAGAGACCCACTTTCTTTCTTTCTTTTTTTTTTTTTAAGAATTATTTATGTATTCATTCATTTTTATTTTAATTTGACCAGAGAGACAAAGAGGGAAAGTGAGAAACAAGCCACCAGGTCCAGGACTGGAACCCTGGTTGACCATGTGGGAATCCAGCACCTTAATCACACCACCTGCTGGCCCCCAGAGGCCCACTTTCAGCCTTGCTTTTCTCTTCCGACAACCCCTCGTAACACTCTCCAGACATAATTAACAGCATCGGATCGCAGCCATCACAGCTGTGGTGAGCGCCCCACACTGAGGGCACAGGTGCTCCGCACTCCCTGTCACGGGCCACACCTGCCGACGCCCACGGAAGGACGCTGTGCAGTGTGACCTCTGCAGGGCAGCTTTCCAGAGTGGCCAGTCAGACTGGAAGGTTCTGCTTGTTTCTGGAGCTGCTGGGAAACGGTAAAACCAGCCTCTCCACAGCAGGTCACGGCAGGGCGGTGGGCCAGCGCGGCC
>NW_006159630.1:1096248-1098849 GCF_000334495.1 Tupaia belangeri chinensis | reverse complement strand
AACACATAAAAACCATCTAGTCGGAACATAATTGAGGTTTAAATTTATAAAAAAAAAAAAAAAAAACAGCTAACATGAAAGGCCAGCAGATGGTGTGGTGGTAAAGGTACTGGACTCCCACACGGCTGACCGCGGTTCACATCCCGGACCTGGCGGCTTGCTTTCTTACTTTTTCTGTCTCTCTGGTCAAATTAAAAAATGATAATAATAAATAAAGTTAAATAAAAATAACCTAAAAAAACAGAAATTAAAAAAAAAAAAGCTAACAAGATAAAAAACTGGAGTGAATCTTAATCTGAAATAGTCAGCCCCACTCATGTTCTTTCCTCTGGTATGTGTTACACAGGACACGCCACAGACATCTTCCTCGATGGACCCGCCAGGATCAGCACATGCAGGACTACGGAGCCCCAGCGGGGTCCAGGACACTTACAGCTGGGGGTCCCGGCTTCTATAAATCTTCCCGTCCTGTCTGCTGAGGTACTGGTCGATCTCATCTTCCACAGCGCTGGGTGCGCCCACGGCCTTTAACCCTGGCGGGACAGACGTCTCCATTTCCGACGAGGGTCCAGCGAGGCTCGAGGGGAACAGGAACAGCAGGTCCCCATGCCTGTCCAACAACAAACACAGGGATGCCTTCCTCGCCAGCCAGGCTGCAGACCAACTGAGCGAGGGACTGTGCCGTCTGTGAAGGCCTGAGGCTGAGGTGTCGCGCTCCCCTCCCTGGCGTGGGAAGGCTCAGCTCAGTGGCTCATGCTGCCGCTCATTTCCTCTGCGGACAACGTGGCAGCTGTGCGTGGGTTTCTGGGCAGTGCCCCCTCCTTACTCTGCTCAGTGTCCCCCGCCCTCCACTATCCTCTGCTCTGTCCAGCTCTCCCACCCACACCCCATCTCCTGGCCCCAGCTTCCCATCTCCTCCTCTGCATCCCTGCACACATGTGCACATGCACACATGGTCACAGTCGCCAGTGGGACCAGCACTGCTTTACAGAAGCAGAATGACCAGAGACCCACTTTCTTTCTTTCTTTTTTTTTTTTTAAGAATTATTTATGTATTCATTCATTTTTATTTTAATTTGACCAGAGAGACAAAGAGGGAAAGTGAGAAACAAGCCACCAGGTCCAGGACTGGAACCCTGGTTGACCATGTGGGAATCCAGCACCTTAATCACACCACCTGCTGGCCCCCAGAGGCCCACTTTCAGCCTTGCTTTTCTCTTCCGACAACCCCTCGTAACACTCTCCAGACATAATTAACAGCATCGGATCGCAGCCATCACAGCTGTGGTGAGCGCCCCACACTGAGGGCACAGGTGCTCCGCACTCCCTGTCACGGGCCACACCTGCCGACGCCCACGGAAGGACGCTGTGCAGTGTGACCTCTGCAGGGCAGCTTTCCAGAGTGGCCAGTCAGACTGGAAGGTTCTGCTTGTTTCTGGAGCTGCTGGGAAACGGTAAAACCAGCCTCTCCACAGCAGGTCACGGCAGCACTGAGGGCCAGCGCGGCCGAGGCGCTCACAGCACACATAGCTGGGGCCAGCCTTGCGGGGAAGGCTGCAGCAGGCTGTTTGGTAAATACTTCATCGCTGGGAACAAGACACACACTGAGAAGAGAGACCGAGAGGACGAAGGCCACAGAGCCAAAGCAGAAGTCAAACGCCGAGGCTCAGCATCCTGTGGGAGCACACATGCGGAGAGGCTGGGCCCCGGCTCTTCCCTAGGTTTGGGCTCCCTCTTTTTCTCCTTAATTTAGGGGGAAAAATGCCAAACTATAACCAGAGCCTTCAGTTTCTAGCAGATCAGAAACTCCTAAGTGCCCTCCACTCTGAAATACTCGGACAATTTGAGCAGGTACTACCAGGAGGTACCACTGAGCCCTGAAGAAAAGAAAGGAGGTCGGAGGTCCGACAGGGCAGCCAAGCAGGAGCAGCACAGCCTGCTGACGCGGAGCTCATAGGCCACTAACAGGACTTGTGCTTTGGGCGCCATCTTTGGTTGGGCGAGGTGGGGGCAGAGGGAGTGGACGGGGCGAGGCCATAAACCTCCTGGCCCAACATAGGTGCTGAGCCTCAAACTCCCACCTAAACTGAAGACAAAGATGTGGAAGAGCCGGGTAGTCCCAGCCAAACCCAGGAACCTGACTGCCTCTAACTGCTACACGGTCAGGAAAAACGCTCTCTGAGGCCGTGTAACCAAAGGCCTGCTCTGCGTGCACTTTGGGGTCCAGCAAGGTGCTACTGGGTTCACAAAGCCCAAGACAGATGCTCACCCAAAGAGCTGCCGCCCCACACCCCCCTCTTCACTGTGCCCACAGCAGCCAAAGCAAACTGCTAGGGAGAAGTCCAGGGCCCAGTACTGCAGGAGCCCAGTCAGGTTTCCAGGTCCTCAGGAGCCCAGGCCAGGCATCCAGGTATTGCAGGAACCCAGGCCAGGCATCCAGGTCCTCAGGAGCCTGGGCCAGGCATCCAGGTACTGCAGGAGCCCGGGCCAAGCGTCCAGGTCCTCAGGAGCCCGGGCCAGGCGTCCAGGTCCTCAGGAGCCCGGGCCAGGCACCCAGGTACTGCAGGAGCCCCGGCCAGACGGCGCGTTCCTCAGGTGCCC
>NW_006159630.1:1091084-1094863 GCF_000334495.1 Tupaia belangeri chinensis | reverse complement strand
AGGTCCTCAGGAGCCCGGGCCAGGCATCCAGGTCCTCAGGAGCCCGGGCCAGGCGTCCAGGTCCTCAGGAGCCCGGGCCAGGCACCCAGGTACTGGAGGCATCCTTACTTCGACGTTTCCTGAAGCCCCAGCCTCAAACATACAGAGAGGTGAGCACCACAAGCCAAAGTGGGTAAGATAGCAGGCAGACACAGTCCACAGGGCTCAGGCGCAAGAGCACAAACACAGAGCAGACCTGGGGCAGAGTGTAGCGTGGAATGGCCGGAGCTGCCCAACATCACACACAAGGGTTACAGAGTGGCTCTTCCAACCCCACAGACAGGCTGGATGGCTCACACGTGGACAACCTTGACTGCAATGCCAGGGCAGGAACTGCGCAGAGTGGACTGTGTCTCAGGGGCTGAGACGGGGCAGCCCTGAGAACATGGAGGTTTTCAATAGAGGCCTAGTAGGCCTAAGTGAAGCAGTGCAGGCAACGAGGGAAGGGCTAAGCCACACAGCCCCTGGGAGGGCTCGATGCCAACAGCCAGAATCAAAAAGAGATCTAAGGATGGAGAGAACTGCAGTAACTGAGCTAATGGAGCAGGAGGGCTTCAAGGAGGTACAGCAGCTGGCAGCTTCAAACCAAGCCCGAGAGTGGGGAGATACACCGTCCTTCCTGATGAGCAGCTCCCTGCGTGTCCCTTGGCCTGCCTCTGCCTCTCAGGCCCCTGCATTGAGCATGCGATCACCAGTGGCCCAGGGCACTGAGGGCCAGGGCGACGGGCACCAGGAACGCGGAGTCAGCAACACCCAGGAGGGAGAAGACGCCACGGTCGACGACCTATGTTCTTTAACAATTTTTTTTTTTTTGAGAGAGAGATTTTTGCTATAGAGCACATGTGCTCAAGATAGAGACAGACAGAAAGTGAGAAATCACCCCCACCCCCCAGTGGAGGGCTACACTGAAATCCCTTCTCCTCCATTATCCTCCTGGGATTTGGGGTGTGCGTGCACACACACACACATGCATCCAGCATGATTTTCCAACAGCCGGGCCTGGGACTTGAACTGTGGTAGGCCATGTGGGAGTCCAGCACTTTAACCACACCAGCTGCTGGCCCCAAGACATGCAATTTTTTTTTTCTTTTTTTTTTGAGAGAGGTTTTTGCAATAAGGCCTATGCACTTGCCCAAAGAGACAGAGAGTAAGAAATAAGCCCCCAGGGGGGATGGCCACTCCGCAATCCCTTCTCCTCCATTCTCCTCTCGGGATCTTGGGTATCCATGCACACATGCCCAACATGATTTTAAGCCGCTAGGTCCAGGACTTAAGCCACGACTGACTACATGGGAGTCTGGCGTTGTAACCACTTCACCACCTGCTGGTCCCAACATTCAACTTTTTTAAAAAGCAAACTGGGAACTAGATGGGGGTCCACGTAAGACGGGGCACTCTGCAGGGCCAGTCCCCCACAAAAGGCCAGGCTCACCTCTGGGGGGTCTTCCTGAGTACACCCAGGACAGGGGTGCCCATGACCCAAGGTTGATTGAGCCTGGAGTGGACCGTGGCGTAGACACCCAGCTGGCAGTGCTTCGGTGCTGTGTGTTTGTATATGTCTGTCTCTCACACATGGAATAAATGAATAAACTTGAAGATGAACAAAAACAAAGACACCCTCCAGGAGAACGCTACTGACTCCACTGAGAGCCACTTCTGGGGCCGTCCAGCAGCATGGGCAGTAGCACAGCACCATGGTCTGGACGGTGCCATCCCAAAAGCACGCACTCTGCAACTCCTTTCCTGTCCTGGCTGTCAGCCGAGGTTCTTTTTTATTTTTGGAGAGGTTTTTGCTATAGGGCCCATGTGCTCGCCAGAAAAACAGAGAGAGATAGAGAGACAGAAAGCAAGAAATCACGCCCTGGGAGGTGGCCACGCCACAACCCCTTCTCCTCCATTCTCCTCTTGGGATCTTGGGCACACATGCACACGCACCCGGCGTGAATTTAAGCCACTGGGTCCAGGACTCGAACTGCAGTCAACTACATGGCCAGCAACACAGCCATTACGCCAACTGCTGGTCCCTCGGCCCAGTTTCTATACACAGTCACTATTGTCAGCGTGTGCAGGTACCCGGTGAGCATGTGAAGGATGGAAAGACCCAGGCTATGCCATCCCACAAGGCATGCAGAGTGAATCCAAACAGTAACATCCACAACACATCGTTCTCAAGAGCAAAATCCCTGTATGAGCTTACAGGGATGATGCAGCTTGGCCATTCCAGGACAGGAACAGCCCTAACAGCAGTGAGGCTGGCCCTTGAGGCAGAGAGAGACAAGTGCCCAGGAAATTGAGTCGAAGACAGACAAACCAACGCTGTAATGGCCCAGCTGTTCCTCAGGTACCTGGATCTGTGACCCTGAAATGACCGGGTCAGTCTCTAACTACAAATGATGAAGGGCACGTGCGACTTGCAGCCCGGGGCAAAGTCGGCCTCTTGCATCAGGGCTGAGCTGACACCTGTGCAGGTGCCCCCGTGGCTCCGACGGGGCCAGACCCACATGTTCTCAAAACACCAACGGCGCTTCCAGTCTCGCAGGCCATCCAGTCCCGGTCGCAGCTGCCCACCTCTGCCCAGCTGGCACAAAGACCATCAACAACAATGTGATGGGCTGTGGCTAGCAGCCCTGAACTCGCCTTCAGAGGCTGTGGGGAGGGTCGCTGCACCGGGGAGCCCCCGCCAGGACTGCTCAAGCTGGGGAGTGGACAACACCTGCCGGCTGCCAGCCCTCCAGTCAGCAGGCAGGGCTGATGGGACTTCCTGCATGGAGCTGTGCCAAGGTCTCTTGCTCAACAAGAAACCGAGTAAGCACTTTGCCCCGTGAGTGCACTGACCGAGACCGCAGCTCCTTCTCATGAGAGACACACACTCCCAAAGGCCCGCTCACAGCACTGGCAAGCCCACAGATGCTTGCATGCATCTCGTCGGGCAGCAGCACCACGGCTACAGCAACAGCAGGGGCAGGCAAGTGCTGGCGCCTCGGCAGGCCATGGCACTGGGCCCTCTGGGTGCTGTGCCCTTGTCGCTGGGCACTCACTTGATCTTCAGCAAGCTGAGGGACTTGTTGGAAGAGGCTGTTATCTCGCCGGTCTTGTTTCTATTGATGTACACAGAGAAGCCATTATTCTGGAAGCCGAACTCCTTTGCGACCTAGAACAAGTCCCAAACAACAAAACAAGAGAGATTTAATGCGACCCTCGCTATCACTGTGCCCACGGCACACAGGCACTGCAAAGGCACTCACAAGGCTTAGTCGTGCTCGTCGCTAACCTGAGGCCTCGCTACTTAGTCCCCAAGGAAACATGCACTGCTCACACAGATGTCAGTTACAACAAAAAGGAGCAAAGGTCTTGTGCAAATGAGAAAGCCAGAGGACACACATAGAGTCTATAGTAGGGGCCAACAAGTGGCATAGTGCTTAAGGCACTAGACTCCCACATGGCCAACTGTGGTTCAAGTCCCAAACCCAGAGGCTTGAAATTCATGCCAGACATGTGTGTGCGCATGCCCAAAATCCTAGGAGGATAATGGAGGAAAAGGGATCATGGCGTGACCACACCCCCCCGGGGGGGTAATTTTTCACTTTCTCTCTGTCTCTCTGGCAAAAGCACACATCGTATAGCAAAAATCTCTCTTGGGCCAGCAGGTGGCATGATGGTTAAGGTACTGGACTCCCATATGGCCAATGGCAGTTCAAGTCCTGGACCTGGCACCTTGCTTTCTCACTTTATCCTTCTCT
>NW_006159630.1:1083216-1091074 GCF_000334495.1 Tupaia belangeri chinensis | reverse complement strand
CTTTGGTCAAATTAAAAAATAATAATAATAACAAAATTAAATTTTTAAAAACTTTCTTTTAAAAAAAGTAGGAATGACAGCTATGTCTGCAAAATCTAAGTAGTTTCTACCTTTGAAATCAATCGCAAAACTCATTTCAATTTTTAAACCTAACGACAAAATGAAGCATACGATGACCCACTAATCCAGGAACAGACGTCCACTGTAACAACATCTGGCCACATGTTGCCACACCGTAGGCCCAACAAGTACTAAGCAGCCCTCCATGTCAGGCTCTGAGCGGTCAGAACCCAGCTGTGAATTTTAAAAGATGAGGTTCCTGCCACCCAGACCCCGACAATCAACAAAGGCAAGACCAGCTGAGCCAAGCACCAGAGCAGAAATGGAAGGGAGAGACAAGGGAGAGGCCGAGCAGAGGCCAGAGGTCCCTCTGAATGGGCACCTGGTGAAGCCCGAAGTGGCCTGCAGGCACTGGCGGGAGAGCGCCACAGGTTCCAGGAGCAGGAACAGGAACGAAGGGGGCGCTGGGAGAAGAGGCCACGGCCAAATAAGCAAGAAGGCAGCCAGTAAGGACAAGAGAACAGAAAGGAGACGAGGCTGGCAAGGCAGTCAGGCTGAGTGCAAGAGCACACTGAGCCACAGGGCTCCAGCTGGCTACCCCAGGAGCACGGGGAAGCCACAGGGCTAAGGGCGGGGAACAGGAAAGTCACTCATCTTGACAAGAGGCAGAGCAGCTGGGTCGGTGGAGTTAGAGGTGGCATGCCAGCCTGTGGAGGAAGTGGTGGAGGGAGGTGCAGGGCTCAGGGGACTCCACCATCTGGCTTCAACGACAGGGTGAAGGGCTGCCTGAGGGAGCGTGAAGATGAAGGGCAGAAAAGGCAGCAGCCTGGAGGGAGAGCGAGGGTCCCTACATGGGTCTGAGATGCTCACCAGGCGCCCAGGAAGGGGCCCAGCAGAGGTGGTGGCATAGGAGTGAGCCCAGGCAGGGCCAGGGCTGAGCTCTCATTCAGGTGTTGTCAGAGCCTCAATAAGAAGGCAGGCATCTCCATGGAGAACCAGAGCGTACGCGGAGAACCCAGGGTAGATTCTAGGACTGCAAACAGCACCTGAGATAGAAATCGCCACAGGGCCGTCAGCGAAGCACTGTGGGCCCACCACAGTCGGCGGGACCTACACACCTGGCTCAAGGGTCCAAGGGAGCCAGGCCTGAGGACCAAGGGCCCAATAGGGCAACACTCAGGGGAGGGCGGTAAGAAAAGGACAGGCAAGCGTTTGAAGAAAGTGGGGCTGAAAAACCCAGACAGGAAGAACAACGATAACCCAGCGCCGAGGGAGGAGGAGAGGGCTGTTGCTGAGCACCTTGGCTGAGCTGCTGAAAGCCAGTCAGTGGAGACCAGTAACGGGGGTGGGGGCTACCACAGTGCTGAGCAGGGGAGGGGAACCTGCCAGCTCAGCGTCCTCCACCCAGTGAACCCCACTGTATAGAAGGTAAGTGGCAGCATTTCAGGTTGGCAGGACCTGCAAGTCAGTCACTAGCAGGCCTCCCCCAGGCACTGTAGGAAGCAAACCTACAGCACCCCGGGGAAATAAACGCAGCAGGCCTTACAAGACCAGGACCCCACAGCCTAGCAGTGAAGGAAGCCGGGTCCCGCATGACCAACCAGTTTGAACAAGGAGGCTATACAGCCATTAAACAGGGTGACCCCCAGGGCCAGCAGGTGGTGTGGTGGTTAAGGCACTGGATTCCACACAGTTGACTATGCCGTTCAAGTCCTGGATGCAGTGGCTTGAAAATCATACCAGGCGTGTGTGCACGCATGCCCCAAATCGCAACTGGAGAATGAAGGAAGGGGGACTGTGGCAGGGCCATCACCATGAGAGATAATTTCTCACTTTCCCTCTCTGTCTTGCTACAATGAACACACATGCCCTAGGGCAAAACAATCGGAAAAAGAAAAGGACGGACACAGGTTTCCGTACCAGATGTACTGAGAGCGTTTGATGCCACGTGGCTGCACTTCCCAAGCTATACGAGCCATCAGTAAACGAAAGCATTAGAAGGGGCCCACGGAACCTGTATCCCCAAGTGCAAATAAGGCACGGCCTCAGACAAGAACAATGTCCTCACAGGACCTTCCTCTAGAGCAGCCCAGACATGAACTGCAATAGCAAACTGTGGCATTTCACCTATTCTGAAAACACGTGAGAGACTACTTTTCTGCAGGCAAAGCACCACGCTCTATCGTCAAGAACGAGACATCCCTTACCAGATTGGCCAGCTTTAGCCACGTGAAAGCCACAGCAGTGCTCTGGGTCTCAGAATGGTCTCTCAGATGGGGAGGCCCGTCCTTCTAAACGTGAATAAAGCTACTCCCCGTGACCACCAGACGAGAGCTTCGTGCTTCCCACAAGGCTGACAGTAGCACACCTTCAGCCAGGTGTCAAACATGACTGCCACTGACAGTGCATCATGTGTGCTGAGCCCCACTTTGGGAGACACAGAAAGACATACAAAATAGGGTTTCTTTTTTTAATTTAAAGAATTATTTATTTAATTCTATTTGTTATTATGTTTTTTAATTTAACCAGAGAGAGAGAAAGGGAAAGCCAGAAAGAGAAAGTGAGAAAGCAAGCCGCCAGGTGCAGGACTTGAACCACAGTCGGCCACAAGGGACTCCAGCAGCCTCGACCACCACGCCACCTGCCAGCCCCTATGTGGGAGAAGGGTTTTTATGGCACTACTTCATGGTAGTTTTTTTGATGGTCCTCTTCGGGTGAATTCTGTCACTTCTTTACCTACAGGTACATAAATCTAACATGAAGCACTGGGCATTGAAAAAATAGGAGCCAGCAGGTTGCATAGTGGTTAAGGCACTAGACTCCTACATGGCTGACTGTGGTTCAAGCCCCGGACTCGGCAGCTTGAAACTCACGCCAGGTATGTATGCATGTGTGCCAAGAATCCCAAGAGGAAAATGGAGGAGAAAGGACTGGGGTGTGGCCATCCCCACTGGGAGGTAATTTCTCACTTTCTCTCTTTCTGTCTCTCCAGCAAGTGCACATGCCCTTTGGCAAAAATCTCTCTCAAAAAAAGAACGGGGACCAGCAGTTAGCATAATGGCTATGTCACTGGACTCCCATGTAGTTGACCGCTGTTTGAGTCCCGGACCCAGTGGCTTAAACTCACACCGGACACGTGTGCATGCGTGCCCAAGATCCCGAGAGGAGAATGGAGGAGAAGGGATTGCGGCGTGGCCATCCCCCGTGGGGGGTGATTTCTTTTTTGTCTCTCTCTGTCTGTCTGGCGAGCACACAAGCCCTATAGCAAAAACCTCTCCAAAAAAAAGAAAAAGAAAGAACGGGGCTGGCAGTGGCATGGTGTAAAGTTAAAGGCACTGGCTGACTGCAGTCTGAGCCCTGGACCTGGTGGTTTGCTCTCTCACTCTCTCTCTCTCTCTCCTGGACCTGGCAACTTGCTTTTTTACTTCCCTTCTCTCTCTCTCTTTTTCTCTCTCTCACTCTGTCCCTCTCTGGTCAAACTGAAATAAATGAATAAATAAATAAAGTTAATAAAATAATTATTAAAAAAAAAAAGAAAAAATATCAGGCTGGCTCCATGACCTGGTGGTGAAGGCAGTCATATTTCACACAGTCATACACATGGTTCAAGTCCCAGACACAGCAACTTGAGAAACACAACAGGTGCATGTGTGAGCAAGCCCGAAATCCAGAAAGCAGAGGTGAGAGAGAACGGACTCAGTATGACCAGTCCCTGTTGAGGTGTGTTCTCCTCTCCTTCCCCCGCCTGTCTGGTAAGCATGTACATTCTCTAACAACAAAAAACATCTTAGCAGAGCCTTACAAAAGCAGATAAAAATGTTAAAAACTGGGATCACCATATGGTGTAATGGTAACGTCGCTGGACTCCCACAGTGAACTGCAGTTCAAGTCCCAGACCTGGTGACTTAAAACTCACACCAGACGTAGTGTGCACGTACACGCACCCAAGATCTCGAGAAGAAAAGGGACTGCAATGTGGCCATGACCCCCGGGGGGGTCATTTCTTGCCTTCTGTCTCTCTGACGAATTCATGTAACCCCTCACAAAAATCTCTCTCAAAAAGTCTATACTATTCTCAACTGGACTGGTCTGAGGTGTATTTCATGTTGGATAAATTCTCTCTATAAGCTAAATACTATATAGCAATTGAATGTATAAAATAATAATAATTTAAAAAGTAAATTTAATAAAAGAAAAAATGTTAAAAACTTAACAGTCACACCCAGGATAAGCTTGATACGTAATTACTTCAATAAAAAGAACCCCGTGGGCCAGCATGTGGGATGGTAGTTGAGGCGCTGGATCCCATATCCCGTTTGCATCCTAGACCTGGCAGCTTAAAAATAACACCAGGCGTGGGGGCCGGCAGGTGGCACGGTGACTAAGGGCACTGGACTCCCACATGGCCGACTATGGTTTGATTCTCAGACCTGGTGGCTCGCTTTCTCACTATTTCTCTCTCTCTCTCTCTCTGTGTGTGTGTGTGTGTCTCACTCTGTCCCTCTCTGATCAAATTAAAAAAGTAAATAAATAGTTAAATAAAATAATTCTTTTAAAAAAAATAACACTGGGGACCAGCAGTTAGCGTAATGGCTATGTCGCTGAACTCCCATGTAGTCGACCGCAGTTTGAGTCCCGGACCTGGTGGCTTTAACTTATGCCAGGCGTGTGTGCGTGCATGCCCAAGATCCCAAGAGGAGAATGGAGAAAGGATTGCAGCGTGGCCATCCCCCCTGAGGGGTGATTTCTCGCTTTCTATCTTTCTGTCTCTGTCTGTCTGGCAAGTGCACGTGCCCTATAGCAAAAACCTCTCCAAAAAAATTAATAAATAAAATAAAATAAATTTAAAAATAAATAAATAAATAAAAATTTAAAAATAATAATACCAGGCACATGTGTATACATGCCCAAAATCTTAAAAGAAGAGACTGTGATATGGCCATTCCCCCGGGAAGGATGATTTTTCACTTTCTCCTTCTCTCTCTCTCTCTGCAGACTGCACATGCCCTATGGCAAAAATATTAAGGAAAAAAAAAAGAGAAAGAGGAAAGAGAAGAAAAAAATCTGGAACAGAATAAAAACTAATGCATTTACAAATGGAGTCAACAAAAAAGAATACATAGCACAATCCACCATGTTACGTTCAAAAGCAGGCAGAGCTACACTCAGGGATCAGAGCACACACTGAGGAGGTAAGACAGCGGTGCACAGTGGCCACCAGCCGCCAGTGCTTCTACGGAGCCGGCCCTGCCCCACCTGACTGGCACCTTCTTCATCATAAGCCATCTAGTGGACCGTATTTTCCAAGCATTCCTTGGTATGTATTTTATTAATGAAAGAAAATGTCTGAAGAAGGGCCTGTGTCTCTCACCACTGAGAGGCACAGACTGAGAAGGCAGGTGGGAAACAGAAGGTAGGGGGCTCCCTGGGAGCAACAGGGACACAGAAGAGCTTGCCCTGGGGGCATCATCTGATGACTCTCAGAGAAGAAATCCACAAGTCTCAAAGGAATCAACAGTTCCAAGATTATGTAAGACATTCTCCTTGTAGTTTCTCAATTTTGCCAGTGTGCACTCACCAGAGAGACAGAGGGTAAGAGAGAGAGAGAGAGAGAGCCCCCACGGGGACGTGGCTGAGACACACACTGACCCCACAGCAACACGACCCTCCACGCCTGAAAAGAGCAGTGCAGGAGACAGCTGGGCGTGGCAGGACTAGGCGGCGAGGAAAGGCAGAGACGGGCAACACGAGGAGGAAGACACCCTCGAGGCACGCGCCCCGGTCGCAGCTACCTTTTTCAGAAACGTCGCAGCTGTCTCTCTCTTTGTTGCTGTGATCCGCTTCACCCCATCGGGGGACTGGACTCGGATGATCTGTTGTAAGTGAGCACGACAGTCACTGTGCAGCCAAGGGACGCGCCACCTGCTACCAGACTCATACCCGCAAACCTGGGCCACGGACCGCCCACCTCCCCTTTCAGTCCCCTTCCAACAACCAACACTCTCTCTCCAGATCTACCAGCACATGAGGAGACAGCTGAAGAGGACTGTTCGGACTTTCAACTCAAAAATTCACTTCAATTTTTAACAAATATTTATAAAGAATACACACGAAGGGAGCCAGCAGGTGGTGTGGTGGTGAAGGCACTGGACACTCTCACATGGCCGACCATGGCTCAAGTCCCAGACCTGGTGGCTTGCTTTCTCACTTTCCTCTCTCTCTCTCTCCTCTGGTCAAATTAAAATGAACGAATGCATAAAATTAAATAATTCTTTAAAAGAAAAAGAATATACAGAAGGCACTATTTCTCCCCTTTAAATTTACATAAGAGCAGGAATCCCACCCCCAGATCATGAGTGGCTCTGGATTCTCTGAGAGCTCTCACTCTGCCCTAGCACCTATCACGCCAAATTGAAAGGACCACGGGTCAGGCCACAGGTGGCAGTTGGGTAGCTGAATCCCACGTGGTCGGCTAGTTAGCCAGACTGAAGATCACACAGGCAGGGCCAACAGATGGCATAAAGGTAATGGACTGAGGTTTGAGTCCCGGACCTAGCACACGCTGGGTGCGTGTGTGCATTCCCAAGATCCCACGAGGAGAATGGAGAAGGGACTGCAGTGTGGTTATCCCTCTGGGGGGTGACTTCTCACTTTCTGTCTGTCTCTCTAGCAAGCACAGAAACCCTATAGCAAAAATCTCTCTCAAAAAAAAAAAAAAGATTAAAGAAATAATAAAAGTTTTTAGCACTATGGAAAAGTAGTCAGATTTCACAAATACATTTTCGTGGCAAGGCTGAAAATGTGGGCAGATTAGTGGACAAACAGCACTGCTTTCTAGGAGGGCTGGATTTCCACGTGCAAAGCCCTTCGGAGGCGGTGCTGGGCCTGGCCAGCTGCATGGGTCCTGGTTTCAGTGAGGGAACATAAAGTGGCGTGAGGAGCAGGCGGGCGGGCAGACAGGAATGAGCCAGAAAATGCTGCCACGGCTGTTTCTCTCAATGGCTGACAGCACTGTATTCACGGCACCTGACATGTGCCACTGTTCAAAGGGTTTCCAAAGAAACCACGGGGCTTACTGTCCACTGACCTTGGTCCGTGTTTATCAAATCAAGAATGAGCTAGATTTTCCTAAAGTAGTGTGACCCTGTCACTCACTTTTCTAATAGCTTTTTTAAGACTGTATTTATGTATACCAGGAGAGAAAGAGCAGGAGAGGGAGAGGAAAAGAGACAGGCACCTCGACTGGGCTCGTTTCCATGTACCCCATGTCAGCCCAGACCAGGGGAGTTCCGGCTGCCAGCGTGCACAGGGAGGCCAGGATGCAAACCCGGGACTTCCCAGTTGTGTTACCACCATGCCACTTGTACTAATGACCACCACTTGACTAAAAAGGCTTTGCCCCCTTTTACAAGGAGACTTGAAAAGGTTCATGGAAAAAAATGCAATTAACGTATATATGAGTTTATTTTGGTGCAAAGATTTTTAAATTCATGCAGTTTTTTTCATAATACACATTTACCATGAACTTTGTGATGATTTCTCATATATTTTCAACTTTTAAGACTCTGATTTTAGGGGCCAACAGGTGGCCTGTTGGTTAAGTTGCTGGATACTCCCACCGGCCGACCACGGTTCGAGTCCTTGACCTGGTGGCTTGCTTTCTCACTTTCCTTCTCTGTGTGTCTTTCTCTGGTCAAATAAAAATAAATAAATGAATGAATAAATAAAATTATATAATTCTTAAAAAAAAAAAAAAAAAAGACTCTGATTTTAAGTAATCCCCAGGAATACCCAAATT
>NW_006159630.1:1078959-1082858 GCF_000334495.1 Tupaia belangeri chinensis | reverse complement strand
AAAAATATGTGTGTGTGTGTGTGTGTGTGTGTGTGTGTGTGTGTGTCTGGTCAAATTAAAACAAATGAATAAACAAATAAAATAAATTATATAATTCTTAAAAAAAAAAAAAAACAGACTCTGATTTTAAGTAATCCCCATGAATACCCCAATTGTCAAGAGCATAAAATATTCTTTCTGCTTCTTAACCATACTAACATCTTCACTATTCTCACTTATCTGTGGCAAATACAGTGGACTCTGAATTTTGACTGCCAGAGCACTTCAGCTGGAGTGGACACCTACGTACAACATTTCACAATATAGGACATGTCTGAAACGTCTCCAATCTGAAGCAGGTTACAACCCAGGGAAACTGTCAGTGTCCCTTCAATCCACCACTCAGGAACAAGAACATGCCACCTCTTCTCCCGGAAGAGCAAAGGTCAAGCTGCAGGCCTCTGAAGCCTACAAGGGCATTCTAAGTGATCCCTAAAACAGCACACAGGCTTCCAAAGCCACACCTGATATGTAACAAGGGTCGGTTATAACTTGACCCAAAGGAAGTTCTGGCCTAGCCTCTGATGCCGGCTACGAAACAAATACACAGAAGAGACAGCCTGGTGACATGTACACTCAGCCTCTTGGCAAGTTGGGGTTTTCTCTTTTTTAAGTTTTCTGGAGGGTTTTGTTTTTAATGCCAGAAGGTACATGAGCATGAGTGAGAGTGAGAGTGAGAGTGAGAGAGAGAGAGAGAGAGAGAGAATACCCCTCAGTGGGACCTGGTCATACCCTAAATCCTTTTTCCTCCAATTCTCCATCCCACCTGGATCCTGGGCATGCGCGGGCGCACACGCACACACACACACGCATGTGCACACACACACACAGCTTTTTTTTTTTTTTAAGAAGTTTTTGCTATAGGGCACGTGCGCTCACCAGACAGAGACAGAGAGACAGAAAGTGAGAAATCACCCCCTCAGGGGGGATGGCCATGCCGCAATTCATACTCCATGCGCCTCTCGGTATCTTGGGTACGCACGCACATGTGCTCGGCATGAGTTTAAGCCACCGGTCTGGGATGTGAACCATGGTCGACTACGTGGGAGTCCGGTGACATAGCCTTTACGCTAACTGCTGGTCCCGACACAGCTTGTTTTTCAAGCCACTAGGGCCAGGATACAAACCCTGATCCGGCTTCCTCTGCACAGCACTTAACTGCTGCAGTACAAGACTGACCCAGTTTCCCTATTTATGAGAAAATCACCCCAGGGGCCGGCAGGTGGTGAGGCGGTTAAGAGCGCTAGACTCCCACATGGCCAAAGGCAATTTAAGTACTGGACCTGATGGCTTGCTTTCTCTTTCTCCCTCTTCCCTCTCTGGTCAAATTAAAAATAAAGTTAAATAAAATAATTATTAAAAAAAAAAAAAAGCCAAAAATACATCAAGGAAGAATTGAACAGCTGAGATACAAATCAGTTATGCCCTTTTAAAAGATTTCTTTCTAACCTCTCAAAAAACTCTTGGATGGCCACACCACAACCTCTTCTCCTCCATTGTGGGTACACATGCATATGCACCTGGCGTGATTTTCAAGCCACCAAGTCTGCGACTCAAACCACCACTGGCCATGTGGGAGGCCAGTGCCTTAAGCTTCATGACACCTACTGGCTTTCGACTTTTTTTTAAAAAGATTTATTTAAGGGGTTCACCAGCAGTTAGCGTAATGGCTATATCACAGGACTCCCACGTAGTCGACCTCGGTTCGCGTCCCGGACCCGGTGGCTTAGAACTCACACCGGGCGTGTGTGCCTACATGCCCAAGGTCCCGAGGGGAGAATGGAGGAGAAGGGACTGCGGCGTGACCATTCCCCCAAGGGGTGACTTCTCGCTTTCTGTCTCTATGTCTCTCTCTGTCTGTCGGGCGAGCGCACGTGCCCTATAGCGAACACCTCTCAAAAAAAAAAAAAAAGATATATTTAATTTTATTTATTATTATTTAAATTGGCCATAAAAATGGGAGTGGGGAAAGTAAGAAAGCAAGCTGCCAGGTCTGGGACTTCAACAGCAGTGGATCATATGGGAGTCCAGCACCCCAACCGCCACATCACCTGCTGGCCCCAACTTTTTTTTTAAACAGTCTGTCAGGATCCTCCTGCCTCAGCCTCCCCGTCACTGGGATCACAGATACATACCACCTCATCCAGCCTCTAAGTTAGTCCAGAACTTCACTGGGCCTCCCACGTGGTTCTGGCTTGCCAAGCTCAGCTGAGGCATGCCACTGCACCATGGAAAATCTGTTTTAACTCCTCAGAATGAGAAATGGGATCTGAGACCCAACACTAACAGTGAGAGCCTAGCCTCATACATGCTAGTGGGAATCTGGTCTTGCCTGAAACAACACACTTGTCCATAGTTACTCTGGCTGTTAAAACTACCGCAGTATGGGCCAGCCCGTGGTGTGGCTAAAGCAGCTAGGTCTCACGGCTGCACAGCTGGAAACACACACAAGGAACGTGTGCGTGTGCACGGCCAGACTTACGAGAGGAGAAATGAAAAAGGTACTGTGGCACGGCCACTCCCCACACAGGAGGTGGGGGTGCTTTCACATTTTCCCCCCTCTCCCCAGGGAGAGCGCGCGCGCACACACCCCCTAGCAAATTTTTTTTGTGTCTATAGGGCGTGTGCACTCACCAGAAAGAGAGACAGAAAGCAAGAAATCACCTCCCCGGGGGGATGGCCACGCCGCAATCCCTTCTCCTCCATTCTCCTCTCAGGATCTTGGGCATGCACGCACACATGCCCAGCGTGAGTTCAAGCCACCGGGTCCGGGACTCAAAGCACGGTTGACTACATGGGAGTCCAGCGACATAGCCATTACGCTAACTGCTGGTCCCACACCCTAGCAAATTTTTAAAAATTAAAAAGTGTTGGGCTAGCTGGTGGCATGGTGGTTAAAAAAACTGGATCCCACATGGACATCTAACCACTCCAAGTCCTAGACCCGCAGCTTGATAAACATGCCTGGTAGATGTGTGCGTGGGTGCCCAAAATCCCAGGAGAAAGGAGAAGCAGCCGTGGCATGGCCATCCCCTGGTGGGTGACTGCTCACTTCCATTCTCTCTCTGGCAAGTACGTTTCCCTATAGCAAAAACTAAAAAAAAAAAAAAAAAAAGTGATCACAATAAACAGAAAGTGTGTAAGCAGAAAGGGGCACTCATGCCTGGTAAATTTTATTCTTAGGAGTCAACGCTCCTAAGTTTCACTGGGGCCATTTATTCACTCTGCTCATCTTCCACTTGGGGAGCAGGGCGGCCGCCTGGCTGGAGGCCCAGTGAAGAGAGAGGCCTGGAATTGCAGCTGGGTTTCCTTGGAGCTCCGGGATCTCGGAAGGTTGCACCTGGGACGCCAGGACACCTGCCCAACTGGAGGCGGCCTGGTGCAAACCGCGGGATCCCCTGTAAAGGCAGTGTTCCTTCCTGTCCACCAAAACTCTCGTCTGATGGCTGTTAATCTCTTCCCCTTCAGTTCACTTTTGAGGGAAACTTTCCCCAAGTTTAAGGGAGACTGGCTTTCTTTCCAGACTTCTCGGCCTTCCTTCTCACATTCCTTCTAGACAGGTCGCTGTCAAGTGTCCTGGCACCTGAGGGGACACAGCCGTGAGGTGGCTACCCCCTGAATGGCGTCCCCACCGTGGGCAGCGCCTGGAGGATCCGGGCAAAGTGCTCTCCCTCGGGCTCATGACGAGGCCCTGAGCAGATGGGGGTCTCGGAGGACGGGAACGGCCGGGAGAGGGGCCGCCGCCTTGGCTCGACCCGGGACGCCCGCGGAAACGCCCGCGTGCGGCCCCGGCGTCGCGAATCGAGTGGTCAAGGGCAGGGGCGATAAAAAGCCAAGGGGCATGGACGTCGGGGAGCCCC
>NW_006159630.1:1070397-1077884 GCF_000334495.1 Tupaia belangeri chinensis | reverse complement strand
TTATTTCTTTTTTTAGAATTATTTTATTTAATTTTATTTATTATTATTATTTTTTAACTTGACCAGAGAGAGACATAGACAGAGGGAAAATGAGAAAGCAAGTCACGGGTCTGGGACTAGTACTGGAGTAGGCCATGTGGGAGTCCAGCACCTCAACCACCACACCACCTGCTGGCCCCAAATAAAAATAATTCTAAAAAAAATACAATTGTTTTGTTTTGTTTTTAAAAAACAATACAATTGTTGGACCAGCAGTTAGCGTAATGGCTATGTCGCTGAACTCCCACATAGTCGACCGCGGTTCGAGTCCCGGACCTGGTGGCTTAAACTCACGCCAAGCGCATGTGCGTGCATGCCCAAGATCCTGAGAGGAAAATGGAGGAGAAGGGATTGTGGCGTGGCCATCCCCCCTGGGAGGTGATTTCCTGCTTTCTGTCTCTCTGTCTCTCTCTGTCTGTCTGGCTAGCGCACGCGCCCTATAGCAAAAACCTCTATAAAAATTAAATAAATAAAAAAATAAAATAAAAATTAAAACAAACAAACAAACAAAAAAACCAATACAATTGTTAAGGGGACCAGCAGATTGCATCGCAATGACTCCCACATGGCTGAGAGTGGTTGGAGTCACAAACCAGGTGGCCTGAAACTCACACCGGCCCCGTGGGTGTGTGCGTATCCAAAATCCTCTGGAGGAGAATAGAGAAGGGATTGTGGTGTGACCAATCCCCATACCCAGGCGTCATTTCTCACTTTCCCTCTCACTGTCTCTCTCTCCCTCAGTGAGCACACACACCCTATGGAAAAAAAAAAAAAAAAACTCTAAAAGAAAGAAAATAATAATTATATCAAATAAATACAGAAAAGCCCAAAGAAGAAGCAAAGAGACAAGCATCCAAAATCTCACCCCAAAGACACTGGTAGGTTACACCAGGAAACTACAAAACATTTGTTGGAAAATGGAATTAAACAGGTTTATTACATATGGTACAGGAAAATATTGAAGTCCATTTATTTAAGAATTTTTAAAATTATATTTGTTACTGTTATTATTTTTTAATTTGACCACAGAGGGACAGAAAGACAAAGAGAACGGGAAAGTGAGAAAGCAAGCCGCCAGGTCCGGGACTCGAGCAGCGGTTGGCCGTGTGGGGATCCAGCACCTTGACTACTGCACCACCTGCCGGCCCTGAAGTCCGTTTTTAAAATAATTGTTTATTGTATTGTATTGTATTTACTAGTATATTTCCAAGCTGACCAGCGAGAGAAAGAAAGAGGGAAAGTGAGAAAGCAAGTCACCAAGTCCAGAACTTGAACCAGGGTCGACCATGTGGGAGTGCAGCACCTCAACCTCCACACCACCTGCTGGCCCCACGAAGTCCATTTTTCTAAAGAATGACTTTATTAATCTTTATTTATTTTATGTATTTATTTTAATTTGACCAGAGAGGGACAGAAAGAGAGAAAGAAAGAAAGAAAGCCACCAGGTCTGGGACTTGAACCACGGTCTGCCACGGTCTGCCACGGTGCGTGCCCAAGATCCCGAGAGGAGAACGGAGGAGAAGAGATTGCGGCGTGACCATCCCCCCGGGGATGATTTCTCGCTTTCTGTCTCTATGTCTCTCTCTGCCTGTCTGGTGAGCGCACGCGCCCTATGGCGAAAAACCTCTCCAAAAAAAAACATCCTGTGTTGTCTCCTGAGCTACAAGATCATCTTCGTTTCCCATATGGGTAATAGGCTCGCCCCCTTTAGCTGTAATATATAGATAGTCCATATATTAACTGTGTCTTTACTTAACAAGACAAGATTTCTATCTAGGCCTTTTTCTACCAGCAATGTTGCCGCCCTGGCCCGGGACTGAAGTTATCAAGCTGACCTGGGACTGAAGTTACCAAGCTTCCTGCAAGCCCCCTCTTCAAAAGACCCTGTCCGGTAATCAAGACTGAAGAAGAAAATGCACCAGACAAATAGACTCCTTCGTTCTGAGAACTGTGTTTGGCTTCACCTGTTCAAACAAGACAGATATCATGTTTTATGATCATTGTTCCTGTGCCTCGAATTCCCTGTTTCATAGAGTAAATCTTTTATTTCCCCCTCACCACTCCTACTCCTGTAAGATCCCTCAATAAATACATGTGTTTGGTAGCCACTAGCGTGGCAGCCTGGAGCAGGCTCTGGCTGTGGCCGGCTGAGAACATGCTAAAGGCATTGAGGTCTTAGTCTAATTTCTGTTCCTGATCACCTGTGTCGCCTTCCTGTGTACGAGCCACCCACCACTGACGAGGCAGGACCCCGGCAGTAGGCTACAGCTCCCTAGGATAGGGAGGGGGCTCGTGGAGGAGGTGGTCTAGCCGTGGTGACAGTGCCGTGAGGGGGTTTCAGGGATAGCGAAGGTCTGGGTGCACGGGTGCCCGGACTTCCAGGGCCAGCAAACAGCCTCGTGGCTGGATCATACAGTGGTGGGCAAGGAGGACAGCGCTAAAGCTGAGAAGGAAGCTGGGTCCGGCCTCCGTGGCACGGCCGGCAGCGCACAGGGCTGTGGAGCTGTAAGCCACATGCCAGCTGTTACTGAGTCCCAGTCCCATCAGCCTGAAACAGCAAATGCGCGTGCGTGCCCAAAATCCCAAGAGGAAAATGGAGGAGAAAGGATGTGGCATGGCCATCCCCTGGGGGGGTGACAAGTCACTTTCCCCCTCTCTCAGTCTCTCCCTAGTGAGTGCACAAGCTCTATAGCCAACTAAACGCACACACAGACACACATGCAGGTCTACCCGAGTCCTCCAGTGGCCCCGTGAGCTCACGCCTTTGACATACTTACACCTTGCGCACATAGCAGGTGGCATGGGCAAGGCCTGACAGTGACACAGAGGTGGCACAGAGTTGGTGCGGGCAGGGGCCCACGTTAGGCAGCCTCGAAGCACGTTATCCACATGCCGGCCGCAAGGCCAGGGTCCTTCCAGGCTTTAGGACACAGTGGTGACCATGACAAAATCGTGCTCCTGTGATGCTCAGAGGGCCAGAAGCCCATGCCCCTTAACCCCAGGTAGGCTGGGATCCAACAGGTAAACCCTGTGCCCCACCCTCTCGATGAATAATGGGGGGACGAGTTGGCACGTGGGCTACAGTGGCCTCCCGAGGTGCATTCTGTGACCCGACTTGCCAGGTCTATGGCTGAGGCTAGCCTGGGCCCAGCACTGAGGCCACAAGGCCAGCACCTGACAGCTAGCCTGAGGGGTGGCCTGCTTGGCATCCACAGTGTCGAGGCCAAGAATGCGGGTGAGAACGGTGTCGGCATCTCTACCAGCAGAGGCTGCCTTAAGCCCTAAAACATGACTCCTCACATGACCCAGCTGTGACTGGCATGTGGGTGGGGCTGGCAGCTCCCCATCTCTGAGCTGCCAGCTGCCAGAGCGGCCCAGGACGCAGTGTCTGCCTGGGTGTCTCAGCCAGAGGGACGGAGCACTTGCCCCAGAACCTGCTCAAAGAATGGAGGAGGGGGAAAGGAGCCCCTTGCTGTCCCAGGTAAGCCAGGCCCCAGTGGCCTCCAGGGCCTGAGTTGCTGCCCACCCCTGAGGTCCCATGGGAGGTCCTGGGCCAGGTTCTCACCTCCTCAGTCCTTGCAGTCACTGGGGCCTCAGAGGAGCTGCTGCATCCCACCCAGCACCAGCCTCGGGTGGGCCTCACAGACCGAGCGGGCAGCCTCTAGCTCGGGCAGGGGAAAGGCAACGTCCTTTGATTGTACGTGGATGTAAGTGGCTTCTCACAGCCCTGGTCCAGCAGCCTGCCCTGTTGGCTACCTGGCCCACAAGTGACCTTCCTCCCCACTGCCCCATGCAGAATTATAAGGGTGCCATCAGCAGGCAGGGTTGAAGGGGCATCTTCCTCCTGGTGGAACTGGAGTGGGTGGGATCCTTCCCTAGTAATATGGCCACAGCTTAAGTCTCACCTGAAGTCAAACTGTCACTGGCAGAGGCAGGTACTGTGGGTCCCCTTCCCCCAGCAGAAAGAGCCCAGCAGTTCCTCCACTCCCCACTTGGCTGGGACCCTGAGGACGAGGCTGTCCCTTGGGAAGGTCCCCTCCCCCATTGTCCTATGGGTGGTCTCCCAGGTCTCCGGCCACCTCTCTCCCTGCCTGAGCCCCTGGTCTGTCCCTTACTGCATTTTCTACAGCAGGACCCAGCCCTGGGTCCACATTTCAGGAAGTTCAGTTACTGGGGTCAATGAAAGGGACCTTGGGACATGGTGGGGGGGGCAGGCTGGTTTCATGCTAGAAGGCAGAAAGGCAGCCACTTGGACCGCAATCCCTTCTCCTCCATTCTCCTCTCGGGATCTTGGGCATGCGTGCACACACACCTGGCGTGAGTTTAAGCCACTGGGTCTGGGACTCGAACCATAGTTGACTACGTGGGAGTCCAGTAATGTAGCCATTACACCAACTGCTGGTACCAGGAGGGTGTTTATTGAGTTCCGCCTGATCAGGCTTCACTCAGACCCAGCAGTAGTCAGTGCGGGCTGGTTCTGAGGAGCCTGGGACCCACACGTCCCTCCTTGTCCCTTCTGCTGCACAGAGGTCCTGTTCCCTGGCTCCCTGGAGGTTCCTCCTCCTCCTTCCCTACCCCCACTGCTGACTGTGACAGATCTGAGGGGAGGAGGGGTCTCACTGTGAAGCTGTCTTGCCCCTTCTTCCTCTGCAGGACACCACAGGCCAGAAGCTGGCACCCTCTGTGAACAGCCCACTCTCTTCCAGCTGCCCAGGTCTGGTGCCCAGTGATGGTCAGGCAGGAGCCTGCAGCCGCTGTCCACCTGGGGCCAGGCATCAGACTTTGAGGGACTGCCTGGCCCCCTCCCTCGCTGTGGGGAGTACCTGTGTCAAGATCCTGACCTTCTTCTCCAACTTCCTCTTCTCCCTGCTGGGCCTGCTGGCCTTGGCCACTGGACTCTGGGGTCTAGCCGTTAAGGGGTCCCTGGGGAGTGGCTGGGGGGTCTCCCTGCCTGCAGACCCCATGCTGGGGCTGGTGCTGGGGGGCCTGGCATTCAGTGCCGTGAGCCTGGCCGGCTGCCTGGGCGCCCTCTGTGAGAATGCCTGCCTGCTGCGCTGCTTTGCAGGGAGCATCCTCGCCCTTCTGGTGCTCGAGGCGGTGGCGGGGGCTCTGGTGGTGGCACTCTGGGGCCCCCTGCAGGACAGCCTGGAGCACACCTTGCGTGTGGCCATCGCCCACTACCAGGACGACCCAGACCTGCGCTTCCTCCTGGACCAAGTGCAGCTGCGGCTGCAGTGCTGCGGGGCCGCCTCCTATCAGGACTGGCAGGAGAATCTGTGAGTCCGAGCTGCCAGGGAGGCACGGCCACACCCACACTCGCTTGTGCACACACGCACGTCCATGCTCACATGCACACACATCTCACATGTTCACAGCCTCACTGCGGACGTGCTCACTCACGCATGCTCACGTGTTCACACAGCACTCAGGCACTCACTTGCACACTCACATTTGCACACACACAAAGTGCGGGGAACTGTCTGTCCCTGGTACGTGGCTCCTGGCATAAACCAGCCCCTTGGCCTCCCTGAGACAGAGTCATGCTGCTCCCTAGGCCTGGGCTGGGCGGCTGGGACACACAGGGCTCCGGCCAAGCTGAGCCAGCACGCTGAGAAGTCACCTTCTTCCCTCACACAGAGGAATGCAAGGGGAAAGAACCTTCAGGTTAAGTCTGGGTTCCTCCTGGATCAAGAGCTGTAGTTGCCCTCCATGTGCCTGTGTGTGTGCACGTGTGTGTGGGTGTATGTGCATAGATGTGGTCAAATGCTATCGGGCACACAGAGCAGCCTTCGGGTTAGGATCCACAGCTCGTCCTGTGTGTGTGCACGTGTGCGTGTACACACACATGTGACACAGTGCAGCCTGTCGCTGTCCTGTGGTATGTGTGTGTGCATGTATGCACACATGCGACACGGTGCAGCCTTTCTCCATTCTCTGGTGTGTACATGTGTGCTTGTACGCATGTATGTAACATGGTGCCGCCTTTCTCTGTCCTGTGGTGTGCACGTGTGCGTGTACATACGTATGTGACACGGTGCACGCTTTCTCTGTTCTGTGGGGCGCACACATGTGCATGTACGCATGTGACATGGTGCAGCCTTTCTCTTTTCTGCGGAGTGCACGTGTGTGCGTGTGTGCGTGTGTATGACAGAGCACAGCATCTCTCCGTGTTCTGGGAGAGTCTCCGTTGACTCCCCCGTCATGGCTCCCAGAGCAGCACCTGTCCTCCCACAGCCCTAGGACATAGGGTGGGCTCCAGCCCACGAGCCTTGGTGTGCATTCCAGAAACCTGAGCACAGAGGCAGAAGCAGACAGATGGCAGAACATGCTGGGCCTCCAGGCTCCAGGCCCCCCACCTAGGAGCGTGGCACCCAGGCTGCCTCTGTGTCGGCCAGTGTGCCCTCAGACTGGCGGCCGTGCCCTGCGGTGTCGGGATTCCACTGCAGATACCGCAGTGGGATCCAGGGAGGTGACGTCGAGGCCTGAGCATGTGAGCAGGGCCCTGGGCTTGCCAGAAGCTGGGGTTGTGAGAGAGGTCATGCCCCCAGGGGTCCCAGAACTGCCTCTCACACCCCACTCTTCCCGCTGGGACCTGCAGGCCACCCCACAGCTTCTGCCAGAGCTCAGCCCCCCCCACCTCGACTCTGCCTGCTCCATGCACTCAGAGCCTCCGTGAAGTGAGGCCTTCCCACTTCCACCCACCAGAGCTCATCTCTCCTTTAACCATCTCCCCAGAAAGTTCCCTTTGGTTCAGACAACTGCCTGCCTGGGTGAAGGGGCCCGGGCAGAGGGCTGCCGCCCACCAGACACACAGTAGGAAGCTGATGCTGCACACATATCCATGTGCACACGTGTGTGCATGCTCTTGTGCCTGCCTGTGAGCATGTGCAGGTGCCCGTGCATGGCCTTGGAAGTAGAAGGTGGGGAGAGGACAGGCCCTCCCTCCTGCAAAGCTGAGCCTGCCCCCCCTGCAGGTACTTCAACTGCAGCTCTCCAGGGGTACAGGCCTGCAGCCTTCCTGCCTCCTGCTGCATCGACCCCCTGGAAGGTGGAGACTCCATTAACGACCAGTGCGGCTTCGGGGTCCTGAGACTGGACCAGGACGCAGCGCAGAGGAGGGTGCACCTGGAGGGCTGTGGGGCCCCGCTGCGGGAGTGGCTGCGCAGCAATGCCCAGGCTGCAGGCGGCTACCTGACCCTGGTAGTGGCGGTCGAGGGGGCGGAGCTCCTGCTGGCCACCCTGCTGCTTAGAGTCCTGACTGTCCGCAAGGTAGGGCAGGATGGCACCACCTTCCGTGGCACCAGGCTGGGTAGCTTGCCCTCTGCTAACAGCCCGGGGCTGACCCCAAGAGCCTGGGACCCCAAGGAGGTCTGGGCTGAAGGCTTCTCCTCCTCTTCCGGGAAAGTGCTGAGTAATCCAGCAAGGACACCTGACTCCTGACGGGCTGC
>NW_006159630.1:1069138-1070366 GCF_000334495.1 Tupaia belangeri chinensis | reverse complement strand
TCTTTCCCTGTTGTTGCCCTGGATTCCCTGGGCCCGGCCTGCCTGCTTCCTGGCCAGAACAGCTCTCTCCACTGCTGCATTGTTTTGCTCTGGCTTCCCAAGACCTTTCAGGCAGGGCCCTCCTCACTTGCCTCTGGCCTTTCACCTGCAAACGCTTTGGTGCTCCAAGGACTGGCTGGGTCTGCCTCCCCCATGGGGGTGCTGGGTGAAGTCCTGAGCTCGCAGCTTCCAGGATCCTCTCTCTCACCTCTCCTGGGACCTGCCTCCACGTTCTGTCTTCAAGGTCTCCCCACACCCTTTTCTTCCCAGTTTGGCGCAGGTTTACTGTGTGGATGACACACCTGAATAAAAACACTCTTCCTAGAATAAAGAGCTCCTGGGGAGGCTGGGACCCCCCTCGCCGGGTGGAGAGCCAGCAAGGACAGGCAGCCTGGCGGGGGAGGACACGGGGCCCTGAGTCAGGTCGCAGGTGGGGACAAGTGTCCAGCCTGGTGGTGTCTGGGCAGTTGGGCCTTGTCCAGACCCCCTTCTCGCGAAGCCTGCTCTGGCCTCTCACATACTTCGCTGTGACTCCCCAAGTGCACTGGGGCTGCCTGACGTGGCTGCTGGCAATGAACCCCCGCAGCCTGGCCAGCCCTTGCCTAGCGGCCCCCCACGCCTGCTGCGGCAGCCCACCTACGGGTCCTATTGTGCTCACACACACCCTGGCACGTGAAGTCATGCAGTCTTTATTTTGACCTGGGGCAGCAGAGGCAGGCAGTGCTGGGAAGGCCTGGGTGGCCATGGGGGTGTTGTTCTCTCACCACCACCCTGCCTCACCCATGGGCATTCGGCTGGGAAGGGCTTTGGAGGGGGCTTCTCCTCCTCCAGTTGGGCAGGACAGAGGCTGAGCTATGGGGGTACCCTGGGAGGCCCCGTCTGGCTTCCCAGCCCTGAGGAGCCACTTCCCCCACCCCAGGGCAAACCAAGGGGTGGGCCAGGGTGTCTGGAGGATATCAGGGCCTGGCAGCCCCAAGAGGACATCCTGGGGGCAGCAGTGGGGGCCCTGGTCACCATTGCTCTGGAGCTCACGTGCTGTCTGGGCTGGGGGGGCCCTGAGGGCTGGAAGTGGGGAAGGGGGTCCCTGAGGGCAGGCAGGAGCTGGGGGCGGGCAGGGGGCAGGGGCAGGAGAGGGCAGGGGTCCAGGGAGGGACGGAGCAGGCGGGGGACGACGGGAGCAGGCCAGGCG
>NW_006159630.1:1062062-1068941 GCF_000334495.1 Tupaia belangeri chinensis | reverse complement strand
GGGCGGGCAGGGTGCAGGGGCAGGATAGGGCAGGGGTCCAGGGAGGGACGGAGCAGGCGGGGGACGAGGGGAGCAGGCCAGGCGAGGAGGGCAGGTGGAGGCCGTGGGCCAGGGAGGGTCGGGGCAGGCGGGGCCTGGCTAGATGATGCCGTACTGGGCCAGCTCATGCAGCTCCAGGTGGTTGAAGGCCTCCCATGGGCAGATGACCGTAATGTCTGCAGGAGAGAAAAGGGCCCGGGGTCAAGGAGGGGGGTGGGGGGCTATGTCACCCAGAGGGCAGGGCCTGGCTCTGTCTTGCGTGGGGCCCTCATCCAGGGCCAGGACAGCGTGGGCCCGCGCCATCTCCTCGGATGTAGGTGCGCAGCGCTCCTCCCAGGACCCATCAGCAGGGGGATGGCGACTGTCCTGCCCAAGAAGAGGCGCTGGGGTGCAGCAGGCCCAGCGAGGAGCAGAGTGGGAGGGGTGTGAGGGGTGCACCGATTCCTCTCCCAGACCCTCCCCCGAGCACGTGGTGAGCCCAGAACAGAAGCACAGAACCGTGGGCCGTGAGGCTGATGCTGGGTTAGAAGCAAAGGGCAGGCTGGACGTGGCCCCGGAGTAATGCATGTGGGCGCTGGGGCCAGAGGGCGTGTCGGTGAGCTGCGGGGGGCCCCGGGCTGGCCTGCGTGGAACCTCAGCTGCCATGAGTCACATCATACCTGTCCCCAGACCTTCCATTCCAGGGATGTCATCCCCAAACCTGTGAGGACAGAGCAATCAAAGACAGGGGCTGTCGGCCAGAGGCTAAGGTCGGGGCCTGGCCCTGCAAGGGGCCAGCACCTCGAGGCGACCCCCAGCCTCCCGCTGCTCGGCCAGGCCTGAGGCGCCTGTGCTACCCAGAAGTCTCGGGTTGAGGCCCAGTGCGGGGACACAGCAGGTACATGGCCTGGTGGTGGCACAGAGCACGCAGGGTGGTCTGTGACATGCCGTGGGTAGGAGAGCGTCATGCATGCCACATGTGAGCATGCTGTGGCAGGGCTTACTGTGGGGAGGGGGTGTGCACTCCAGACCCGTTTGCCTGCAGCATCTGCGGGGGTTCCAGGATGCCCCAGCCCCCCAACTGTGCTCAGTCTCAGGGGCCACACCCCCAGTTAGGAGGAGGATACCACCCTAGGCCAGGAAAGTGGCAGAACCCCCACCCTTTTCCACCCTGCTTACCCTTGGATGCCTTTCTTGGGGGGCTTGCTCTTGAACTGCCTGGTTTGCCGCTGCTTAAACTTGGGGGGCCCTTTCCGGGGGGTGATAGGTCCTCCAACCACGCTGGTGGCTGACCGGGTCTCAGCCTTGGGTGGCTCCAGGTTCATGATGAGGCCAGCCAAGGTGCCACAGGGGGCTCACGCTGTGGGGGCAGGCCCAGTCAGCCCTCCCATCCATGGGGCTCAACCCCCAGAGCAGAGGAGCCCAGACACGGGACCCAGCCGGCAGTACTGCAGGGCCGCAGGGAGCTCAGGGGACTGCCCAGCAGGCACTCTCCTGCTCCTTCCTGGCCACATCCCCACTGCTGGCCACCCACAGCGGTGCCACCCACATGCCAGTCCACACCGGAGCGGTCCTCCTGGCCGTGGTCGCTGCAGCCCCGCACCGTCAGCATCTCCCCTGGCAGAGTCCTGCATGCCAGCACCCCTCCCAGCCCTGGTGCAGCTGCCCAGTGGGGCCAGCGGTGGACACCCACAGCTGGGGGCAGGCACAGGCCAGCCCTCCTCACACAGGGCCCAGCTGAGGGGAGCGGGCAGCAGAGTGCTCAGGCTGCCTGGCCTCCACCTCCTTGCCCCGGTGCCCTGAGTCAAGGGCAGGCCTATTAGCCTCTGAGCCTATTAGCCTGAGAAGGGGACTCCTAATCTTCCAGGGGCTGCTGCAAGCCCACATGCTTCCAGGTTCCGGAGCTAAGCACATGGCACTAGGTGCCCCCAGAGACCACCTTTGGGGTCCTGTTCCCTGCCTATGGGCCTGCAGGCAGGTGCCTGACCCAGCCCTAGGCTGGCAGCACGTCTGTGAGCTCTGCGGCTGAGCCAGCCAGGAGGTGGCATCCTGGGGAAGGAGGCTCCGAGGTGGATGCCAGGTACCCTCCCTAAAGGTCAGCTGCTGTCCCTGGAGGAACCACCTGGAGGTCCTAGCTGCTCAGCCCCACGTGCCAGACGGTGTAGGCTGAGGCTGTCAGGCGTCTCTGGGATCCAACAGTTCGAGCTATCCCAACCCATTGCTGGCCTTGGGGATAGGAGCTCCACGGTTAGAGGTGGCAGCAGGGAAATGCCTGCGGGGCGTTCTCCGGAGGGCAGGGTGGCAGGGGCCTCGGCAGGTCTGCCCTGGGCGGCTGGGCAGGTGCTCACTGGACACAGGCGTGCTACCACTCACCACACGCTGAGGCCACGGAGACACGGTCCAGGCACCGGAGCACCCCGCAGGCTCTGGCCTGAGCATTTATCCTGAGCGGGTGACCTGATTAGGGCTGCCCTCTCTGGTGCCACGCCCATGGGATTGCTGTGGCCCCATGCGAGGGTGCCCGCTTGGGACTCAGGGTGGGGAGGACACTGGCAGATGGGGCCGGGCCAGGCGGGGGCAGCGTGACCCTGAACAGCCAGAAGGCAGCAGTCTCCCTCCTGAGGTCACCATCATCCTGAAGGAGGGCACCTGTTGCTGCCTCTGGCCCTGAAGAGGCACCTCATGACCTCACCCTCACCCCTTCTCCTGTACTGGGTACACCTGCTCCCGCATGTGCATTTTTTAAGGATTATATTTTACTTATTTGTTTAAGTTTGACCAGAGGGACAGAGTGACAGTGCAAGAGCAGGAGCGGGAAGTGGGAAAGCAAGCCGCCAAGTTCGGGACTTGAACCTGTCGGCCATGTGGGAGTCCAATGCCCTTAGCCACCATGCCACCTGCCGGCCCCGCCGTGGGTGCATTTTCTACTCCTCTCTCCGCTCTCCTGGCTCCTAGGCTCTCGGGACCACGCAGTATTACTTCCCAGGTGACCGCAGGCTGGCCAGGAGCAGACCGCACGGGTGCTGGGTGGTTCTGCTTGCTCGGACCCCATGCCGAGGTGGGGCAGGGGGGCAGGTTTCCACAGATCCTGGGGTCCATGGGCCAGCTCTCTTTAAGTTCTTTATCGGGTGGGGTGTAGCATGATGGTTAGAGTGGCATGCACTCCCAAACCCTGCAGAAGTGGGTGCAGACAGGGTGCGCCCCAGGGCGGGGTCACCAGTGTGCCTGGGCTGACCCACGCCAGCGTGCCCACCAGCTTGTACTCTGGGGGTTGCAGCGCAAGGCCAGGACCTCTTGGGACAACTCCCGCTGCATGACCTAAGGGGCCTCCTCCAGGAAAAGGCGAGCTCTGTGGGCCCACTGAGCATGATACAGGTGGACGTCCACGTGCGTGTGCACACACACGCAGACGTGTACAAGTACATGCAGAAACTACAGAAAGAATCTTAGAGAAAAAATTGCTGGGGCTGGCAAGTGGCATGGTGGTTAAGGGCGCTGGACTCCCACATGGCCCATCACGGTTCAAGTCCCAGGTCTGGAGGCTTGATTTCTCACACTCTCTTTTTTTCATTGTCTCTCTTTGGTCAAATTAAAACATATATAAATACATTTTTTAAATTAAACTCTTTTTTTTCTATAGGGCGCGTGCGCTCGCCAGAGATGGACAGAGAGACAGAAAGCGAGAAATCACCCCCAGGGGGATGGCCACGCCGCAATCCCTTCTCCTCCATTCTCCTCTCGGGATCTTGGCCACGCACGCACACATGCTTGGTGTGAGTCCAGGCCACTGGGTCCAGGACGCGAACTGCGGTCAGCTACATGGGAGTCCAGCGACATAGCCATTACACTAACTGCTGGTCCCAATTTCTTGTTATTTAAAAGAAAATTAAAGAATAATTTTAACTGTATTTATTGATTTATTTAAATTTGACCAGATAGGGACAGAGTGAAAGAGATGGAAAGTGAGAGAGCAAGCTGCCAGATCCAGGGCATAAACTGTAGTCGGCATGTGGGAGTCGCCGGCTTTAACCCCCCCCCCCCCTTCCAGCCCTTCTTCTTTTTCTTCTTTTTTTTTTTTTTGGAGAGGTTTTTTTTATAGGGCACGTGTGCTCGCCAGACAGACAGAGAGAGACATAGAGACAGAAAGCAAGAAATCACCCCCCAGGGGGGATGGTCATGCCGCAATCCCTTCTCCTTGTCTCCTCTTGGGATCTTGGGCACGCGTGCACATGCGCACAGTGTGAGTTCAAGCCACCGGGTCTGGGACTCGAACAGGCTGCCAGGTCCCGGACTTGAACCACGGTTGGCCATGTGGGAATCCAGCGCCTTTTAACCACTATGCCATTTGCCAGCCCCATATTTACTTACTTATTTCGACTAGAGAGGAACAGAGAGAGATGGAAAGAAAAAGAGAGAGAGAGAGACAAAGCGAGAAAGTAAGCCACCAGGTCAGGATCTCGAGCCACAGTTGGCCATCTGAGTCCAGCGCCCTTAACCACCACACCACCTGCTGGACCCAGTAACTTTTTTTTGAGAGATTTTTGCTATAGGGTGCATGCACTAGGTGCGTGAGGGAGGGAGAGAGAGGGAGAGAACAAACGAGCAATCACCCCTAGGAGGATGGCCATGCCACAATCCCTTCTCCTCCATTCTCTTTTCTGGATCTTGGGCATGCACGCACACATGCCTGGCATGAGTTTTGTCACTGGGTCCAGGACTTGAACCGTGGTTGGCCACGTGGGAGTCCAGTGACATAGCCATTACGTGTCATCGACTGGTCCTGATAAATAACCTTTAAATCTTGTTTTCTCTATGCAGGATGGAGCCTGTGCGCACGTGAGGAGATAAGCACCTCCCGTGTGCAGGTGTCCCACACCCCCTCCCTCTTCTGATGGGCCTGGCCACTCTTCCCGGGTTAGGCTGTTTCTGGATCTGCAGAGGACGGATGAACAAGGTGCTCTGAGTTCCCAGTGCGACAGCTATGTGTCCTACTTCTCTGATCCTGCTTCTCTGACCGGCCACGACTGGCCCCTCCAGGGCCACACGTCACCGTCTCAGAGGGCAGCCCAACAGACACGGCTGCTAGCTGCTGGCAAGGCACAGCACTGTGGACTCGGGCTGCATCCACTGTCCCCAGTGTCCCTCTCCACGTGGGTTGCTGGCTTACACTGAGGCCTCGTGTGGGAAGGACACTGTCATCAGCTCAAACCCCTCTGTGGAGCTGCATCACAAGCTTAACTTTTCCCTTAAGTAAGATGCGACAGGGTGCCCAAGTTCAAGCCCAGCCCTGATCAGGCCTCTGGTGACCAGACCTCGAGCTAACGCCCGAGGCCTCCTGGTCCTCCTGCCCCCACCGACCGCCGTGGGGGCAGGGTCCAGTGGGTTGGGAGGACTGGTGCTAGGCCACGCTCAGGTCCCTGGGGTATCTCCTCCAGGACCCTTGTGCAGGACTGAGGACAGCTGGACATCCAGGGACATGTCTCAGGCTGCCTGAGGGTGTTTGTGCCTGGCAAGATCAGACGGTGGTCCCTCTGCTGCATGCCTAGGGCAACCTCTGCAGGACTAGGGAGTCTGAGACCTGACATGCGAGGGGCCATGCAGGCCGGTGGGAGCTGCAGGTGCTCAGAAGACATACGGCACCCTCCCATGCCTGCTCCCTTGGAGGACATGGCAACGCAGGCCCACCTACCACACCAAGCCTGCAGTGACCACTGTGGGCGACGTTTATTCTCAGCTGGGTAACAACATCCACCCGTCCCTACTGGGCGAAGCCCGGAACAGGTGGGCGGGCAGGCGGTCAGGCCAGTTGGGGCCAGCTGGGCTCAGTCTCTGCCCCCCATGCGGAGCCGGATCTCTGTCCTGAGGAAGGCCTTGAGGTTCTCGTCGGTCACGTGCTCCTCTAGAGCGGCCAGGGCCCGTTGCCCACCGTCCTGGTAGTACTCCAGCAGCCGCTCCGCATGCTCCACCCACACGCAGTTGGGACAGCCACTCAGGCAACAGTTTGTGGGGGGCTGCAGCTCAGGTGGCAGTGGGAACAGCGGTTCTGAGGGGCTCCCAGGCAGGGAAGTGTCGGGTTGCCTGGTGCTGGCTGCCTCTGCCTGGGAGCCCACCTCTGCACTGTCGGTCCCGAACTCTCTGGAGCGCTCATGGGCTTGTGGTCCGGAACGGTGCCCACGAAGGACGCCACCATCTCCAGGAAGCCTCTGGCAGCAGCCCCAGCTGGAGTCCCAGTGTGCCCCCTAGGGTGCAGATACACAGCAGACTTAGGGCTGGCCAGGCCTGCTGGCTCTGGTTCCAGGGGTTCAGTCCTGCAGTCACTGGGCAGGTAGCTCCTTGTCCTCTCCGCTTCCTCCACATACTACAGGACCGGAGAAGACATCTCACCTCCCTAGACTCAGGTCCCCTGCCTGGGACACGAACGCAATGCTTGGTGTGAGGGTGACAGTATGAGTCATGACTGGGGTGGGGAGCAGCGCGGTGCCTCCAGCTGAGGACTGCCCCACCCACAGGACTGGCACTGGGGGACCCTGTGCCCTACCCCTCCCATGCCCTGCCGTCCCTGCTTCCTTCGGTCAAGTGAGAAGCCCAGGTCATCCCATTCTCAGCCTCCCAAACCGCCGGGAGCCCGGGGGCTGCCTCCCCTGCCCCTGCTCTGGCCACTGCCTGAAAGCCAGGGCCTTGACCCCAGCCTTCGCTAGGGCCTCTGCAGGCGCCGGTCCACGCTGGGCCTAACGCGGTGGTCCCAGGCCGACCTAGGGGCGAGGCCAGCTTTGCGGCCCGCACGGGGCTCCGACGCCGTCCCGGGCTGGCGTGGCTGGGACCGCGCGCACTGTCCTTCGGCCGCGCCCCGGGCCCCCCGGT
>NW_006159630.1:1060790-1061862 GCF_000334495.1 Tupaia belangeri chinensis | reverse complement strand
CGGAGGCCGCGGGAGCTGCAGGGGCCCGGGCAGCGCAGGTGGGTGCCGCCTCCGCCCCTCTCCCCTCTCCCACTGCGCCCTGGCCGCCCTGCCGCGTCCCGAGGCCCGCGCTCGGCGGAGCCGGAGGGGTGAGCGGAAGTGTGCGTGAGAATTTGGTGTGGCCACGGCCACGTCCCCGGAGCGAGGCCAAGGGTGACAGGCGTCGAGAAAGCCTTCGGGCGGCGCAGCACAGCCGCGGGGTGAGCAGAGCAGGGGCCTCGCGTGGGGACCGGCTCTCCGCCCCGCTGCTGGGCCGGACGGCTCCGCGGCTCCGGCTCTGCCCATGCTTTGCTCAGGATGGGTCTCACCCACGTTCTCCCAGCAAGGAAAAGAAGGAGGTCGATTCCAAACCCAAGAACCTGGATGAACAGGAAATTCCATTCCGGCTCCGGGAGATCATGAGAAGCCGTCAGGATATGAAAAACCCGATCAGTAACAAGAGGAGGAGGAAGGAGGGTAAGGGCGGCCCGTAAAGATGCTTTGTGCCCAAGTGCGCCCAGTTGCCCGAGCACTCTCTGGGGTGTCCACAGAGGAGCCGGTTGAGGACCAGCGCCCTGAATGAGTGCAGGGGTGGGAAGGAGGGCTGGCAGGGCCCAGCAGCCCCGAGGATTGAAAGGCTCTCTGGGTGGGTGGAGCCGAGCAGCCGGTGGGCTTCAGGGGCTGTCCTAGGCCTTGCAGAAAGTCCCCCGGTCTGGGTAACTCACAGCAGAGGTCTGTCCAGCAGAAGGCCTGGGGGTCCAGGTCCGAGCCACATCTGGGGTGGGCCTCCTGGCTGGAGGGTAGGAGTGCAGGCAGCCGTGTCCTGCATCTCAGAAGCCCGCTGGGGTGGGTTATGGAGGCCCCACTCTGACCTCATTTTCTAAAGGTCCTTTCAACACCATAATAAGATTAAGTTTTGGGGCTGGCAGGTGGCATGGTGGTTAAGGGCGCTGGACTCCCACAGACCTGGTGGCCTGCTTTCTCACTTTCCCTCTCTCTCGATCAGTGTCTCTCTCTCCTCAAAATAAAAAAACAATGATAAATGAATAACTCA
>NW_006159630.1:1052999-1060527 GCF_000334495.1 Tupaia belangeri chinensis | reverse complement strand
TCTTTGTCAAATTAAATAAGTAATGTTAAAATAATTCTTTAAAAATAAAAGATGACGTTTTTCACTCTTCATTCCGTTGCAGCCAGATAATCTCCACGCGAGATATTGTCCGGGCTCCATCAGACCATGGCAGGCCTGTGGTGAGGAGTGCTCATAGCCCCTGAGTGGCCGAAAGCCAGAGGGGGTTTTGAGCAGGGGTGGCCGGGCAGGTGGCTCTGCGAGATAGCTGTGTGGAAGGTGGAGGGCGCAGCGGGCACGGTAGGTCAGTGAGGTTGTTGCCAGTCAGCAGTAATCGTTCCTTGGACTACAGTCTGAAGCCATGCCGGATTTGGGGTTTAGGGGTGTTGGGCCACTCCTCTGAGAAGCTGGCCTTCCAGTTCCCGAGTGGCGGGCGCCCTCCTGCGGGCCTCGCTGGAGCACACAGCTGTGCTGGGCACGGTGTTTGTGTTTGAACTTCTTTGTTTTAGTCTCCTCAGACCCGGCGCTTTGTGGCAGTGTTGTTTACCCTCCTTTTAAAGGTTTTTGCCATTGGGTACACGTGCTCCCCAGAGAGACAGGCAAAGTGGGAAATCACCCCAGGGGATGGCCATGCCACAATCCCGTCTCCGTTCTCCTGGGATTTGGGCACATGTGCACACACCAGGTGTGACTTTCAAACCACCAGGTCCAGGACTCAAACTGTGGTCAGGCACATGGGCATCCAGCTGCCGCCCCGGGGTAGTGCTGCTTTTCCATTTGTGTGGGTGCTGAGATGGAGAGATGAGAGTGGGGGCAGTCCCAGGCTGTGCCGTATGGAGTGTGTGCCGCTGTGTGGGTTTTTCCTTAGGGTCTGTGCACTTGCTGAGGAGGGACCGAGACAGTGACAGTCAGAAGTCATCCCTGGGGGAAATAGCCACGTTGCAGTCTCCACTCCTCCTTTCTCCTCCTGGGAACTTGGGCACATGAACATGGGCCTGCCGTGAGTTTCAAGCTACCAGTTCCTTGGATCTCAAACCATGGTTGGCCATGTGGGAGTCCAGTGATGCAGCCCCCACGCCACCTGCTGGCCTACTTCTCTGTTTCTTAAGGCATTTTTAAAAAGTGAGCTTGCACATGCCATACATTTTTTTTCTTTTCTTTCTTTTCTTTTTTTTTTGGAGAGGTTTTCGCTACAGGGTGCGTGCACTCACCAGACAGACAGAGAGAGACATAGAGACAGAAAGCGAGAAATCACCCCCTGGGGGGATGGTCACGCCGCAATCCCTTCTCCATTCCCCTCTCGGGATCTTGGGCACACGGGCACACACGCACACGCGCCCGGTGTGAGTTTTAAGCCACCGGGTCCTGCAAAAACCTCTTAAAAAAAAAAAAAAAAAGAATTATTTTATCTATCCATCCTTCTTTCCTCTCTCCACCCCTCCCTCCATCCTTGACCAGAGAGTTACAGAGAGAGAGAGAGAGAGAAAGTGTGAAAGCAAGCTGGCAGGTCTGGGACTCGAACCACAGTCAGCCGTGTGGGAGTCCAGCGCCACCTGCCAACCTTTGTTTTCTGGCGTGACCTTCCCAGGGGAGATAGCCTGCATACTTGCATGTATTTATGACGCACACACTGTGACCTTCCACCTGCACGTCCCCTGTCCCCGCATAGGGGATCACAGGCTTCCCGCCTCCTGGTGCACAGCTATGCCAGGTTTCAGCTGTGCCGTGAAGCCTGTGGGCAGACGGGACTGTCTCGCAGCCTGTCACCTGTTGACAACCCCAGCTGCATCTGGTTCTTTAAAAGCATGCTCTGGTGGCTGTTCGTGACATGTATCAGCCAGCCATGCAGTACCCCAGACCCTGAGGCCTGAGCAGGGCCATTCAAGCTTTCCCTAGGTGCCATAGTCGGGCTGCTTCCACATGAGCCTGGCTGTCTCTTTCCGTGGCCTCGGGTGACAAAGAACGCAGGCCATCCGCTTGGCTTCCTCCGTCCTCCAACCCTCATGCCAGACCTCTGTGGTCTCCTTTGTTCTCAGCCCAGGTGGCCTTCAGGAAGACATTAGAGAAGGAGGCAAAGGGAGTGGACCCAGACATCGCGGTCCCCAAGTTCCAGCAGGGGAAGGGGGAGTCCGACAGGGCCTACATCCAGCGCATGGAGCAAGAGGCCCAGCACGTGCTGTTCCTTAGCAAGAACCAGGCCAGCCGGCAGCCCGAGGTTCAGGCCCCGTCCACGAGGGAGAAGTCTGAGCGCAAGAAAGCGTGAGTGTGGGACTGGAGCGCCCTGGGAGGAAGGGCCAGGGGCTCTTAGTTTGGCCTTCTGAGGCAGTGCCCTGTCCCCCACCTGATGGCTCAGGGGAACTGGAAAGAAGTTCAGCCCGCGTCAGTTGGTGAGTGTTTCCCCATCAGAACTGCTCTACCTAGGGAGGGCCTCAGGGAGGCCAGAACCCTTGGGCTGTGCAGCATCTTCCCCGCTCTTTGCTTTCTCTGCGAGGTCACCCTGGTGCCAGTTGTCCACCCCAACTGCAAAGTAGATCAGCCTCTACCTGCTGTGGAGAGCTCACTGGCCACCAGGGCCCTGCCTGCTGGGAGAGGGTCGCTGGCTACCAGGGCCCTACCTGCCCGGAGGTGCTTGCTGGGCCCACTAACACCAGGCTCCCTCCTGCCTGCAGAACCAGCCCGTGGGGGGTCATTGCAAGGCTGGCGTTGCCCTTCCTGGTGCGGAAGAGCTCTGAGCACCCTGAGCAGAGTCCTGCCCAAGAGCTCAGCCTTGTTCTTGTCTGAGACGATGTTTGCTGGGTCCTTACAATGGGCACCAGCCCTGGAGAGAACCCTGCAGGCCGTTTCCCAGGCCCGTGCCTGCCACCTCCCTGGCTTAACGTGAGGGAGGGGTGGTTTCCACAACCAGGAGTTTTTTGGTTTTAATGTTTTTATTTCTTTTATTTATTTCACGTCAGAAACAGGCCAGGACCCCCAACAGGGTGCTCTCACACCACACTCCTCCCCTGATCCCCTAGCTTTGTGAGCACACCAACATGTCCATGTCTGTGTTCCCCTGGAGCCAGACCAGGTCCTCCCACGCTGCTCCCTGTCATGCAGTAGTGCCTGCCACTTGTGCCACCACAGCTGAGCCAAACGAGGGCTTTTTGAGATGTCACCCCCGGTTTTTCAGATGAGCCGGCCCAAGCTTTCATTGGGAGTTAAGAGGATTTCCTGCAGCTGCGGGTCTGTGCTGTCACACTTCTTGTTTTTTGCTACAGGGTATAGGTATATGCCCTCACTGCAGAGACAGGGTGAGGGGGGGAGTTAAGAGGATTTCCTGCAGCTGCGGGTCTGTGCTGTCACACTTCTTTGTTTGCTGCTACAGGGTATACGCCCTCACTGCAGAGACAGGGTGAGGGGGCCATCGCCCTGTGGGGACGGCCACGCTGCAGTCCCTTCTCTAGTCCCGTCTGGGATTCTGGGCACACGCACACGTCACCTGGCATGATGTCCGGACCATGAGGTCTGGGATTTGAACCATGGCCAGTCGTGGGAGTCTAGTGCCTTAACCACCACATCACCTGTTCACACCTGCGTGATTCCCTGTAGTAGTGAAGGTCAGGGACATGGCTTCCAGTTTTGTGGTGTCTTTGTTTCTGAGTCCTTGTGATACGTCCACATGAGCCAAGGGAAACTGTCACAGAGACCCTCATGCAGCTCCAGCCTGAACCCACAGTGACCGACACTGAGCCAGTCACACCAGGGCTTAGGGCCACTGCCACCTGTGCACAGCCTGGGCCCACAGCGACCGACACTGAGCCAGTCACACCAGGGCTTAGGGCCACTGCCACCTGTGCACAGCCTGGGCCCACAGCGACCGACACTGAGCCAGTCACACCAGGGCTTAGGGCCAGGCCCTTGAGATGCACAGCAGCCCTGCCCTGGCCAGTGACTGACTGCAGGATGGAAGGTGTTGACAGCACCCGAGTTCCACCCAGGAGTGGCCAGTACCCCCCACGTGACAGCCAGAATATCCAAACACTGTCAAGTGCTCTCTGGGACAGTGGTCCCAGGCTGAGTGCTGATGAGGAACTTGGGCCACTGGTCCAGAGCCTCTCACGGCTGGCCGTGGGTTCATGGTGAGGAGAGTGTGCACATGGGGTGTCACTGCACCTGAGGAGAAGTGAGTCCAGATGGAGCTGTACTTCCCCCAGGTTCCAGAGGCGGCGGCAGGATCGAGTCCAGCGGAAGAAGGCGGAGAGGGCGGCAGAGAGGCTGGAGCAGGAGCTGCTCCGAGGTAGCTCTCCTGCAGTGCCAGCTCCCGTAGCACCAGCTGCAGTGGGCACTGGTGCCCTCCTGGGGTCTGTCCTTGGTCTGTCCACCCTAGCCCTTGGGGTGGGTATGGGGTGGTTGGGGAGCAGTGTAGGCGACAGCCGCTGGTGTATCTGCCCCTCCAGACCCGGTGCAGTTTGGGGAGGTCGCCCTGCAGCCCCCAGAGCTGACCACCACGCCCAGGACAAGCACCAGTAGGGACCAGGTAAGGAGGGCTGGGGACGGACGTGCACCCACTGGGCACAGGAAGTGCCCCCAGGTCCCAGCCTTGCCTCCCTTCGCCTCCTTTTTCAGCCTGGCAGGAGGTCGCTGGTGCTAAGGGCGTTATTGAGGCCCAGAGGATCACGGCCCCTGACCCCGTCGCTGGCCCGACAGCGCATTGTGGAGGAGGAGCGGCTGCGTGCAGTGCAGGCCTACAGGGCACTGAGGAGGCTGGGGCAGCAGCGTGGACAGTTGGAGGTGCACCTGTGACGCAGGTCCTCACCCTGGACAGCAGCCCCTGGGGTTCCTACCCACACTTAGCATGGGACGGCCTCCTGGTCTTGCCTTTCGGTCCCTGAGGTCTGCTATTTCATGGGGGGGTGGTCATCCAGGGCCCACATCTTGCTTGGGGCAGGTGCCATGTGGCCCTTGCCTGGAACATAGCCAGTGGGCCTGGTGCCTGCTGTCCCGAGTCTAGTGTCACTCAGGCTTCATGACAAAACAGTTTCCAGGCTGAGACACCACAGGGCCACTTTAGGGAGGACCCACTTCCCTAACCCTGTCCCTAAACGCCAATGAATTCCTGGAGCTGACACTGGATTCAGTGTTGCAGCATGAAGAGGCTGCTAAGAGCAAGCCGGGCAGGGTGGGATGGCTGGCCACTACGAGTAGCAGCTGGGGCCGGGCCTTGCAGGCTGGCCATGGAGTGACGGACAGGGCAGGGCACCAGCGAGTGACAGCTGGGCTGCCAGCCACTAGAGCGAGGGCCAGGGCAGGCTGGTGGCATCATCTAGTCCACCTGGGGAGCTTCAGGCCATGGGCACTGACGCAGGTCAGTTGCCAGTGTCCCTGCAGAGGCCGGTGGATCCCAGCCAGGGCTGGGCTCAGGTGCAGACAGGGCAGCACACACCCAGAGGGAGGGTAGGGAATGGGCTGGCCTGGGGCTGCTATCTGGGGGGCCTGCATCTCTGGTGGAGCTGGTGCTCAAGGCAACTGACAACTGACAGCCAAGTGCCTGCAGCAAGTGAGGGGAATCGCCCCTGCTGTGCAGCCCCTGCTGTGGTGCTCAGTGCTGCGCCCAGGGACCCGGGGATACTGTCCGCTGTGAGCCAGCGAGACCGTGTAGTCCCTGCAAGTATGAAGTGGCAGAGCTGCCCGTTTTTGCCTTTGCCTTTTAAGTGTAAGGCTTTTAATAAACCATTAAAATGGGACGCCCTTTAAAAAAAGTATGATTGTTTAATTTTATTCATTCATCTTAATTTGACTAGAGAAAGACGGGAAGAAAAAATGAGAAAGCAAGCCACCTGGTCTGGGACTTGAACCATGGTCAGCCGTGTGGGAGTGTCCAGCACCTTAACCACACCACCACCACTGGTCCCCCAAGAGTGGGGCTGCTGCCTTTTGCAGCCATTATTTATGTGAATGATTTTTCCACCTGGTGATGTGCTCACAGGTGGTCCCAGTGCTGTATGGGGGTGGCTGGGACTTTGGCTGCTATAGCCGGAACTCAGCCTACGTCAGACATGGTAGCTGGGGACAGGCAGTGACTGGGAGGGCTGGAGTGGCAGGTGGGCAGTGCCCCGTTTGCTCCGAGGTTGGTGTCTGGTTCTCAGCTTTGGGGGCTGACTGGACTGGACTAAGCTGGGCATTTAGGAGATGACTAGGCATCAGGACCCTCAGCCCACCATGGCATCATGCAGATCGGGCCTTTCAGTGTGGCACATCAGTGGGAGTAAGCTTCCTCAGCAGTGATGGGCCAGGGTTTCTTCCGTTCTCAGGGCCTTGTGCACATGTCTTCTAGGTGCATTTTTTGCCAGAGGGTGCATGCTCACTGGTGATAGATGGAAAGAGAATGCACCCTCGTGGGGTGTGGTCAGTCCATCCTTCCTTCCTTTCTGAATTTTGGGCATGTACACACACGTGCCTGCCGTTCTAGCCTCCAGGTCTGGGTCTGTACTGTGTGGCCGGCTGTGTTTATCCTGCTGTCCAAATGACCAGGCCATGGTGGACCCCGCCAAATGTTTAATTAAGATTTTTGCCATAGGGAGAGTGCACTTGCTGGAGAGAGATGAAGAGAAAGTGAGAAATCACTCCCCTGTGGGGGTTGGCCACACCTCAATCCTCTCTCCATTCTCAGGATCTTGGGGTATATGCACACGCATCCCAGGTGTTTTTCTCTTTTTTGGAGAGATTTTCACTGTAGGGCGCGTGCGCTCGCCAGACAGACAGAGACATAGAGACAGAATTCTAGTGAGAAACTCCCCAGGGGGGATGGTCACGCTGCAATCCCTTCTCCATTCTCCTCTCAGGATCTTGGGCACACATGCACACACACCTGGCATGAGTTTTAAGCCACTGGGTACAGGACGCGAACTGTGGTTGCCTGCCTGGGAGTCCAGCGACATAGCCATTACACTAACTGCTGGTCCCCTCCAGATGTGTTTTTCAAGCTGCTAGGTCTGGGACTTGAACCTCAGAGTTGGCTATGTAGAATCCAGTACCTTAACTATGTCAGCTGCTGGCCCCATTGCCTCCACGTTTTCACATGGATTTTGTGGGGACACTCAAAGCACAGTGCTGTCCCTCCCATGGGGTTGACTCAGCCTTCTTTCCTTGTGAAGGCAGCATTGAGCCTGAGCACAAGTTGCAAGTAGGGCCAGAACCCGTGACCCAGTCTCACATGCACAGGCCTCTCAGTGCCTGCAGCTGCTCTGCCAGGAGCCGCTGTCCAAGCCTCCTGACTCATGTCAAATCTGGCCGGAGCACCCGCCTGTTACAGAACACATGGATCCTGGTGCTATGAAGGGCTGAGCAGGACCCGCATGCGGGCAGAGGTGCACTTAGCACCAGCTCCCAACCAGCACTGAATTTAGTTTGCAGGGTGAGGGGTAGGGGAGGTTGGGCTGTGGGCACATGCATGGAAACAGCAGACCCTACAGAGACAAGGTATGCCAGTACTCCTGGACCTGGCTTTAAGTCTGTCACCCCAGCCACAGGCATGTGGGGGAGTAAGGTGTGGGGTCCCGTTCCTGCCGATCTGGCCTTCCCCCTTTGTAAG
>NW_006159630.1:1045429-1052445 GCF_000334495.1 Tupaia belangeri chinensis | reverse complement strand
GTTGGTGGGGGAGTAAGGCGTGGGGTCCCGTTCCTTCTGATCTGGCCTTCCTCCTTTGAAAGGCTGTCCAGGAGCTTCCACGGAGCACTAGTCCCACCACACCAATTCTGGAGTTCATGACAAACCCCGCCAGGGCCCCTGTAGCCGTAGGTGTCCCAGAGCCCCAGCTTCCCACTCGTGTTAGTGATGATGAGAGGAGCCAGCTTAGTGCCATGCATGCCACCTGCTAGCAGTCTGAAGGACCCTGAGGCTCCGTTCACCTGGGTTACTTAAACCTGGGGTGGGGGCGGGGCACAGGGGGCTGTCTAACAAGCCCTTTAGAGAACTGCTGAGCTAGAGGTGACACTGTCCGGATCAGGGCAGGCTGATCTGAGCTGGCTTACCCCACTCTGTGAGCACCTTCAGTCCGTGGGCTGGTACTCCCAAGTGACCAAGCACTGCATTCTCAGAGCAGATGGGCTGGCTCTGCCAGCATGGCAACCTTCCCTGGCCACGGAACCAAGCATGTGCGTGCAGCCATACCACCTCACAGACAACTCCCATGCTGCAGGGACTGCTCTGGCTCTGCCTGGAGTCCAGTTGCCTGACCAGGCAGGGCTCTTGCCAGGTCTTGGGGAACTAACCTTAGGCCTCACTCAGGATCAGTGTCTGGCCCAAGGTCTTCCATGAAAAGCCCTTGCTCCCAGCTGGAAAAGGGTTTACCAGATGACTTCTGAAACAAGCAAGCTGCCAGGCTGGGCCGCAACAGCCTGCACCCTACCAGCATTCTGTACACCCCACACACAGGCCCTCCTGTTGGGTTTTGTCCATGCCACTGCAGGCTGGCCTACACTGCTGACTCCAGGTGGCACCTTGAGGCCCCACGACTCCCGGGGATCTGGGTTTGAGTTTACATCTATAGGGCTAAAACCAAAAGCTTATGAGGTTCCGGTCAAACATGGGACTGTCGGACTCCAAGGCCAGGCTTGACTCCAGTGAGGGGAGTCCTCAAACCTCAGCTACAGCACACAGTATGCTTGGGGTTTCCACCAACCTTTGCTGAAGTCCTCTGAAACTGGGGACTGTCTGAGCTGTTATTTGGATCCCAACTTATCTAAATCTACCAGGACCTACTGCCAGGACTCAGGACATGGCACCCAGCCAGCCTCCTGCCCTGTTCCCCTCAGTGAGTAACAAACCAGATTTCTCCTCCCCAGGAGGGAGGGAAACTCAACCACCTCTGTCTCAGTCACATACCTGGACCCGTAGGAAAAAGGTTCATGTCCCAGACCTCCCTGTGCAAGTCAGGGGCACCTGTACTTGCTACCACCCCAGCCATTTGGGGCAGGGTGGGCTAGTGTGAAGGCCATCAGGGTCCTTGTCCCTGTCTCCTGTGGATTAGTACAATGAGACCACTTCCTTTCCCAAAGCAGCAGTGTAATCTAGAAGACCACTCTCCCTCCCTTCCAGACCCTTGCTCCAGAAGGCTTGCCCTCTGCCCAGGGAAGAACCACTGCAGAGGCCCTGCAGGCCCAGATATGCCTCGGTCAGAGTACACCCTTGTCCAGCTGCACTGTCCACAGCTGCCATTTTATACTGGACCTAAGTGTCAATACAGATGGTTTTCTGAATCTTGGGTCTTCAGTTTTTCTTTCTTTCTTTTTTTAGTTTTCAGAGGCTGAGTGTACTCGCCAGAGGGAGACAAGAGTGGGAGAAAGACCCCCCACCAAGGGTATGAACACACACAACCCCTTCTCTATCATTGGGATTTGGTGCACACAGACACGTTTCTCTAGCTGCCAGTGCCAGGATTTGAACTGCAGTTAGTCATGTGGAATCTGGATTCCCTTCACCAGGCTATGGGGCCAGCCCAGGTCTTTCTGAAGACTCTTTAATCATATAAAACTTTGATTAAATGTCATGCTTTTCCTGACAGACTGTCTCATCATAGGACTGTCTGGCATGACCCTAGTGATGGGTAAGGAAAGGCACCACACTGTCCTGCCCCTGTAGCCTCTCTGGAGAGGGACTGCACCAGAACGTGGCTGCTCAGCGGTTCCTGGGGGAGGGGAGTGTCCAATGCCACCCTGAATCTGTGGTGGCACAGGCCTGTGGGGCTGAGAGTCAAAAAAGCTTCCCAAGGAGGTGCAAAGCCAGGCCTCCTGGGCCCACTGGAGTGTGAGGGAACCTGAGTATGTGTCACCTGCAGTGTGTGCAGAGACACCTGGACATAACTAACATCCCTCAGCTTGAACCTACCCCCACTGCAAACCAGACAACTGGACAGTGCGCAGGCTGAGGCTCTGGCCCTATTGCTCCTGCCAAGGGGAGAGGGCAGGTCCATGGGCTCTTCCATGGTGGTTCAACCTGCCTACTGAGGCAGGGAGAGCTGAAAATTCCTGGTCACACTCAGGACTGGAGATTTCTTTCAATTGTAGTCGGTTGAAACAGAAGTCCTGTGGAAAGCAGCCAATCAGAGCAAACATGGTGACTTGTAGACACAGCTAAGAATTGAGCTGTCATTTGCACAGCAAAGAAAGTCATTTACATGTGAATATGGTAGCCATACCTGCCTGAAACTGCAGAGCAGTATCAGTCTAAAGGAAGTCACAAGTGCTTAATCAAAATTTACCCGAGAAAGATTAGAAAACCTTACCTAGAACTACACAAGGCCAGATGTCCTCATCTCAAGGTGATTAACATCTGAAAACTGACTTTGCATTTCATTTCCTCTTCCCCTCCTTTCCTGCCCTTTAAAAAATAAATCTGGGACCAGACTGGTTAGGGGCTGTGGCTAAGGGCCCACCAGATCCTCTCTTTTTTATACTTGTATGTCTTTGTGTGTTTATTCTTATGCCTATTTCTTTTTTTTTTTTAAGAGAGATTTTTGCTATAGGGCGTGTGCGCTCGCCAGACAGAGAGACATAAGAGACAGAAAGCGAGAAATCACCCCCCAGGGGGGATGGCCACGCTGCAATCCCTTCTCCTCCATACTCCTCTCGGGATCTTGGGCACGCACGTACACGCGTCGGGCGTGAGTTTTAAGCCACCGGGTCCGGGACGCGAACTGTGGTCGACTACATGGGAGTCCAGCAACATAGCCATTACACAAACTGCTGGTCCCTCTTATGCCTATTTCTAATCCACAGCTCCCTAATTCGGAAAAACGTGTTCTGCCAAATGAGTCCAGTCCCGGCAAAGTGGCACCTGAACATGCAGCCCAAGTACAGGCAAACTATAGAGTCAGGCGAGGGCACACTCCTAAGGCCGGCCAGAAATAACTGAGTAAGGTAAGGAACCAATAGAGTAAAATAAATACATGGGAACCAGCAGCTAGCGTAATGGCTATGTCGCTGGACTCCCACGTAGTCGACCATGGTTCATGTCCCGGGACCAGTGGCTTAAAACTCAAGCCAGGCGCGTGTGCGTACATGTCCAAGATCCCGAGAGGAGAATGGTGCGGTGTGGCCATCCCCCTGGGGGTGACTTCTCGCTTTCTGTCTCTATGTCTCTCTCTGTCTGGTGAGTGCACGCACCATATAGCGAAAACCTCTACAAAAAAAAAAAAAAAAAGAGTAGGGGATAACAGCAAAATCAGGAGAAAACAGCAAGAGAAGGAGTGGGTTCTATTAGCGTCGGATGTAAAAATGCAGATGTAACTGTCCAAAGATAGAGATACGTTTGTTCAAACATTTGATTTGTTAAAAGCTAGGGCAGTAAAGTTATTATTGAGCAATACTGAGTTTCTGAATTTTGTGCAGGAAACATGCCCTTGGTTCCCAGAGCAAGGAACCGTTTGAGGGGATCTGGGACAAGGTCAGAGAACAGATCAGGGAATGATATAAAACAAAAAGTCCTAGCAGGAGTCCCGTTTTTGCCTTCTCCCTGCAGAATTTAATTAAGGAGCACTTGAGACAAAACCCTCTGAGCTTGCTTAGTAATGCAGCTAAAAAACAGCCTGGAGGGGTATAGCTCCTTCCTACCTAAGAAATCAGTCTGTAACTAAAGACAAGGATAGGGAGGTAGAACTTGGTCATGAAAATGACAGTGTCGTAGAGCCAGACTTGAGTTGTAGATTCCAAAGCAGTCGCAGAGTGGGAGGACAGTCACTGCCCTTGCCCTAGAGCTCCCTCCCTTCCCAGTCAAACCTCCTGGTACATCAAATGACAGCTCATGGAATCCGCAAAACCACATTTCTGCACATGTCCGAAGGTCACCATGTTCGCTCTCCAGAGGGTCCTACTGGCAATCCCGAAACAAGCAAGGGTAACCTTATTTGCAAAAATGGCCCACAGGTGTAAATGGGGATGGCCTTGGATTTCCAGTGCCATTCCCTCTGGAAGACACAGACAGCAGGTAGACCTCCTGCAGGCGAAGCCTGATGTGCAGGCTGTAAGCCAGGGAACACCAAGGCTTGCCACCAGCCACGAAAAAATAAACTCTCTCAAACGGCCCTCTGAGAGAAAGTGACCCTGCTGACACTCTTACTGTGGACTTCTGACCAGAAGTGTGAGAATAAACTTCCGTTGTGTTTTTGTTTTTTTTTTTTGAGAGATTTTCACTGTAGGGCGCGTGCGCTCGCCAGACAGACAGAGAGAGACATAGAGACAGAAAGCGAGAAATCACCCCCCAGGGGGGATGGTCACGCCGCAATCCCTTCTCCTCCATTCTCCTCTCGGGATCTTGGGCACGCACGCACATGCGCCCAGCGTGAGTTTTAAGCCACCGGGTCCGGGACACGAACCGCGGTCGACTACGTGGGAATCCAGCGACATAGCCATTACGCTAACTGCTGGTTCCCTAAACTTCCGTTGTTTAAGGCCCAGCTTGGGGTCATTAGTTGCCGTGGCCTCAGGACACTGACACATCCACCACAGGATGAGTGTCCTGAGAGCTGCCTTGGCTGAAATGAGGCTGCCACTCCTTGCCGTGGATGGGAACCAAATTCACCTGGGCACCTCAGGGCAGGAGACATCCAGAGAGCAACAGGCCCACAATAAAGCTCATGTCTGGCCAGCCACAGTGCAGCCACCTTGGTGTTGCTCCGCCATGCTGGATCCACGTGGAAGACTAGGCTCAGCTCCGGGCCAACCTGTACTCACCAGGTGTGCCGATGCCCGCCAGTGCCCTGGCTGGCCTGGGAAGCTGGGGGAGGGCTGAGGCATAAGGCCACGTTGATGGTGCTTGTCTCTCTCGTGTAAGCTTACAAAACAAAGCCAAAAGAAAATGCCAACTCTTGCTTCTAACTGTGGGCTCAGATCTTATCATACTTCCTTCACTCACCTCACCATGTGGACTAGGCCACACCACTAGGGTTTTAGAAACTCAAATGAGTTGGAGCTGGCCTGCAGCCAGGGGACCGTGTCTTATGGCACTGTGCAGCCCAAATGCTTGGACCTAGTGGTCAGGAACAAACCCCAGTAGCACCGTCCCCCATGGCAGCAGGGCACCCACCAACCTGCAGGTCTAGCCTCTCCCAGCCCTGGGGACAGTCTTCTCATTCAGAGGCCAGACGTCAGGAATTTCTGCATTCTGGGTGCCTCAGTTTACCCATCACTCCAACTCAGCAGATCACCCCACCACCGAGGGCCACACTGGGGTCCTTTTGCTCCTGTAAGAACAGACCACAGGCTGCCCAGTGTCACCATCCTCCACCTCCTCACCAGAGTGGGCTAGCCTTGTGGTCAGCTGCTGGCTCTGTGGGTGTCCTGGAGCCAGTGCAGCACCTTGGCCAGGCCAGTGCCTTCCCGGGCACTGATTTCTGCAGTGGTGATGTTCTGCTGGGCACAGGTGATAATGTCAGGGAGCCTGACTAGCGACTTCATCTCCTCCAGGGTCATATAGCAGGGCAGGTCGCTGCAGTGAGAGAGGCGTGCGTCAGAGCCAGGTGCGGCGGCCGTCTCCCAAACTGGTTCCCTGCCCGGCTCCCTTCCAGCTCAGCCCTACATTTTGTTGAAGAGAATGAGGACGGAGGCTCCTGTGAGTTGTTCTGCAGAAAGGAGGCCCAAGAGTTGCACGCAGGATGCAGAGAGCTGGGTGGGGTTAGAGGCGTCCATCACGAACTGGGGAGGGAGAGGAGGCGTCAGTCCTCTGCTGTGGACCAGAGTCCTTGGCCAACCCCCTCATGTGCGCATTTCAGCTCCTTCTGGGAAAGAGGGCTTTGGGGCCAGCAGGTGGCATAGTGGTTAAGGTTCTGGACTCTCACATGGTTCACCACAGTTCTAGTCCCAGACCTGGCAGTTTGAAACTCATGCTGGGCCTGTGTGCACGTGTGCTCAGAATCCTGAGAATAGAATGGAGAAGGGATTGCTGCGTGGCCATCCTCCTGAGCGGTTTCTCATTTTCTGTCTCTCCAGTGAGTGTACACACCCTATAGCAAAAACCTCTCTACAGAAAAATAAAAAGAAGCCTTCAGGAACACAGTATAAGTAGACAAACGTGAATCATGCGAGGATAATGACTCCTTACTCCACCTTCGTGGAAGTCCACCACCCCTATGGCCCTCAGTTCTCCATCTTGGGTGTGGGGCACAGGCCTTGTCAAGACCGAACCAACCAGAGGAACAGAGAACTCGATCACATAAAGGTTCCCGGGGACAAGGCCAAGAGTAGGTCAGCTGTGTGCAGACAGCAGGTGCCAGCAAAAAGCAACTGGAACCCTGGAGGCCTCTGGGAGCCCAATCCCCACCCTACGCAAAGCTAGGCCGCAGGGATGCATGGCCCACGCTTGGCCAGGGAGTCGGACAGAATCAGGGGCAATAGACACATTCCCAACCAGGGGTTAGAACCCACCAGGAGAGCGCGGCAGTTCCCGTAGTAACTGGACCAGATGGGGCCCATGCACCCTCCCAGCTCCCGGATGGTTATCTTTCTCGGGCCCCCGATGTCCGTGAGGTCGGTGCCCACCTGTGAGAAAAAGCACGCTGCGGAGAGAACATGAGCGCTGTCTGTCCCACCCCAACTCCCGGACGCAGCGCACTGGCTCTCCAAGACCCCCCTCCTCCCCGCCTCTGCGTCCGCCCCCACCCCCACACGGGA
>NW_006159630.1:1043145-1044639 GCF_000334495.1 Tupaia belangeri chinensis | reverse complement strand
ACAGCCGTCTCCCAAACTGGTTCCCTGCCCGGCTCCCTTCCAGCTCAGCCCTACATTTTGTTGAAGAGAATGAGGACGGAGGCTCCTGTGAGTTGTTCTGCAGAAAGGAGGCCCAAGAGTTGCACGCAGGATGCAGAGAGCTGGGTGGGGTTAGAGGCGTCCATCACGAACTGGGGAGGGAGAGGAGGCGTCAGTCCTCTGCTGTGGACCAGAGTCCTTGGCCAACCCCCTCATGTGCGCATTTCAGCTCCTTCTGGGAAAGAGGGCTTTGGGGCCAGCAGGTGGCATAGTGGTTAAGGTTCTGGACTCTCACATGGTTCACCACAGTTCTAGTCCCAGACCTGGCAGTTTGAAACTCATGCTGGGCCTGTGTGCACGTGTGCTCAGAATCCTGAGAATAGAATGGAGAAGGGATTGCTGCGTGGCCATCCTCCTGAGCGGTTTCTCATTTTCTGTCTCTCCAGTGAGTGTACACACCCTATAGCAAAAACCTCTCTACAGAAAAATAAAAAGAAGCCTTCAGGAACACAGTATAAGTAGACAAACGTGAATCATGCGAGGATAATGACTCCTTACTCCACCTTCGTGGAAGTCCACCACCCCTATGGCCCTCAGTTCTCCATCTTGGGTGTGGGGCACAGGCCTTGTCAAGACCGAACCAACCAGAGGAACAGAGAACTCGATCACATAAAGGTTCCCGGGGACAAGGCCAAGAGTAGGTCAGCTGTGTGCAGAGGAGCACTGCTCTATGCAGCAGACAGCAGGAAGCCCAGCAGGTGCCAGCAAAAAGCAACTGGAACCCTGGAGGCCTCTGGGAGCCCAATCCCCACCCTACTCAAAGCTAGGCCGCAGGGATGCATGGCCCACGCTTGGCCAGGGAGTCGGACAGAATCAGGGGCAATAGACACATTCCCAACCAGGGGTTAGAACCCACCAGGAGAGCGCGGCAGTTCCCGTAGTAACTGGACCAGATGGGGCCCATGCACCCTCCCAGCTCCCGGATGGTTATCTTTCTCGGGCCCCCGATGTCCGTGAGGTCGGTGCCCACCTGTGAGAAAAAGCACGCTGCGGAGAGAACATGAGCGCTGTCTGTCCCACCCCAACTCCCGGACGCAGCGCACTGGCTCTCCAAGACCCCCCTCCTCCCCGCCTCTGCGTCCGCGCCCACGCCCACCAGTGACCAGCGAGAGGGTTCCGGGCAGCGGAGGCACAGTGTACGGCGCCTCTCCGGGGAGGCCCGTGTAGCCACCTGCCCGGCCGCGCCTACCGTGGGCCGCGTTGGGGGCGGCTCCCCCAGCTCGCCCTTTCCGGTCCGGCAGCTCAGCTGTGCTAGCAGTCAAGGGCCTAACCGGCAGGACGGTTAACCCCAGACCCTTGCGCCCCACATGCTTTGATGCCGCCGCCTTGCCCCGGTGCCTCCCGCAAACCCCGGTGGGCGCCCACCCGCCTGCCCGGCGCGGGAGGATATTCTGCAGCCGCTTCACCCGCAGCGGC
>NW_006159630.1:1041718-1042125 GCF_000334495.1 Tupaia belangeri chinensis | reverse complement strand
CCAGCTCGGCAATTCCCTGCCGGCAGCTCAGCTGTGCTAGCAGTCAAGGGCCTAACCGGCAGGACGGTTAACCCCAGACCCTTGCGCCCCACATGCTTTGATGCCGCCGCCTTGCCCCGGTGCCTCCCGCAAACCCCGGTGGGCGCCCACCCGCCTGCCCGGCGCGGGAGGATATTCTGCAGCCGCTTCACCAGCAGCGTCTTTCCGACCCCCGCGGGCCCCAGCAGCAGACACATCATGGCTTCGCTTCACCCGGCACCCGTAGCTCGGCGCCTCGGGGACGCACGACTCGCCCTCCGCCCGCTCTGATTGGCTAGGCCTCGCCCCCGCGTGCGCAAAGGCTCCACGGACTCCCCAATCAGCGCACAGCGTCAGGGCAGGCGGTAGGCCCCGCCTCCTCGCCCTTG
>NW_006159630.1:1036901-1041387 GCF_000334495.1 Tupaia belangeri chinensis | reverse complement strand
GTCGCTGCTGAAGGTGGGTGTCGCCCGAAGGCCGCGATCCTCGGGTGCGACCGGACGGCGGGCCCCAGGGTCCCCGCTTGTCCCCCCAGCCCCCGGCTCAGGGAGGTACCCGGCGGCAAGGAGCGAGCCCTGTCGGAGAGAGTGACCCCGGCCGGCCGAGCAGGCGCGCCCTGGCGGGGGCAGCAGCCCTCAAGCTCTCCTAGTCTGCCCGGGCCTGCCCTGCCCTGTCTCGGACCTCAGGATAAACCGTGCGGGTTGTCTGCCGAGGCAGTGTTGGGGTCTCCCGGGGTGGAGGCGGCCAGGACGGAGCGGCAGCTCCTAGAGCCGGAGGCGTTAGGTGGAGACTCCCGGGCGTCCGCTGGCCGTGGAGGGCCGCAGTCGCTGCATGCGTCCCGCCCTAGCTGGGGTCGAAAGAAAGGGATAAAGCACCCGCGTGAGCAGGGGCGCTGACGGGCGGCAGGGGTTCTTGCGGAAGCAGTGCAGTCCCATGTTTGAGAGCCAGTCCTGGCTCTGGTGCGAAACTGCACCCGGGGAGACGGTGGCCACAGTACCTGGCCGCCCGCAGGGGGATGGGACAGCTAAGTCCGGGAGCCTGCGAAGGAGCACCCAGCACCAGAAGCTGGCTCACTCTTCCCGCCTGGGGCCGGAAGTTGCTTTCGGGCTTGTCAGTGCTCCAGGAGGGTTTTCACCAGACTTTCCATCTGCTCAAGCAAATGAAAAAGGGGACGCCGGGTCAGAGAACCGGCTGAGTTCCCCGATGGCTTCCCACCCCCTGCAGACAAAGCGACCAGCCAGCTTCTGCTGGAGACCGACTGGGAGTCCATCCTGCAGATCTGCGACCTGATCCGCCAGGGGGACACCCAGTGAGTAGTGCGGGGCGCTGCCTCCGGGACCCTGTCAGGCCCTTCTCTGGGAGCCCCTGGATCTACCTGCTATGGCTTCGGCAGCTCCAGCAAGTGAGGGGCTTTCCCCATGCATCTCAGAGCCCCTGACTGTGTGGACGCTCGCATGGGGCGCCCAGGGGCCACTCTGACACGGGCTTTCCCCAGAGGGCTCAGGTGCCAGCCCTGTTTTCTTTCTCTTCTGCCTTTGTTGGTGCCTCTTTTGGTTCTGCAAGTGTGTGTCTCATGTGAGACAGAAACAGGCACCCCGGGACCTCACGCCATGTCCTGCCCCAGGCTCAGCCAGCCTGGATCGTGGGCTTGCTTGGGAGGCCCCAGGACGTGGCCCTACAGTGGGAGTGGGCACTGCACCACCCGTGCCCCACCGTGCCGTTTCTTTTTCAGAGCAAAATATGCCGTGAATTCCATTAAGAAGAAGGTCAATGACAAGAACCCTCACGTGGCCCTGTATGCTCTGGAGGTAATGGCCATCCTGCAGGGTGTCTGCCTTCCAACCTTGAGGGTCCCCGCCCCAGCAGACAGCCTTGTCCAGCTTACTCAGTACCAAGTAGGCAGCAGCCCCTTCTCGGCTCGGGTGCCCCGAGGAGGCGCCTGTGTGCTCAAGTGTGAGCAGTGCTTGGAGGTCCCAGCTCTCAGGGGTGGCCGGGCCGCACTGCTCCTGGGCGCCAAGGGCATCTCTGTGCTGCGCTCCGCAGCAAGCACAGGTCAGGGAGCAGGCATATGCTGTAGGCTGCTCTGGCTCAGAAGCTGCCTCCTCTTGGGGAGGGGTTCCGGCCCTACCCATCGGTGCTGCCCTTCCTCGGGTCTGCAGGTCATGGAGTCTGTGGTGAAGAACTGTGGCCAGACGGTCCATGATGAGGTGGCCAACAAACAGACCATGGAGGAGCTGAAGGAGCTGCTGAAGGTGGGTGCTGCCTGGGGCAGGCTTTGCGGCGGCATGACCCAGTGCCCAGGATGGGGCACTCTGGACAGAGGCATCTTAGGAGCCCCTGCGCTCAGATCTGGGGAGAGACAGGTCTGCAAGTTGGGACCCGGAAAAGTGGGACGGAGCTGGCCGGCCGGGTGGTTGTGTCCAGGGTCTGCAGAGACACCTGCACTTTGTGGTGGGGAAGGAGGTGGGGCTCAGCCGAGTCTCAGTGGGCAGCTGGGGGCGGTGCAGGCTGTATGTGCAAGGGTGGCCATAGCAGGTCTGTGAGCAGAGGCCCAAGTGGGACCCAGGGCAGTAGAGCCAGGACATGGAACGAGGAGCTGCCCTGGGGATTGGGTTTTGTGCCCTCCTTTGGCAAATGAGGAAAAGCCCTCCATGGGCCGCAGAGCTTGTGACTGTGGGGCCCCTGCTGGCACTGTAGTGTGGCAGTGACCGGGAGGGTGTGTGGTGAGAGTGAGCTGCTCTGGCCACCCTGAGGGGAAAGGGCGTCCCACCAGGAAAAACTGCCCTGGCTGATGCTGCCACGAGGTGGGCTGCCCCAGGCCCCTCGGGCCCCAGCTGAGAGGACAGCTGTGTTTGCACTGGGCCTCTGCTGGTGTCGGCACACACGCCACACGAGCGGGGCAGGGCAGGGGCTGCAGGTGTGCAGGCAGGCCACGGGACAGAGCAGCAGCTCCAGCCTAAGCAGCTTTACCCACCAGTCTTCGGTGTTGCCTGAGGACAGTGTCTCTCTGCCAGGTCTAGGGAGAGCTCGTGGAATTGGGTCTTGCTGTGAACCCACCTGGCACCTGTGGGAGCGCTGAGGCTGGAGCCCTATGTTGGGAGAAGGTGCTCTCCTGCCTCTCCCTGGCGGAGACTGGTGGCTCTGTGGGAGTCCCGCGTGTTCTCAGCCTTGCGTGGCACTTCTGTGTGTTAGGCCTCTGGAGGGTTCTGCCGGTGGAGGCTGGCACGAATCAACAGGAGCAATGGCTATGGACCCAGGGAAGGCCCAAGGCTGGCCCAGGACCCACGGGGCAAAGAGAATGCGACAACAGAGCGCGCAGGGCCTGGAATGGGTTGGTTCCAGGGAATCCCCTGGTTTCTCCCAGGGTTGGAGGAGTCCCAGCCCTAGGCGAGCACGGGTAGGCAGAGGGCCTGCGAGCCCTCACTTGTGCCGCCCTGGCCCACCTGCTCAGAGCAGCGGCCTGCCGGGTGCTTTCTCCCTTGTCAGCGTGTCCTTGCTCTGCAGCGGCAGGTGGAGGTGAGCGTGCGCAACAAGATCCTGCACCTGATCCAGGCCTGGGCGCACGCCTTTCGCAACGAGCCCAAGTACAAGGTGGTCCAGGACACCTACCAGATCATGAAGGTGGAGGGTGAGCGGTTGGGGTAGGGGTGGGGTGCAGCACGGGCCAGGGCAGCCCCACAGAGGGAGGACACATTCAGACGGTCTTCTGCCTGTGTGGGCCTCTTGGTCAGGGCGGGGCAGACTGACACAGACACACTGAGAGGTCACGGAGTGGCCCTCAGAGGCGGGCAGCCCCTGTGCACCAGACCCGACGTGAGGCAGGCCCCAGAGCACTCTCCACCCGTGAGGGCACGGGAGTTCGAACCTCCAGGCTGTGGGGCTGATGCAGCCCCAAACGTGGCAGAGTTCAGGCCGCTGGGCTGTGACCTGGAGGCACACCACCTCTTCTCTTAAGGTTTTGCCACAGGCCTCGTGCACTCACTGGGGAGAGGGAAAGACAGGGAAGCGAGGCCTTGCCCCTGGAGGTGGCCGTACCACACACCTTGTCCTCCATGGTTTGCCTGGCATTTTAGGCACACACACACACACACACCTGTGCCTGGCATGATTTGCACGCCACCAGGTCTACACTTGATCTTAGCCAAAAGGCCGAGAAGCGATACACCAGGTCTGAGGCTCAGACCACTGTCGGCCATGTGGGTACCTTAATGTCCACGCCACCTGCTGACCTTGGTACATTCCGTAAGGGTCCCTCTGCACTGGCCCTGGCCACAGCTGTGGCTGTAGAGAGCTGCTGGGGTCTTGGGAAAGTGGGGACAGCGGGTTTGATATGCTTGGAGCTCCGGCAGCGAAGGCTTAGGTCTCCCTGGGTTGTAGCCAGGGTTGCTTCCATCAGGCAGTTGGCTCTGGTCCCAGGCTTGGACAGAGATGAGGTGGGGGGCACCCCCCCGGGGTGTGGGAACCTGCCAGCCTGTGCCAGGGATGGGGACGCTTCCTGTGTAGTTTGTAAGCTGCCGCAGGCCCCGAGTCCTGGATGTCATGGGTTTGCGAGGATGCAGAGGGAGCACTAGCCCCGCTGGGTCCCCAGACTTGAGCCCTGTCCTTCAGTCGGCGCAGCTGCATGGTATGGGGGACAGAGAGCCGTGACACCAAGGACAGGTCCCGGGTCTTCCAGCTGTGGTGGGGCAGGGGCTGTCCCAACGCCCTCACTCGGGTGCAGGGTCACAGTGGCCACCCTGCTGCTCTGGGACTCTGGTGTCCACTCATGGGTCTCTTGAGGCGGCAGACACTCTGGTGTGGAGCTGCTCCCAGGTCTTCTGTGCACGGGCGGCGGGGGGACCAGCAGTGACCGGCCTCTCTCTCCAGGACATGTCTTCCCGGAGTTCAAGGAGAGTGACGCCATGTTTGCTGCGGAAAGAGGGAGTGCCGGGG
>NW_006159630.1:1027141-1036449 GCF_000334495.1 Tupaia belangeri chinensis | reverse complement strand
GAGCGTGTGCCGGGGGCCCCAGCCGCAGTCGGGCGGTTCTGAAGCAGAGCGGCCTCAGGGGTCTGACCTGGGGGTGGGGGAGCCCAGACAGCCAGAGGTTAGACTGCCAGGCAGTTGTGGAGTAGAGCCTGCAGCCACAGCCACAGGTTGAGGCGGAACTGTGACCCGAGGTGTCAGGGCTGCAGTCGGGTCCCTGTGCTGGGGAGTCCTGGCGTTAGGTTGTGGCCAGAAACCAAGTCCATGTGGAGGGGGTGGCGTGACCCAGGCCTCTCAGCTTAGTGCCCTGGGAGGGACAGGCCTGCCCAGCCGGGTCCCCTCTAGCTCTCTACCACGGGAGCTCGGCGAGGGTAGCCACATGGTCCTGACCCTACCCACTCCCCAGGCCCCCGACTGGGTGGATGCCGAGGAATGCCACCGGTGCAGGGTGCAGTTTGGGGTGGTAACTCGCAAGGTGAGTACCTGCCCCGGGTCCCTGGGGCTCTGCTCCACCCCTGGCCCTGCTGTCTTCACAGCCAGGCAGATGCAGGCCTCTGAGTGCCCCATGGCCCTGGTGGCCCAGGGCAGCCCCAGCGGCTAGTCTTCCTCCACCTTCCATCCGCAGGCAGCTGGGCAAGAGTGCAAGGTGCATGGCGGTGCCACCAGCCGAGGGCAGGCCGGCTCCCACTAGTGCCGGGGCCCTCTGAGCCCAGGCTGCTGTCCTAGCCGGGTCACCTGCTGGCTTGCCCTGGCCGGGTAGCCCGTTTCTGCCAGTGACATGGCTTGTCTGGGCTGTGACCCCTTGGGGCTGCCGAGGGTGGGTGTGGGCGTCCCCAGGGCCGAGCACGCCCTGTAGCCACAGCAGCTCTGTCTCTGGGTCCGCGAGGGTGGGTGTGGCGTCCCCAGGGCCGAGCACGCCCTGTAGCCACAGCAGCTCTGTCTCTGGGTCCACGAGGGTGGGCCGTCCTTTCTCACTGCTCACCTTCCTTGCCCCCACGGTGGTTGAGCGGAGCCTCCCGCAGGGTGGTCCCGGGACCCTGTGCCCTCTGCCCTCCCGTGACGGACTGTCTCCCCTCCCAGCACCACTGCCGGGCGTGCGGCCAGATCTTCTGCGGCAAGTGCTCCTCCAAGTACTCTACCATCCCCAAGTTCGGCATCGAGAAGGAGGTGCGCGTGTGCGAGCCCTGCTATGAGCAGCTCAACAAGTGAGTGTACGAGTGTGAGTGTGCCGCCGCGGGGTGGGGGAGGGCGCTCTCCCGGGGCTGCCCCCCACCCGGCCCAGGTGTCGGGCCTGCGCCAGCTGTGGCAGGCCAGGGGCTCGGTCTGCTGGTTTGGCGTTGCAGGCCGTGGGCACCGACTCCCCGGAGACGGGATGTGGTGCGCTCCTCTCTGGGCACCCCAGTTTCTGGCGAGTGCCCCCGTACCCTGCTATGCCCTGGACATCTGTGAGTGGCACGCGCCGTGTCCACGCACTTCGTGTGCACTGCCGAGGAGGAGGGCTGCTCACCTCGCAGTGCAGGGCGGTTGGGCAGCGGTGCAGGGCGGTGCCAGTTCACGCCGCCACCATTGTGCAGACCCTCAGCCCTGCAGGGTGTGTCCAGGCTTGCCCTGCGCTGCTCTGGTCGTCCCTTTGTCTTTGGTGGTCTGGTCGTTTCTGGGATGTCCAAGTCGTGGTAGCTGCCGTGTCCCGACCTGGGCCTGTGTGCAGGTCCCCGGCTCTGGGTCAGGCTCTGCATCTGGCGAGCGCCTCAGGAGTGGTGCCGTGTCCCCTGGGGCATCCCATCTGGAGTCTGTGGTGAGGTGGTGGTGGCCCACAGGCGAGTGCCGGGGCCTGCTCCAGGGCCCCGCAGCAGCGTCCCAGCCTCTGCCACGGGGCTCTCCCTCTGCCCTCTGGGCTCTGAGACAGGTCTGGGTTTTCTCCCAACATGTCTGGGTTGAAAACCAGGGTCAGCAGAGCATGGCCCTCAGAGGCTGTGGGACCCTGCAGTCCCCGGCAGCCTGTGTAGAGCACCAGAGAGCCTGGCCCTGTGACTGCAGAAAGTGCCGCCGCCTCTCTGGTGCCTTCTCGGGTTGGAGCAAAAGCGCTCAGGTCAGCCCTGGGTGCTTCGGGGGGCCTCGCCTGCTCCCTGCCAGCAGGGCACTCAGGGCTCCCTCTCCCGGGCAGGCCAGGGCTCAGACTGCAGCCCAGCCGTTGTCTCCTGGAGGGCCGCTTGGTTGGGCCCCTGCGGCCTGTGGGTTAGAGTCCTGCGGGGATGGTGCGGTCACCTGCAGTGTTCTGGCTTGCCCTCAGGAAAGCGGAGGGAAAGGCAGCCTCCACCGCTGAGCTGCCCCCAGAGTACCTGACCAGCCCTCTGTCGCAGCAGTCCCAGGTAACCAGCCCTCGCACCCTGTGCCACCTCCCCCCGCGGCCCGTCCTCACCCAGCTCCACCTGTCCTCAGCTGCCCCCCAAGAGGGATGAGACAGCCCTGCAGGAAGAGGAGGAGCTGCAGCTGGCCTTGGCACTGTCACAGTCGGAGGCCGAGGAGAAAGAGAGGCTGGTGAGCAGACGGGCCAGTCCTCCATGGGGGCCGGAGTGCCCCTGCAGTGTTGGCTGTGGGGCCAGAGTGGAGGCTCCCCCTCTCACCCTGAGCCATCTGCTCCCTGACGACACCCCGCTGGGTTCTGCTTCAGAGACAGAAGTCCTCCTACACGGGGTACCCCAAGGCAGAGCCTACGCCCGTGGCCTCGTCGGCGCCCCCTGCCAGTGGCCTGTACTCCTCACCCGTGGTGAGTCTGCCCTCCGGCTTGGGCCCTTCCTGTGGACTGGGAGGGCTCCACCCTGTCCTATGGGCAGAGAGCTCACAGTTTAGCAGTCCACTCTCGGCCCTCCTGATAGAGCTTTCCTGGGGACTGTGGCCATGGTCAGGCTGGAGACTGTTTGCTGAAACCTGGTCTCAGCCGGGGCCCCCCCCAGCCCTCCGCCCTCAGCTCCCTGGCCTTCCCCTGCTCTCAGAACTGGTGGGTCGTGGCCTGTCGTGGGGGTGGGCCCAGAACAGGGCTGGCAGACTCCAGGCCCAGAGTCCAGCCAAGCTGCCAGCTGCTGCCCTTCTGGGGCTGTGCCAGCTGTATGAGGCCCAGGGGCTGCTGTCGCTGGCTGGTGCCACCTGTGCCCCAGTCAGCGAAGTCGAAGCCTTAGGGGCATGGCCACCTTGGGCCTTTCCAGGCCCTTAAACCGTGTCACCAAGAGGGAAGGTGCTGGCTCTGGCACCCGGCACGTGAGGGCAGTGCATGCCAGGCTGAGGGCTGTGGCTCCGGCCAGCCTCTCGGATACTCTGCCACGGGTCCCGGCTGAATGACGGTGGGGACGTGGTTGTGGCTTCTCGGCCTGTGATGCCTCAGACCACCCATCTCCCCAGAACTCGTCTGCACCTCTGGCTGAGGACATCGACCCCGAGGTAAGGGCGCTGCGTGTGGGTGCGCCAGCACTGCCTCGTGGCCGCCGCTAACCACCCCCTTGGCTGTGCAGCTCGCTCGGTACCTGAACCGCAACTACTGGGAGAAGAAGCAGGAGGAAGCCCGGAAGAGCCCCACGCCATCTGCACCTGTGCCCCTCTCAGAGTCAGCCGCCCAGCCCGGGGAGGGACTTGCAGCCCCCACCAGCATGGTGGAGGTGAGGGGTCACCACTGCTCTCGACCACAGTCCCTGGGTTGTGGTTCAGGATGGGCTGAGGCCCCACTCGCACTCTGGTCTTTTGCAGACCTCCCTCTCAGAGACGGACCCTCAGCCCGTCCCCCCCACCACTGGCCCCTTCAGCGAGGTAAGCTGCGACTTTTCAGGCCAGGGAGGGAGCTTGACTGCACAGCCACCTGTCCGGAGCCAGGGTCATACCAGAGCAGGGGTGTCTGCTGTACCCGTACAGGCTTCCTATCAGAGCTTGTCCTGGCTGGGCTGTGAGCTAGGGTTCAGGGCCCTCTGGGGATCCCATGTGGACCCCAACATTCCAGAGCAGCCAGCCTGTCCTGAGCCTCCCATGTTTGCTCTGCTCAAAGAGGCAGAGGGACCTGCTACGTGGGGGAGAGGGCTTTGACCCTGCTTCCTCCCGACCCGTACCACGCCCGTGGGCAGGGACCCAACCCCTGGGCACCTCGTTTCCTCGGAACATGGGCATGCCCACTACAGCGCCCGCCCCTTGGAGCTGTGTGAGGGCCGTGCCAGTTGTCCCCTCCAGGTCTGAGCAGGGCGCAGGGCCCTGGGCCCCACCTGGCCCTTTGCAGGTGGGCTGCTGCGCCTGTCGGGTGTTCCTGCTCAGGGCCCCACCTGCCCACAGCAACAGTACCAGAATGGGGAGCCGGAGGAGAGCCACGAGCAGTTCCTGAAGGCGCTGCAGAACGCGGTCACCACCTTCGTCAACCGCATGAAGAGCAACCATCTGCGTGGCCGCAGCATCACCAACGACTCGGCCGTGCTCTCGCTCTTCCAGTCCATCGACGGCATGCACCCGCGGCTTCTGGAGCTGCTCAACCAGCTGGATGAGCGCAGGCGTGGGTGCCCGTGCGCGGCGGGTGCGGGCCGGTCGGGACGGCTGGGCACAGAGCGGCGGGGCTCTGCCTGTCCTCATGCTCTCTACCGCCTGCCTACAGTGTACTATGAGGGGCTACAGGACAAGCTGGCGCAGATCCGTGACGCCCGGGGGGCCCTGAGTGCACTGCGCGAAGAGCACCGGGAGAAGCTCCGCCGGGCGGCCGAGGAGGCTGAGCGCCAGCGCCAGATCCAGCTGGCCCAGAAGTTGGAAATCATGCGGCAGAAGAAGCAGGTGCAGACCGGGCCGGGCGCAGGGTGTGGGGCGGTGGGCACAGCTGCTGACATTGCTGTCACACAGGAGTACCTGGAGGTGCAGCGGCAGCTGGCCATCCAGCGCCTGCAGGAGCAGGAGAAGGAGCGGCAGATGCGCCTGGAGCAGCAGAAGCAGACCGTGCAGATGCGTGCCCAGATGCCCGCCTTCCCCCTGCCCTACGCCCAGGCATGCGCCTGCCCGCACACCCCACCCTCTGCTCTGTGCCCGGGTGTGCTGCCTATGCACTCTGCCCGGTGTCCCGGTTAGGCCCGGCTCTCACAGCTGTGTTTCTCTCCAGCTGCAGGCCGTGCCCGCTGCCGGGGGCGTGCTGTACCAGCCATCTGGCCCAAGCACCTTCCCAGGCACCTTCAGCCCTGCAGGCTCTGTGGAGGGCTCCCCCATGCATGGCGTGTACATGAGCCCGCCGGCCCCAGCTGCTGCCAGCCCCTACCCCAGCATGCCCGGCACCACCGCAGGTAACGTGGGACCCCCGCCTTTTATCTCCTCTTGGGTTCATTTCTGCCCGACTCAGAAAGGTCATGAGAAGATCCACAGCCCTCGTGTTCCCCAGACGCGAGCACACACCCAATGGGGGTTCTCCCCGCCTGATACTGCGTACTTGGCACGGTCTCCTTCCTGTCAGACTACCCAAGAGGGCCAGCGGGCCTCGCCTATGCCAGGGTTTGCCGTGGCTGTGTCCACAAGGCCCTGCCTACCACCAGCTTGCTCTCCGCTCCATGACCGTCTGGGTGCACTGTGGTTGGAACTGGAACAGCATGGGTGGGGCTGCATCCCGCAGAGGTGTGGACTGTGCACATCAGGTGGGAGGCGCTCTTGTCCCCTTGTCCCATCGCTGGCCGAGAGGCTGAGCCCTGCCGGGCGCCTGCTGTCTGTCAAGCTGCGTCTTGTCCTTTGCAGTCAGCAAGTGTCCTCAGGGAGAGGCTTTGGGTAGCAGGTGCCCTGGGCCGTCCTACGGTTTGCCCGCCTACTGCGTCCAAGCCACGTCTGCCTCAGTCCATCACTGCTCCACTGATGCACACGTGGCCTAGCTGTGGCCCTGGCCCTCACAGCCGGCTTCCTGTCTGACACCCGCCTGCCGTCTCTCTTTGTTGCTTTAACTCGGTCCAGTTGGAACTTCTGTGTCCCTTTCATCTCCCTGCTCTGGGTCTGCTATTCCCAAGAGTCTTGGTTCTTTTCTATTTTTATTTATTTATTTTGAGAGGATTTTTTAATTAATCATTTATTTATTCATTTATTTTAATTTGATCAGAGAAAGTGGGAAAGTAAGCCACTGTGTCCAGGACTCGAAGCGTGGTCAGCCATGTGGGAGTGTCCAGCATGCTTTAACTACCATGCCGCCTGCTGGTTTCCCTTTTTATTTAAAGAAAAAAAATTTTGTTTTGTTTTGTTTTGTTTTGTTTAGAAAGGTTTTTGCTGTTGGGCACGTGCAGTCAACAGAAAGAGACAGACAGAAAGCGAGAAATCACCCCCTGGGGGGATGGCCACGCCGCAATCCCTTCTCATGGCATCTTGGATATGCACGCACATGCGACCAGCATGAGTTAAGCCACCAGGTCTGGGACTCTAACCACAGTTGACTGCATGGTAGTCCAGCGACTGTCCATTATACCAACTGCTGGTCCTGAAGGAAAAATGTTTTGAGAGCTTTTTCTTTTTATAGGGTGCATGTGCTTCCTGGGGAGAGACAGAAAGAAAGAGAAACCACTTGCTAGGAGGGGTGGCCACAGAGCAGTCCCACCTCTCTCCTCTCTGGACCTCGGGCCTGCACGTGTGCACGTGTGCCCTGTGAGTCTCAAGCTGCCGGGTGAACCACGGTCCACCACGCGGAAGTCCAGGGCCTTAACCACAGCACCGCCTGCTGGGCCTCCCTTTTATGTTTTTTTTTTTTTTTCAGGGCAAAGATTTTTGCTATAAGGTGTGTGTGCTCATCAGAGACAGAAAGCAAGAAGTCACCCCCAGGAGGAGAGAGAAGGGGCTGGCCACGCCACAGTCCCTTCTCTCTCCTGGGACCTTGGGCATGCACACACACACACGTGCCTGGTGTGAGTTTGAAGCCACCAGGTCTGGAATTCAAAGCAGGGTCAGCTTCATGGGAGTCCAGTTACATAACTGCTATGCCATCTGCTGCCTCCTATTTAAAAAATCTCAATTGCTAGATGGTGCATGTGCTTCTCAGAGAGCACCCCCAGAAGATGTGGTCACACCGCAGTGTCCTGTTTGCTGGTTCTGCCGGTGACTTGCAGTGTGTACTCACCTAAGGCCCAGCCTCGTTCTCAAACTGCTAGGGCCAGGATTCGAACCACACAGCCAACTGCCAGACCTACTCTGGTCCCGTGGGGAGATCATGCTTGAGCCTGAGAACTGGGCTGTTTCTGGCTCCTAGTCCCCGTCAGCAGGTGTGGCCAGCCGGCTCGCACATGTGCTGAGTCTGGTGCCCACCCCAGCATCTCGCCTGTGTGTCAGTTCTCCCTCCTGTGCCCTTCCTCAGGCCACCGGACCTGTCACTGGCAGTATGTGCACCTCTGCTCTTTTTTGTTGTTGTTGCTGAGGTTTTTGCTATGGGGCATGTGCACTCGCCAGAGAGACAGAAAATGAGAAATCACCCCCCAGGGGGGATGGCCACGCCACAATCCCTTCTCCATTCTCCTCTGGGATCTTGGGCACACACGCACACGCGCCCAGAGTGAGTTTAAGCTGCCGGATCCAGGACCGGAACCAGGGATGACTACATGGGAGTCCAGCGACATAGCCCTTACACTAACTGCTGGTTCCTACACCTCTGCTTTCTGGGATGACCCCAACAGGGCTGTCAGGGGTGCTGTCCCAGCAGCCCCTCAGAAGACCGAGTGCAGGTCCCAGGTGTAGAAGCTGTGGGCTCAGCATGGCCCACCCCTCACTGTGATCCGCCTTCACCTGGGTCTCCCTTCCTGACTTCATTCTGTGGGAGGGCTCCTTCCCGGTCTTGGCTCGTGTATTGTCATTTTTGTCCCCTGAGACTAAATGCAACCTTGATTCTGAAAGCCACACCCACCAGTACTTGGAGGCCCTCCTCTCCACCCACGAGGCCCTTGGGCAAAGGGTCTTACCTGTCTCCTCTGTCACAGATCCCAGCATGGTGAGCGCCTACATGTACCCCTCGGGGGCCACCGGGCCACAGACCACCCCCCAGGCCCAGGCCGGGCCCACTGCCAGCCCTGCCTACTCGTCCTACCAGCCCACTCCCACACCAGGCTACCAGGTATGCCAGGCCTCCAGGCGAGCAGCCCCCTGTGTGGGCCCACCAGCCTTGCCCCCATTGCACCCCTCTTTCTGTAGAACGTGGCGTCCCAGCCCCCACAGAGCCTCCCGGCCATGTCCCAGCCTCCACAGTCAGGCACCATGGGCTTCGTGGGGAGCCAGGCAGTCTCCATGGGCTACCAGCCTTACAACATGCAGGTGAGGAAGGCGCCAGGCCTGTGGGGGTACACAGGCCAGGGAGGAGCCAGGCTGGCGCTGCTGGGTGCATGGGCCACCTCTTTTTCTGGTGTCCGCTGGCATTTTTCCAAGCCAGAAAGAGCCCTGTCCAGGCACAGGGTGGCTTCCTGGCTGTCTGCTTCATTCCCGCAGAACCTCCTGACTGCCCTCCCCAGCCAGGACGCAGCCCTGCCGCCCCAGCAGCCCTACCTCGCGGGACAGCAGCCCATGTACCAGCAGGTGAGCCTGTGTGTGGGGACTGTCCTGGTGTTCTTTGGGGAAGACCAGTTTACGCCTGGGCGCGGGACATGGACACCTTAAAGGCAGAGCCGGGTCCACGCGTGGCCAGCAAGGCAGCGCACATGCGCTGGGCACTTGGCCGCCCTGCTGGGGTCGGCTGTTCCAGACTAGCCCCCTAGTGGGTGTGGAGGCCTAGGGAGGACCCCCCAGCCGCTTGCTTCTCCCACGCAGATGGCGCCCTCCGGCGGCCCTGCCCAGCCACAGCCCGTGGTGGCGCAGCCGTCACCCGCACAGGGACCCCCAGCGCCGGGCAGCGAAGCCCAGCTCATCTCCTTCGACTGAGGCAGGCAGGAGCTGGCAGCCCACAGTGACACTACGACCCCTGGCTCGCCGCCCCGTCCCCTGTGCCCTCGCCTCCGCCTCCTGCCCGGCCTTCTCTGTGGCCCGCCTTCTTTCCCCAGGGCTGGCCTCGGGGAGGGAGGGGGTAGGACATCCTCCGGGCGAAGGTGGCTGGAGGGGCAGCCCCGCGCAGGCGTGGCCTGCACAGTGGAGGGCGCGCCTGCATCTCCAGCTTCTCCGCTTCCGATCTCTCCTCTCCAGTGACCCAGAAGGAACTGCTACAATAAAATAATTTCAAAGTGTCAGGAGTGCGTGCTCGGGGATGGCGGGAGTGGGCGGCTCCGCGTTTCACCGTGTGCCGCGGTGGGTGCTCGGCTCAGGCGGCACGGGGTGGGGGTGCGGGCCATGCCCGCAGGCAGGCCTGGAGAGGGGTGGCGGGGGGCGCGTCTCCGGACGGCGGGGTT
>NW_006159630.1:1026465-1027114 GCF_000334495.1 Tupaia belangeri chinensis | reverse complement strand
CGGCCCCCCCCGTATCCGGGGTGTTCCCGCGGTCCGCACGGAGCCCGAGGGAGGGGACCTGCTGGTCCAGGGTGTCCCGCGGGAGCCGAAGGCAGCTCTGCCCAGCCCACGACTCCGGGCACAGCTGACCGCATGTGCCTCAGTGGCCTGGCTTGAACGCGATACCAGGGGCCGACGAGAAGCGGGCAGAGCGGCGCTGGGCCCGCCCCGAGTTCCCAGGAAGTCACCCGCGACTGGGCGAGCCGACGCGTATCGCTGCCGGGGCTCCGGTGACTTCGCGGCGCTCGGCAGTTCAGATGCCCTGCGGGCGAGAGGAGGTGAGCGCAAGGTGCTGCTAGAGCGCCAGCCCCCTCCACCCCAGCGCGACAGCTCGGGGCTAGAGCGTCCGCCCCCAGCGCGAATGCTCGATGCGTAGAGCGTCCGCCCCCAGCTCGAATGCTCGGTGGTAGAGCGTCCGCCCCCAGCTCGAATGCTCGGTGGTAGAGCGTCAGCCCCCAGCTCGAATGCTCGGGACTAGAGCGTCCGCCGCCAGCTCGAATGCTTGGGACTAGAGCGCCCGCCCCCAGCTCCAATGCTCGGGGCTAGAGCGCCCGCCCTCAGCTCCAATGCTCGAGGCTAGAGCGGCGCCCCCAGCGCCCTTGCTCGGCGC
>NW_006159630.1:1020256-1026352 GCF_000334495.1 Tupaia belangeri chinensis | reverse complement strand
CCCGGGTGCCCCCCCCCCGCCAGTGCAACGATGTTGCCGGCGGCAGCTCGCCCCCTGTGGGGGCCGTGTCTCAGGCTTCGAGGCGCTGCGCTCCGCCTCGCCAGGTACCCAGGGACCCCGGGGCGCCAGGGTCGGGCAGGCGACTGTGTGGGGAGGCGGCCACCCTACAGCGTCCGGGCCTGGCTCGCCGGGTCCCGTCGGGGCCATGGGGGCTAAGGATGTAGGACGGTCCCCAGGTGACCTTGGCGTGTCTCCACCCCTGTCCGGGTTTCAGTTTCCTCTGCTGCAGGGTCGCGCCAGAGTGCCTGGTGTGGTGGACTGGCCATGAGTTTGCGACGTGCAGAAGCCCGGTGGCGTTTGCCCCCGTGGGTTGAGGGCGTCCATTCTGGCCCGAGCAGTGGTCTGGGTGTTACTAGGTGTGCATGTGTGTGATTGGTCCTGCCGACCCCTGGGCGGGGACTCGGAGTCTTTTCCAGCCCAAGTGGTCTTCTACCCAGCCCCTGGTCTCTGCAACCCCTTCCAGGCCTGAGAGCTCTGTTTGAATGGGGGGTGGGCAGGCAGCAGGTGCCCAGCGTGTGTGCAGCGCGGCAGATGAGAAGCAGCAGCCACCGCAGGGGCGAGGCCCTGGCTGGAGCACCCCTGGATAACGCCCCCAAGGAGTATCCCCCCAAGATCCAGCAGCTGGTCCAGGACATCGCGAGCCTCACTCTCCTGGAGATCTCGGACCTGAACGAGCTCTTGAAGGTGTGGTGAGAGGCCGACGCTGGGGAGGGCCGGGGCCCTGGCCTGGCTGTGTGGAGAGGGCGCTCCCTCGGGCCGGCGTGCAGTTCGCTTCTGACCCCATCCTCCGTCCTGCAGAAAACGCTGAAGATCCAGGACGTGGGACTCATGGCAGCAGGTGCCACGGTGCCTGGTGCTGTTCCTGTCCCCGCAGCCCCCGAGGTGAGCCTGGGCCTCGGGTCACATGACCACTTTTCTCTAGTCCCCGCATGCGCCGAGGGTGCGTGGGTCCTGGCTTTTCACCCGAGGGGAACGCGGTATGCCAGCAGAGGGCAGAAAGGGGGAGGTTGCATCCAATGGCAGGATCTTGTGCAGCGGTGGAGAAGCCCGGTTGGGAGTGGGTCATAGTCCCGAGGGAGGGGGAAGGGGCTGACTGCGAGGCGCCACCTGAGGGAGGGTTCCAGGAGCTGAGGAAGAGCACTAGGCAGAGGACCCGGCTGGAGATGGCAGCCTAGCAGAGCGGGCCAGTCTGTGCAAAAGCCAGGTGGCCTGTAGCCACACGTGCTATCACGGGGTCCCTTCCGCCTCTTTAATTTAGACATGTCCTCAGCTTTTGCCCCAAACTGAGGAGCCCCGGCCGGGTTGTACAGCCGGCCGTACCCCGGGTGCGTCCTCAGCCTCTTCCCCTAACTGAGGAGCCCCGGCCGGGTTGTACAGATGGGCCATGTCCCAGGCGAGTGGTCTCCATCAGCCCCAAGGAACAGGAAGGTCAGGCCGAGCATGTGGGGCGAGGTGGGCTTACCCTGCAGTCTGCACTGGAGGGCTTCGGGGTATGCACGGGCGGTGCAGCAGTGACACCCGAGACCAGGCCGGATCCATGTGGCGACCACAGCTTGAGTCCCCGGGGCTGCAGGACCAGAGGGAGGAGAGCTGCACACAGACCCTGCAGAGCAGCAGTCCCAACCTTGTTGACACCAGAGCCCAGCTCGTGGGAGGCAGTTTTTCCACTGGGGTGGGGGGCATGAGGTACTCTCAGGATGGCGAGCACGTTAAACTCCAGCTAACAGCTCTCCCAGGAGCAGCGCTTACAGCCATGCCCAGCTAGATTCACGGCCCCAGTGCGGCTTAGATCTTAGCGTGTTCCCCAGCCGGTCCGCACTCCCGTGAGCACACATAGCCCATCAGCCAGGAAGCTGGGCGAGGTGTAACAGTGCGGCGAGGGAGTGCTCCAGCACAGCCCTGTCAGCTGCTGCATGGCCCTGTTCCCAGCCACCACAGACGGCCTGCTCCAGGTGCTGGCAACCTGCCACAGTGGGTACATGCACACGCTCTCCCACGCACGTACTTGCTTGGGATTTTAAAAATGAGGGGTCAGCAGGTGGCGTGGTGGTTAAGGCACTGGACTCCCACATGACCAGCTGTGGTTCAAGTCCTGGACCTGGGGGCTTGTTTTCTTGCTTTCTCTCACTCACTCTGTCTCTCTCTGGTCAAATATAAATACAAATAAATTAAATTAAATTAGGTGAGTTTTTTTAAGGAATTGTTTTATTTAACTTTATTTATTTATTTATATTTAATTTTATTTATTCATTTATTTATTTTAATTTGACCAGAGAGAGAGACACATACACAGAGAGGGAAAGTGAGAAAGCAAGCTACCAGGTCCAGGACTTGAACTGTGGTCAGCCATGTGGGAGTGTCCAGCACCTTAACCACCATGCCACCTGCTGGTCCCTAAATGATTATTTTAAAAAAATTAAAAACAACAAAAGAGAACTCACAGCCAGCCCATACTAGGAGCACCCAGCTGCTGGGACACGCCCCTGCTGGTGCCGGGAGGCTGGAGGGCAGGGCTGTCGGGCTGTCCCAAGTCTGGGCTCAGCTCCCTACCCTGAGTTACAGGTTTTGAGGGGTGTGGGAAGAGTGTGGGAAGGAGCACATGGCCCAGCTAGCCACCGTTGGTGCTGGAGCCAGATCTAAACCCGGTGAGTGGGGGAGGGGGAGCACCATCTCAAGGCATCGGAAGGTGCGGCTGTCTTTTAAGTTTCCCTGTCAAAAGTGAGCCGTGACTTCCTGATGACCCACTAGTTGAGGCACTGACTGGGACGCAGTGTGACCTCCAACTGCAGTCTTTGGGAGGCTGTCGGGCTGGGGGTCCCCCTGGCCCCGCCTGCATGTCCCTTGGGAGCTTCTCACCCTGTCCCCACTTTCCTCTCCCCAAGGAGGCAGAAGATGACCTCCCCAAACAGAAAGAGCGGACGCACTTCAGTGTCCGCCTGACAGAGGCCAAGCCGGTGGATAAGGTGAAGCTCATCAAGGAGATCAAGAACCACATCCAGGGCATCAACCTGGTGCAGGTGGGCCGGGCCGGGCCGGGCCGGGCGCCCGCGGGTGCTACAGCCACAGCACGGCTCCTGGGCCAGGCGCGGTCAGCACAGCATAGCCCTGGGTTTCTGGCTTCCCTCTGGCAGGCCAAGAAGCTGGTGGAGTCCCTGCCGCAGGAGATCCGCGCCAACGTGGCCAAAGCAGAGGCTGAGAAGATCAAGGCAGCCCTGGAGGCGGCGGGCGGCACGGTGGTTCTGGAGTAGCCCCACTCCGGCAACGGCAGCCCTGGGCCCTGGGACCCACCTGTCTCAGCACCAAGGCGGGGGGCAAGGGCCACAGTGACGGCGTGGCTGGTCCATCCAGGAGGGACACTCGGACTCCATGGGGAGGGAGGGCCAGCGCCACTGCAGGAGAGCCCCGGGGGAAGGCTCCGGACGAGCTGTGACTGGACGTGCCCTGGCCAGGCAAATACACAGCTGAGGTCCTGCGTGTGCCACATGCTTGCCGTGCTGTGTCCTGGGGCGGTGGGCCCTCCCAGCTGCAAGGCCATCTTCCCCGGGGCCCGGTGCAGCCAGCAGCCTTCCTGCCTGGGGCAGCAGCCCGTGTGAACCGTTAGGTGCCCAGTTCCCCATTACCAGCAGGTCGTCCCATGACAGGTGCCTTAGAACCTGCGGAGCAGACCCACCTAGGCCACAGGGCTGAGTGTTGTCCCTCGGGACCTGAATGGGAAGAGGTGCCAGGCCAAGCCTGAGCCACACAGGCCCCGGTGGCCACCTAGGCTGCTGCCCTCTGCTGAGCACGGGCACACTGCCTGCCTCTTTCCTTAGCACCTTCAGGTCCCTGCCAAGAAGCGGGAACACTGGCTGAGAGGGGAGGCCTGGGTGCTGTGGGCCTGCTGAGGCGGCCCTGACCACCCTGCAATGGGCGGGCCCTGGAGGCCCCCAGCCTGCAGCTGCCCTTCCTGGGGTGAATGCAGACTGCCCCCTGCTGGTGTCTGCCAGACAGCGCCTCTGGAAGGCTTCATGAGCTGCAGGGTTCCTGGACCGGGCAGCTGGCTAGCTCATCCACAACACCACAGGGCTTCTCTGCACTCGTGACGTGCCACCATTAAGGCCCCAAGGCAGCTGGGAAGACCTGGTCTTGTCCTGGATCCTGCCTTGGGCAGTGCTGGCCAGGCTGTCTCAGGTTCTCCCTGTGTTGTCTGCCCTGCTGTGGCTGGAGGTGGCCTGGTGTGACCAGGGTAATCCCTGGGCTCCTGCAGCTCCTTGACCTTGAACCCTCAGCTGTTGGGACGTGGCTAGCCTGGCATCCCAAGTTAACACTCAGGTTTCGCCAGGCAGGCCACCAGTCAGCCGAGAGGTCTGTGCAACATCTGTGTACCCAGCACGTTGGCAGTCCCCGCCCCCCACTCTGGGCCCTGCAGCCTATGCTGGGTCAGACCTACAGGCCTCCTGTGGCTCCAGCCTTCCAGCCAGAGGAAGTCCAGCCAGGCCGGAGCAGCTTCCAGAGCTCCAAGGGGCCACAGAGTGAACAGTCGTCTGCTGAAGGCCTGGGTGGTGCAGGGTATGCTGTGGACCACAGCCTCACAGCCTGGTCCAGGGTCCTGCAAGGCCAGTGGGCAGTGCAGTGGGCCAGCCGAGGAGCTTTTTAAAAAATGCTGCCAGGGGCTGGCAGGTGGTGTGGTTAAGGGCACTGGGCTCCCACACAGCGAACTGTGGTTTGAGTCCCGAACCCAATGGCTTGCTTTCTCACTCTGTCTCTCTGGTCAAATTTATTTATTTTAAAGAATTTTTATTTTATTTATTCATTTATCTATTTTAATTTTGGCCAGAGAGAAAAAGTGAGAAAGCAAGCTACCCGGTCTAGGACTCAAACCGTGGCCGTCCATGTGAGAATGTCCAGCACCTTAATCATTATGCCACCCACTGGTCCCCAAATTTAAGTAAGTAAAGTTAAATAATGTTTTAAAAACAACACTCCCAGGAGACGGGTGCGCTTCTGGCAGGGAGGGGTCCAGGACCTCCACTGTCCCTCCAGTGGGTGCAAGGTACACACACACCCAGTGGTTTTCACACCGGGGCCGGACTTGAACCGCAGGGGATGGCCACACCACGACATTCTCCGGTTTTGGGTGCACACAGGCCGGTTCTTTGCAAGCCACCAGGCCCAAGACTTGACCTACACAGTCCACCACGTGGGACCCAGTGCCTTAACCATGCCCCACTGGCCCTAGCTCTGGGTTTTCCACCTGGTGCGTCATGGCTGTGACTTCTCCCCACTGTTCCGTGACCACGGGCCCCTTTGGTCTCCAGTCCAGCTCACTGTGGTGGCAGTCCCAGGGCACCCCTCAAGACCCAGGTTCAGGGCATGATTCTGGGCTGGGCACCGTCCAGGCCAGCTTTTCGTGTTCCCAGCCCAGGCCTTGGGAAAAGGAGAGCAGTGGCCCCCTGGGGCTCTGGAAGCTGCCGCTGAGTGGTGCCCCGCGGGCCTCCAGCGTGGCTGGGCTTCCCAGCTTTCCTAATGGCCTCCTGCCTGGTTCTGTTATGAGCAAGCAGGGAGACGGTGCCACACAGCCACTGGTTTGGGGTGGGGGGGTGTGGGGGCAAGGCGGGAGACGTGCCCCCCCAGCCACTGGTTTGGGGTGGGGGGTTGTGGTGACTGGCCAAGCTGGGAACAGCCTGAAGTGGCCTGGGGACCTGGGCTGGCCATCCAGCAGGGGCACCTTGGGCTCAGGCTCCCCTGTGAGATCCCAAGGAGACCTGGATTGTGGTGGCCTGTCGCTAGCCTCTAAGTCTCGCGCGGTCGGGGCCCACCTCCCGCCTTCTCCAGAAAGGCTGTCCCGAGCCGAACCGGGCTCCCCGACCCCAGCGAGTGTTCCCGTGAGTTGGGTGCACCTGGTCTTTCCTAACGGCCTCCTGCCTGGTTCTCGGTTATGAGCAAGCCAGCGCGGCGCCCTTCTGGGCGGGGGCGGTGCGGAGCACGTGGCTCCGGCTGGTGGTGAATGGCCCAAGTCAGCCCGTGGGTGGCACCACTGGGTGCAGGGTCGGGGCC
>NW_006159630.1:999776-1002792 GCF_000334495.1 Tupaia belangeri chinensis | reverse complement strand
CGGGCCCGGCCTCCGGGGGCCGCGCGGGCGCATTGGATGTGCGGGGCGCGGGCGTGCGGTGGGGCTTTGAACCGGGAGCCGGGGCGCAGCGGGCCATGGCCGAGGCGCGCGTGTCGCGCTGGTACTTCGGGGGGCTGGCCTCCTGCGGGGCCGCCTGCTGCACGCACCCGCTGGACCTGCTCAAGGTGAGGCGGGGCCGCGGGCGGAGAGCGCGACGCGCCAGGAGTTAGCCGGGCCTGGCGGCCGCCGGCTTCCCAAACAAACGCGCAGGCTCTGCCCACGAGGTCCGTGTGGTCACCGGGGCTGCAGTTGCCCGGCCTGCGCTGCCCTTCCCAGGGCTGCGGCGCCTGGAACCCGCGCGCTCCTGAGAAGTGCCCCTGCCGGTGGCCCTCTGCGGCAGAGCGAGAGCCCCTTCTCAGCAGGTGGCGTTCCAGCCCTAGCGCTGCGCTTAATTACCTGTGTGACCTTGGGCGGGTCACTTGGCCCCTCTGAGCCACCCTCCCTCCCACCCGGGCTCTGGAACGCAGATTCTGCCCGGTTTCAAGTGGGGCGGGGGCGGGGCCTGTGGGCACGCGCTCAGGGCCCGGCAGAGCGGCGCAGTGGGTGAGGGGTGTTGGGGCCAGCCTGCCTGCTGAGACCTGCCTGTGGGTGGGCTGGAGTCCCCAGCACGAGCAGCCAGCTCGCTGTCCTTTTCATATGTGCTCATGGGGCACAGTGGAGCAGAGCTGCCGTGCGGGCCAGGGCCGGCCAGAGAAGGCGGTTCTGACCCTGCTCCCCATGGAGAACAAAGACAGGTCCTGTAGCCACGGCCTGCCCAGCCCGGGGCTTGGGCATGGCCGTCTGTGTGCAGGCCAGCCACCCGGGCACCGTTCAGCCCCCACCCAGGCGACGTAGCAGCTACCCTAGGCCACCCCTCTGCCAGCCTTTAGGCCGAGCCTGTGACGTGGCCTGACCTGGTGGCCTGACCTGGACCCCATCCAGGCTGTCCTTCCCTGCAGGAGGGGGTTAGCCACCAGGGAGGCAGGATCAGCAGTTGTGCGGGGGTGGGGGTGGGGCGGGATGGGGCTGGACCATCCTGGGAAATAAGCCCCAAGGGTCTTCGCCTTCCCAGCCACATGCCCCTTGCAGGTGGCCCCTGCGTGTTGACAGGCTATGCCTGGAGGTCTGGCTGCTGTCCACAGGCCAAGGCCCTCTGGGGTCACTGCCCCTTGGCCCCCCCACCCCCACCCAGGCTTTCTTCTGCCTGGTGGGGGCAGGGAAGGTGCCACTCCCATCGGGCGACTGCCCTCTGGCATGGGGCACGTGGCCGAGCTGGCTTGTGGCAATGCCTTGGGCAGAAAGCCGGGTCCCTGCGCTTCCCCACACCCTGGCTTGGCCTCTCCGTGCCTTCTCGCCCACACCAGGCCTTGGACCCTGCCTGCCGGCACACGCGGGCAGCTCCGAGCCCAGCAGAGCCCTGTCTATGCCCACCCACCTTGCTGCCCCACCCTGGAGGGCTCCCAGGCTTCAAGACAGCCATGCCTCAGTCACACTGAGCTCTGTGGGGTCACGCTGGGAAGCTTTGGGGAGAGGCCGTGAGCAGGGACAGCCAGCGGGGTCCAGGAGGCTCAGGGCTCCCAGCTTCTAAACGCCTGCCCTGGCCAGGCTGCTGAGGCCACCAGACTGTGCCAAATCCCACCTGTTTCAGAGCCTTCTGGGACATCACACCCAAGCTCCCGAGTCACCCAGTTCTCAGCCCTCGGGATAAGGGTGGGACCCCAGGCGCCCTGGGCTGCCCTCTGTGCTCTGCTGCTCTGCCTCGTAGGACAGGAGGGGGCCCAGCAGGTGCTGATGGGCCAGCCTGGGCAGTCCCTGCCCTAAAAGAAGAGGTGCAGGTCCCAGGCAGGGCTGCTAGGAGGTCCCTTCACTCCCCCCGTCCCCGTTCCCCCCCGGGGAGTGACTGCTGGGCGTCTCCCTTCTCTGAGCGTGTGGCTCTGCAGGTGCACCTGCAGACACAGCAGGAGGTGAGGCTGCGGATGACTGGCATGGCGCTGCAGGTGTTGCGCTCTGACGGGGTCCTGGCGCTCTACAGTGGCCTGAGCGCCTCCCTCTGCAGACAGGTGCGGACACCCGTGGGCGCGGGGCCCTCCCCCTCCTCTGTGAGGCAGCAGGAGTCTGTGTCCCGGCTGGGTGTGGGGTGAGGTTGGGTGGTGTCAGCCTGCATCTGGCTGGTCCTGAGACCCCCGCTTCTTTGAGGGGCTGGGATTATGAGCCGCTCAGCCAGATGGCTTTGGGAGGGCCCCTGGGGGTCCCTGTGCCCCGACAGGACTGGCGGAAGCCCACGCACTGAGCCAGCCCCGCCCCCCCAGATGTCCTACTCCCTGACTCGGTTTGCCATCTACGAGAGTGTGCGGGACCGCGTGAGCCAGGGCAGCCAGGGGCCCCTGCCCTTCCACAAGAAGGTGCTCCTGGGCGCCGTCAGCGGTGAGCACCGGGCGCAGCAGGCGAGGGCGGGCGGGGGCACCAGGAGGTGTCACAGTGTTGGCTCTGGGGTTTGTGTCGCCAGGTTTGACCGGTGGTTTCGTGGGGACCCCTGCAGACTTGGTGAATGTCAGGTTGGTGTGACCCACTCCGAGGCCCCGGATGCTGTGGGCCCCTAGCCCGGCCCTGCCAAGCCTCAGCCATGGCTCTCTTTCAGGATGCAGAACGACGTGAAGCTGCCCCCGGGCCAGCGGCGCAAGTGAGTAGCCCAGCCAGCTCTGCCCTGGGGCAGCAGGGCGCAGGAGGCCGGACGAAGGGCCATGTGGGTGCTGTGGGCACACCACACCTGCTACTGCTACTCTGGGTCCTGGGGAGTCACTCGGTCCCCAGGCCCTCGGCCCCGTCCTCACGGAGGAACTTCGGGACTGGGGCTCCTGGAGTCTCCGTTCGCCTGCCCCTGTCCCTGCCAGGAGAGTCCGTGCAGCTGTGCCCGCGTCGCCAGAGCTGCAGGGGCCACCTCCCAGGGTGGCCGTCAGAAAATGACACTCAGGGTCAA
>NW_006159630.1:992356-999305 GCF_000334495.1 Tupaia belangeri chinensis | reverse complement strand
GGCCCTGGGCGTTCCTGGCTCCCTGCGGCTGCATTGGGGTGAAGCTCCAAGGCTGTGCCAGGCTCCCTGGAGCTGGTGGGGGCCTCACAGCCACTCTGTCCTGACAGCTATGCCCATGCCCTGGACGGCCTGTACCGCGTGGCCCGGGAAGGTGAGGGCCAAGGTCCAGGGTGGGGCCTGAGGATACGGGCGTGCTGCAGGGGCATGCGGGAGGCTCGCAGGACCTGCACCGGAACTCGGCCAGGTGCCTGACCTCGCCCCTTCCTCACGCAGAGGGTCTGAAGAAGCTGTTCTCGGGTGCGACCATGGCGTCTAGCCGCGGGGCCTTGGTCACGGTGGGCCAGGTAGGGCTCCTGTGCCAGTGGGGTGGGGCCTGGGGCAGCAGCTACACCCACTGCCCTCCGTCTCCAGAGCACTCGCAGAGGGAGGGACTCGAGCTGAGAACCCCCGATCCCATGGGGACTGGAGGGGGGCTTCCGACCAGGCCCGGCCCCGCTCGTCTGCCCGGCTGTGCGCACTTCCCCAGGTGGCCGTTGTGGGCCTGTCCTACCCCGACCGCCCCTGTCCCCACAGCTGTCCTGCTATGACCAGGCCAAGCAGCTGGTGCTCGGCACGGGGTACCTGTCTGACGGTGTCGTCACCCACTTTGTCGCCAGCTTCGTCGCGGTAAGTACTGCTGCTGCGGTGGCCCCTGGCCAGGCACGGGCTCGAGGAGGCAGCTTTGGGCACGTCCGGCGGGTGCAGGAAGCTTGTGGCCAGGACTGCCCTGTTCTCTGGAGCCCCAGGACCGGGAGACACCTCCCTGGAGTTGGGATGAGGTGTGGGTGCATGTGGGGCCTATGCAGGGCGCCGGCAGCCATGGTGATGGGCCTGTCCCCAGGGTGGCTGTGCCACATTCTTATGCCAGCCTCTGGACGTGCTAAAGACCCGCCTGATGAACGCCGGGGGCGAGTACCGGGTGAGTGGCGTGGGCAAGGGCCTGCCCTGCTGGACCCCCTGGGGAGGGTGGCCCGACCTGGCCACAGGCCCCAGGCCTGCTCTCCCGCTCACCTGGCCTGGAGGCCCCAGTGCTAGTGTGAGTCACACGAGCTCTGCGCTTCCCTCCACCCCACAGGGTGTGCTCCACTGTGCCCTGGAGACAGCCAAGCTTGGACCATTGGCTTTCTACAAGGTGTGGGGCGGCGGGCGGGCGGTGGGCGGCGGGCTGGGCTCGGGGCGGGGTCTGGGTCTCCAGCTGCCCGTCCCTCGCAGGGCCTCTTTCCTGCGGGCATCCGCCTGGTGCCGCACACCGTGCTCACCTTCGTGTTCCTGGAGCAGCTCCGCAAGCACTTTGGCGTCCGGGTGCTGTCCTGAGCCACGGGCCACCAGGCCGCCAGCGCGCCGTTCTTCCAGAGATGGTGGTGCTGAGCCCAGCGTCCCCAGGGCCCCAGCCCCCGCCCCGCCCTGGACACCCTGCCCGTCCTGCTCGCAGTCCCCTCACTCACTCAGGGAGAGCCCCGGGCTAGGAGGCCACCCTGGCCCGCCAGCTCCCGCCAGCAGCTGGCACTGGAGCGGGTGCCACCCCTGCCCTCTGCTCCTGCCCCACCCAGCCCCTGGGGCTCATTCCTTTCCCAAGTCGCTGGGCCACAGCGCCATGCTCTAGCAGCTTCTGCCGAGGCTGGGCAGAGCAGGCCACGGTTCGCCTTACAAGGGACCACACCTTCGGTGTCCTCGAAGGACGCCCACTCCAGGAGGGACGACAGGTGACACAGGTTGGCTGTGGGGACGGGGAGGCCATGCTCGCTGGTGGCGCAGAGGTCACTGAGGGCCCACGCACCTAGCCCTGCTGCTTTGCTGTCTTGTCAAAACCTCCCAGCGCCCAGAGGCAGTTGCCATCTTTGGTAACTAGTCCCTCAGCGTCCCCAGGCACCCCCGCCCAGGTCCCAGGAAGGGCGGGCCACGCCAGCCAGAACTGGGCTGCGGCCCTTGCCCCACCCCTTTGTGGACAGCGGTCACTCCTTGAGAGCCCCTAAGCGGCCAAAAATGCCTCCTGGCTCCGTGGCCACAGCCGCCCATTCCCAGCAACCAGGCCTGGCCACCATGCTGTCTGCCTCCTGGGTGCCCTCGACTCAGCAGCCACCCGGACACTGGCCCCAGAGCTGTCAATAAACCACATGGACCGCCCTGTCTGCTCCCTGACGTGCACCCGCCGCACCGTGGCCACCAGGGCTACCTCATTGTCCCAGTGGACCCTGTGCACCCTCAGGAGGGGCTTCTGGCTTGAGTGGCAAGCCCGTCTCCCGGGCTGTGTGGGTTTGGGCAGCCTGTGGGCAGAAGAATTGAAGGGGGGCGGCAGCCCCCAAATCAGGCAGCCAGGAGAGGGGTGCATGGAATTACTGGATGTCACAGGTCCAACCCTTCCCAGCAAGCTCCTGGTGCCACAAGTGCCCAGCCTGAGACCCCAGCTGGGCCAGCTGCAGGGGCTGGACTGCCCGGGGCTCTCCTCACTGCAGGAGGCACCCCAGGCTGTGGGGTGCTCACTGGCGAGGGAGGCCAGAAGACCTGCCTTGGGGGTTGACCCTGGGCAGAGGCCAGGGCGGGCAGTGGTGGGCTTCAGGGTCACACGGGGCCTGGGTTCAATCACGCCAAGGGTGAAGCCTGTGTCGAGTTGTGGGATGACCACACAGCCCTGGGCATGCGGGAGGCCACTGCATCTCCAGGAAGCTGCTGTTCGAGAGAAGCCACCCCTCGCGCCCAGCTGGCTTCGCTGGAGAGCTTCCTGCCCTGTGGCGTGGAGGTCGCACAGCGTCATGTAGCCGTGTGAGTGGGTATTTCTGAGAATTGGGGTTTAGGTTTTTGCCATAGGGTGTGTGTGCTCGCTGAAGGGAGATTGCGGAGAAGTGAGAAACCACCCCCGGGGTCATGGCCACCGCGGTTTCCCTCCAAGGTTCTCGGTGTGGGGCGCACCTGCCCACAAACCTGGTGTGACCCTAAAGGGTGCAGGACTCGAACCGTGGACTGCAGGCCCTTGAAAATGCACATTTCAAGTTGACATAAAGGATGGGCCAGCAGGTGGCATAGTGATTAAGGTCCTGGACTCATGTGGTCGGCCGTGGTTTGAGTCCTGGACCCGGAAGCTCCATACGCCAGACACGCGTGTGTGCGTGCCAAGATGCCTGAAGGAGAAGGGACTGTGGCACGGCGTCCCCGGGGGTGGTCTCTCACCTCCACTCCATCTCTGTCTCTTCAGAAGTGCACACACCTTATAGCAAGTCTCAGAGAGGAGTGATCAGAGTTCACTCGAGGTGGTCGCAGCCTTTCCACTGAGCGCAGTGCGAGGCCTTGGCACCGCAACGTCCGGGGCACCACAGGCCAGCCTCCGTATGAGCCGGGTGCAGGCGAGGGCTGCTCCAGCCTGGCGCTCTCCCCATGCTGGGCCCTCTCTGCTCTGGAGAGAGTCGGCTCTGGTCTAGGGCCCGGTACTGGCGTGTGCGTGCACGTGTGCGTACAAGCCTTTCCTGCTGCTCTGTTGGGCGGGCGTGGTACGGGGTCAGGCCCATAGCTGCCATGAAGGTCGAGGCGTGGGGCCGGAGGCGGGCCTGCTGCGGAGACTGCTGCTTCCCGGGCGAGCTCTGACGCAGCCCTGGGTGGCAAGTTCCAGAAGCTGTGCACTCGGCCAGATGCCAGGGCCACCCGGAAGCTGGCAGCTCCCCAGCCCTGCAGGACAAGGCCTCCTCAGGGAAGGAAGTGCCAAGTGCCCGGTCCGGTTTGGTGGGGCGGGGCTGAGCTGGCAAGACCGTTGGAGGTCAGAGGTGGGTGGGAGGGCACCAGGTTGTCCCCCCCCCCCTCTGGGTCAACGCGGACTGTCGGCAGGGCAGGGCAGCCCCTCCCAGGAGTTGGCTTCAAGCCAGTCAGACGGAAAGTTGGTGAGCCGGGCCCTCAGTATTCAGTCCTGGAGTCCCTCTGTGCCCCCGTTCTGGACGTGGCAAGGGGAGGGTCCCAACCCCTGCGGCTGGGACGAGAAGCCTAGACCTTTGCTCCACAGCGATCAGTTACTGTTGAGAAATTTCCCAAGAGCGCTGTGGCCATTGGATGGGGAGAACAGTCCCGTGAGCAGTAGTGGTGGGAGATGCCACCTTGCATTGCAGAAGTGGCCTGGCATGTGCCCTCGGGGCCCGCAGCAGCGTGGTGTTTAAGGGACTGGACTTCCACATGGCTGGGTTTGGTTAGACTCCTGGACCCGGTGGCTTGAAACACGCCAGGCATGAGCGTGCATGCCCACGACCCCAGGAGAGAAGAGATTGCTGTGTGGCCATCGCCCCTGGGGGTGACTTGTCGCTGACTTGCCAGTGAGCACACGTTCCCGATGGCAAAAATCTTAAGGGAAAAGCAAAGCGTCCTAGACCTAGACATGAGCACTAAGTCCAGGGAGTGCATGGAGACGCGGGGAACCCTGGAGGAGACACAGCAGCTGTCCAGAACTGGCCTCAGCCGGGCCGCTGGCCACCATCACTGTCCAGCAGGGACTTGATGGCACGCCGCGAAGAAGGGGAGGCGGCTGTCTGGGAACACCGGGCCGGCTCCGCTTGCTTTCTCGGGTGAGTCCTGTTGGAAAGCAGAGGCAGGATTAGGGGAGTGGCAGTTCTTGGCTGCGACTGGGCCTGGAGTGGGCTGCCACAGGGACTGCGCGTTAGGCTTCCCGGACTCAGCGCAGCTCGTAGGCCCGTGCCTCCCACGGTCGACTGCTCTCGCGGGCTGAGTGCGCAGTGCAGACTGGACCCTGCAAGTCCGAGCGCAGCAGGTGGGGACACGACACGCACTGAACAAAGACCTCGAGCTCCGGAGCTCGGGAGGACCACGGCATGGGCGGACACGTGTGGACCGCTCGGCTGGGAAGGGGCTGCGAGTGTCCCAGGCGCAGAGGTGCGGTTGGGCCCTGAGCCGCTTCGTGCCTCATGGCAGGGATGGCAGGGATGGCAGGGATGGCAGGGAGGAGGATGAAAACAGCTCAGGTCTGGGTGGAGCCATGGCTGCAGGGCCCCTGGAGAGGGGTGAGCCGTGTCCCCTGGGCCTGGTGCAGTGTCTGGTGCGGTAACGGCGTGCCTTGGGGGCTTGGCCGGCCTCCATGGCCCTGGGTGTGCGTGTTTTCTCAGGTGAGGCTTATCTTGGGCCCTCCTCAGTCCGGGTTTACTTCAGAGCCTCCAGGCAGTTTGGGACTGCCCTAAGTCAGCAGTAAGCAGACTTTCTCAGCAGAAGCTAGGCTTATCCGCTCGCTGGGGTGCTGAGCAGACTTGCCTCCCGGCAGGGCGGTCTCTGATCTCAGCCTAGGGAGAGGGTGGTGGCTGCAGGCTCCTCAGGAGGGTAGGTCGTTTAGCAGCAGGGGAGAGCCTGGCTCCAGAGAACACTTTCTCTTTTCTAAAATAAGAATGTATTTCATTTGATTTATTATTATTTTTTAATTTGATATAGGGCACGTGGGCTCATGAGAGAGAAAGTGAGAAAGCAAGTCACCAGGTTCAGGACTTGAACCGCGGTTGGCCATGTGGGAGTCCAGCGTCTCCACACCACCTGCTGACCTCAAGACTGTTTTTTGTGTTTTTTTTTTAAAGAATTATTTAACTTCCTTCCTTTCTTCCTTCCTTCCTCCCTTCCTCCCTCTCTCTCTCTCTCTCTCTCTCTCTCTCCCCACCAGAAAGGGACAGGGCAAATCAGCAAGAGAGAGAGGAAGTGAGAAAGCAAGCCTCCAGGTCCGGGACTTGAACTCCATCAGCCACGTGGGAGTCCAGTGCCCTAACCACCATGCCACCTGCCAGCACCAAGGCATTTTTTTCTCAGCAAAGGATCAGGCCAGCTACACGGCCTAGTGCTTGAGGGGGCCGGTCCCTCACGGCCACTGCTCCGTGCGAGCCTCGGCTCCACTGGCCTGAAAACGCCCCGATGCCGGCAGGATGGAGAACGGCGGCAGGGCTGCGTGTGGACACGCTGTGGCGGTGCTCTGTCTCTCTGGCCAGCGCACGTGTCTTCTCGCAAAAGGAAAGGAAGTCAATCATGGCGGGTGTCTCCACAGGAGGTGGCCGCGGCTGGTGGCCGCAGGACGAGGTGCTCATCGCTCGGTCATCGGGGGTGCAGCTCTGCCTGCTGACCCAGTCCGCTGGCGAGGAGTCAGCCACCGGGCCACCGGGAGCTAGCTGGTGGCGGGGCTAAGGCCAGATCCCACATGGCCACTGCGTGTTTTGCGTCCTGGATCCAGCAGCTTGAGAAAACCTGCCAGGCCGCTGCGCGTGTGCCCAGACTCCGGAAGGGAGGGTGGAGAAGGCGTTGTGGGTGGCCATCCCCCCGGGGGTGCTTTCTCTCGTGAGTACACATGTCCTCAGGCAAAAACCGTAGAAGTCAGGGAGCAGCGGACGGCGGAATGGTTGTCACTGGCCTCCCACGTAGTCGACCACAGTTTGAGTCTCCGACCTGGCAGCTTAAGACTCACACCAGGCACATGTACATGCGTGCCCAATTCCTCAGAGAAGGGAGGAGAAGGGATTGTGGCGTGGCCATCCCCCCGGGGGGTGATTTCTTGCTTTCTATCTCTCTGTCTCTCCAGTGAGCGTATGTGCCCTATAGCAAAAATCTCTCAAAAAAAAAAATTGTAGGGACCAGCAGTTGGTGTAATGGCTATGTCACTGGACTCCCATGTAGTCGACTGCGATTCAAGTCCCGGACCCGGTGGCTTAAATTCACGCCAGGCGTGTGTGCGTGTGTGCCCAAAATCCCGAGAGGAGAATGGAGGAGAAGGGATTGCGGCGTGGCCATTCCCCCTGGGGGGTGATTTCTCGCTTTCTGTCTCTCTGTCTCTCTCTGTCTTTCTGGCAAGCGCATGCACCTTATAGCAAAAACCTCTCAAAAAAAATTGTAAAATTTAAGGGAACCAGCAGTTAGCGTAATGGCTATGTCGCTGGACTCCCACGTAGTCGACCGC
>NW_006159630.1:982486-992239 GCF_000334495.1 Tupaia belangeri chinensis | reverse complement strand
GGTGATTTCTCGCTTTCTGTCTCTATGTCTCTGTCTGGCGAGCGCACGCGCCCTATAGCGAAAATCTCTCTCAAAAAAAAAAAAAAAAAAAAAATTGTAAAAGTTAAGAAATACAGGGGCTGTCAGGTGGCATGGTGCTTAAAGGCGCTGGACTCCCACACGGCTGACGGAGGTTCAAGTCTCGGACCTGGCAGCTTGCTTTCTCACTTTCCCTTTCTCTCTCTTTATCTCTCTCTGGTCAAATTAAAAAATAATGACAAATGGAATTAAATAAATAAATATATTTTAAAAAGCTAACAAATACATAAGTAAGGGGACTAAGATTAGCATCAGGCCCCAGCAGACCGGACTGAAAATCAAGGGCATCAGCGAGATCCCACGTCGAAGAGGAACTACGCTGCCCTTGGGCCCGAGGGGCTGGAGGCAGCACTGGAGCTTGCTGTGAGTCCCTACCTGGCTCTGGCCCGAGGCTCTGCTGTCCCCAGCCACCTGCTGGGAGAGCCCATCTGGGGACAGTCTGGGCCCGTCCTCATGTGTCTTCGCCCCCTCCGCTCGACAGCCACACACCCCGGACTCGAGTCCAAAGTAAAGGCCACGAGGGTGCTTCGGTGCGACCTCCGTTTCCGACGGGTTCGTGCTGAGTGCTGCCTGCTAGTGGCTGCATTGCACAGTAGGTAAACTTATGTCTCAAACGCGTTTAAAAGAACCCAGGACCAGCAGATGGTGTAACGGTTGTGTTGCTGGACTCCCACATTACTGACCGTGGTTCTAGTCCTGGACCTGGTGGCTTCAGACTCAGGCCGGGCACATGTGGGGTCATGCCCCAAATCCCCAGAAAGGAGACGGAGAAGGTATCGTGGTGTGGCCATCGCCCTGGGGACCGATCTCTCACTGTATCTGTCTCTCTCTCTCTCTGGCAAGTGCACATACCCTATAGCAAAAATTTCTTTTTTTAAAAAGAATTATTTAACATTATTTATTTATTTTTTAACTTGAGCAGAGAGGGACAGAGTGAGAGAGAGGGAAAGTGTGAAAGCAAGCCTCCAGGTCCAGGACTTGAACCACTGTTGGCCATGTGGGAATCAAGCCCCTTCAACCACCACGCCACCTGCCAGTTGCCAGCTCCACAAAAATCTCTCTTAAACAAACAAACAACTCCCTCCACATCTCCACAGCCTGCTGGAGGCCTGCCTGGAGGAGGCAGCTGGCAGGTTGGAGGCCGCTTGCTGGCCTGCCTGGCTCTCCTCTGCGTCTCTGAAGCTAGGAGAGGCCCTGAGCACTCGGGGTCTGGGGTGGCCTTTCTACCGGTGGCCTGGCCGGTGAGAGCTCTAGCCAGTACTGCTGGCTCAGCACAGACCCAGATGGGCCCCCAAGCCCTGGCCAAAAGGACCCTTTAGCCCCGAGCTCAGACTGCAGGACTGCTTCAGAGCCAAGCGTGTCCACTGGGTTTCCAAAACGCCTGCCGTCCACCGCCTTGCACCTTGCCCTTCTGCCAGGAGGGCTTCCAGGGTGGGGGCGGCCCACGCTGCCCTGCCTGCCCACCTTCGCCCTGTGCTCTGAGTCCGCCTGGCACTTGGCAGCCCTGTGCTGACCCGGGCACCCTGGCCACTGGCTTCCACCCTTGGACTGCAGGCTAAAGGCCCAGCTGCCCTTCCTGGCACGCCGCCCTGGTGGTTTTATGGCCTCCCCTTTGAGCCCTGCCAATCGCGCAACCCCACAAGGGCCCTCTGCTCTTGTTGAGGGGCTCCCTGACTGGCCTCGGGGCCCCTACGTTCCACCCTGCACCGGTCTGCCCGGACGCTCCCCTATCGACTGTACAAAATTTAACTTCCGCTCCCATCCAAGGGTTATCTGATCATTTGTTGTGAACATTAACAAACTCGTAGTTATAGCTGCGACTTCGTCACCTGCTGTCAGCAGTTTTTAGAACCACTGCCCAGAAAACGGGGCTGCTGTGGAAGACAGCTTGAGAAACACGCCAGGTGCCTGTGTGTGCCCCAGACCCCGGCGGGAGTACAGCATGCTCCCTCTCCCACTGTCTCTGTCTCTGGTGAGCACATGTGGCAATGAAAAAGGAGGGGGCAGCAGCTGGTGAAGGTACTAGATTCCCACGTGGCTCAGAGTGGTTCGGGTTCTGAACCAGGCAGCGTGGAACGCACCCGGCGCATGTGCGTGCCCAAAGTCCTGAAAGGATGGAAGAGAAGGGGTCGTAGCCACCCCCCAAGGGGTGATTTCTCACTTTCTGTCTCTACGTCTCTTCAGCAAGTGCACATCCCAAAGATGAAAACAAAAAAGCCTCAGAAAGGGGCCAGCGGGTGGCATGGTAGTTAAGGTGCTGGAATACACACGGCTCACTGGTTCGAGTCTCGGACCGAGGCTTGCTTTCTCACTTTCTCTCTCTCTCTGGTCAAATTTTAAAATAATAATAAAATTTCAAGAAAAATGTCTCAAAAAAGGGAACCAGCAGTTAGCGTAATGGCTATGTCACTGGATTCCCACATAGTCGACTGCGGTTCGCATCCCAGACCCGGTGGCTTAAACTCACGCCGGGCACGTGTGCGTGCGTGCCCAAGATCCCGAGAGGAGAATGGAGGAGAAGGGATTGCGGCGTGACCATCCCCCCGGGGGGTGATTTCTTACTTTCTGTCTCTCTGTCTGTCTCTGTCTGGCGAGCGCACGTGCCCTGTAGCAAAAACCTCTCAAAAAAAAAAAAAAAGTGTGAGTGGGGGGACACAGCGTCCTTCTAGAGCTAATAAATGACCTCAGCAAGGTCACAGGGCACAAGATGCACACGGGAACAGTCGCATCTCTGCACACCAGCACGGGCACACAGACCCAGAAATGCACCACACTCCAGTGGCCCGGCGCCTAGGGCATCCCTGCCATGCGGCCACAGACGTGGCTCCACCCAGACACACTATGGATGCCGGTGATCCGGCCCCGGCAAGGCTGAGGGAAACTGTGGCCGAGACCCTGCTGAGGGCCCCTCTCCTCTCTCCCGCTCCATCTAATCGGGGAGAACAACGCAACAGAAGACAGAGCCGCGCGGGCGCCCGCGCTTACCCACGGCTGAGCCCTGGCCGCGCCTCCAGGACCAGTGCCGGAGCTGCAGCCGGCTTGGTGAGGTCCAGGCGCCTGCGGCACTGCAGGGGAAACAACACCGTCCCCTCCTGTGAGGCCCCCGCGTACAGCAGGAGTGGGCCCGCCCTGGTCTGCTGGTGCCCGAGGAGGGCTGGGCTCTGCGTGCCCACAATAGCCCTTCCTCGGCTGGGTCAGCGTGGAGGCCACCAGGAGCTAGAGGGCAGGTCTGTACCCTCTGAGTCACCCACAGGCTGCAGACTGGCTGAGGGTCTGCCCGGCCTCTCCCTCAGCTGGGAACGGGCTGTGGGTGGGCACCCCGAGACGGAGCTGGCTGCCCATCCCTCCCTGCTGCAAGCCTAGCGCTCAGCCGCACTGCCTGCGGTCACGGGAGGGTTTCCACGCCGCCTGCCCAGCAGCCTCTGGGGTTTCCTGCCCAGCCAGGAACCGGCAGAGGTCCTCACCCCCGCTGGTCTAATCCTGGGCAACTTGGGACTTTGATGCCACGGGCGGCGGTGCGGGTGGGGGTCCAGCTTCCTTCTGGGTGTGCGGCACGGAGCTGAGGCGAGCCTGAGGCTGAGGCCGGCACGGGTGGGCAGAGCCCTGGTCAGTCCTCTCTGGAGCCAGCCCTGAGTCACCTGCTGTCCTTCGCCTGTCCGTCCGCAGTTCCAGCTGTTTCCAATGACCTAAAACCACAGCATTTTCACCGACACGGAACGTTTATGAGGACGATTCCAGGGATGGCCGGAGCCCGGACAAGCCCCTGGGCGGGCCCTGGGTGTCCCCAGCAGCTGCACCGCGCCCCTCTGCCGGAGACTGTGCAGCACGTGCTCACATCACAGGCGCTCTGCCCAGGAAGGCCGCCCACAGGCTGAGGGCCAGGCATCGCGCTGGGCGCTGGCTGCCCGCGGTGTCCAGGCGCTCTGCCCCGGCTTCGCAGGGCATGCACCTGGGACTGGACAGGGACGTTTCGGCACTGAGCCATCTTGACTTTGACAACATTTTTTTAGAGGCTTTTGCTATAGGGTGTATGCACTCGCCAGAGACAGAAAGTGAGAGATCCCCCCACCCCCAGGGCATGGCGATGCTGCAATCCCTCTTCCATTCTCCTCTCAGGATCCTGGGCATGCACTCCACAATCCTTTCTCCGTTCTCTTCCCCGCCCCCCCCCGCCCCGGGATCTCGGGCACACACGCACAGGCTGAGTTTTAAGCCACCAGGTCCAGGACTCGAATTGTGAGGGGCCATGTGGGAGCCCAGCACGTAACCGCTGTGCCATCTGCTGGCTCCACGAGGCTCTCCTTAAGCTTCCTAGGGCTGCACTTCCCACTGGGCTCAGCCAGCTCCTGACTGTGGGTTCCAGAGCCTGGAGGTCCTGTGGCCTGGTGGGCCCCTCCAGAGTCCTGTGTGTGGCCTGCAGGTGGCACCTGCTCCCCACATTCTCTGTTATGTAAACAGTCACCATGGAGCAGGGCCACCCTGAGGACATGTCGCCTTAGGCCTCTGTAGAGACTCCTTCTCTGACAGAGGGTGTGCGGTCAGAGGGTTGACTCAAGTAGCCAGAATGGAACCTTCCCAGGCTTCCAGGCCTCTGTCCAGTCAGTCCCTGGCCCGGCTGGGCAGGCCAGCACCCACTCCCCGTGCTTGCCATCACACTCAGTCTCCCAAGGGCCAGCGTCCCGTCCTGGGCCCTGGGCCAGGCTGCCAGGTGGCCAGGCCACCGGCACCACCACGCTCCAGCTGCCCTCACGGGTGGGAGCTGGCGCAGAGAGCCCTCCTCTGGGAGGCTCAGGCAGCCGCACAACTGGGAGCTGCGTGGGAGTGGGCAGGGGACCAGAACAGCACACACGGGTGAAGGGCCAGGGGCCTGACGAGCATGGCTAGGCCTCCTTACCAGGCCCGGCACCCTGCGGGACCCTCCCACCGTCCCCAGCCCCTGCTTACCATTGCCCCCTGGAGCCCTCCCCATCGTCCGATCCAGACAGGTGAACCAAGAGGCGGCTCCTCCCGTTACTGTCCACCCTCCCCACTCCCCGGGAGCCCAGGGCCCTCTGCGGCCCCCACCAGCTGCCCTGTCATGGCCCCAACGCCCCAGGGTGGGGCAATGGCTGTGTGCTCCCACCAGACCCTGAGCCTCAAGGCTCCCTGCCCAGCACCCAGCCCCCACTTCGTGGCCTGCAGGAGCCTGGCCCCATCCAGGCTGGCGGCCCCAGTCTCCTTCCCGCCTCCCCCGCTTCCTAAGTGGCCTGATTTGATCAGCCTCCCCGGATGTCACCTGCCTGAGTGCAGAGCCTAATGACAGGCGGGGACTCTGGCTCAGGCGGCTGGCGCGACAGAGGCCCAGAGGCCAGGTGGCAGGCAAGTAGGCACCCCTCACCCCTCGCCCCTCGCAGGAGCATGGGGGTCACTCGGGGATAGGAGGCTGTGGTCCCGCCTCCCTCCCTTCCTCTAGCCCTGTTTCCTGTGAGCAGAGCCAGGGAGCCCTCCAACCTTCCCTGGGCCCTGAGGGCTGCCCCAGACAGGCCGCCTCCCCTCCAGAGCCTTAGTGCCGCAGCTGTGTGAGGGTGGGGACCCGGCCTTCCGCTGTGACCAGCCTCAGGCACAGGGCCTGTGCTGTCCTGCACATGGACTCTGACCCCCCCCGGCCGAGGGTCCCTGGGTGAGCTTGAGGTACCTGGTCTTCTGTGCCCCGGTTACCTCAGAAACGGGCCTCAGCCTCTGCTAGAGGGTCAGAGAGGACATGCGGGTGGGCGAGGCCTGGCCTGGGATCTAGGGTCTCCTCGGGGGCCACTGTGGCTGCACCGTCAAGGGACTGGACCCCCGACCCAGGCCAGCCCCTGGCCCCTCAGTCTGTCTGTCTCTCTCCCCCACCTCCACGAGCGCACATGCCATAAGGCACAACCTCTAAAAAAAAGAAAGCAAAAAGGAAAAAGAGAAACCGTTTGATAAAACTCAGCCTTCTAGGCCGGCAGATGCATGGCAGTTAAGGTCTTGTACTTTCACATGGCTGGCCAGCCACACTGCAAGTTCTGGACCTGATGGCTTGGCAGTCATGTCAGGCACATGTGCGTGTACCCCAATCACGCGAGAATGGAGAAGGGACTGCGGCATGGCCACCCGGGTGAGCTCTCACGTCCCCTGTCTCTCTGACAAGTGTACATGCTCTATGCAAAACCTAGGAAAATGTAATCCCACGTTCATTTGTGTAAGAACCCTGAAAAATGAGGGTAGTGGGGACATTCTCAAATTAGCCAAAAGCGTCTTGCAGAAAGCTTGTGCCCCATCTCCCAGTGGGGAAGTGCTGACGGAGGCGGCTCCCCCTGCTCACCAGCAGGCGCGGGCTTCAGGAGCTCTGGAGTTGCAGAGATGGGGGCTCCGCGGGGCTGCCCACAGGGGAGGGCGCTGGGTCCTTGTCCAGAGGCCTCTGCGTGTGCCGGGCACACAAGTGCTCTGCTGGACTGCAGCATCGGGACCTGTGGGAGGAGCTGTTCTCCGTGTCTCTTGTTCATGAAAGAAATAACTTTAAAAAATTGTTATAAGGCATGTGGACTCACCAGAGAGAGTGGGGAGGTGAGACAGCACTCCTGGGGTGGCCATGCCGCAGTCCCTTCTCCTCCTGCTCCTCTCAGGGTTTGGGGCATGCAGGCACATGCACATGGTGTGTTTTTCAAGCCACTGGGTCCGGGATTCGAACCGCATCATCAACCACGTGGGATCCAGAGCCTTAACCTGCTGCCCCCAAAGGTACTATGGTAATTCAATGAGGAGGTGACCTCTTTATTTAAGTGATAGATAACTCATTTATAATGGTGTTGGAGCAAGTGGGTTCATTGGCCTCTCCCAGAGAGAAAACAGAAAAGAACTACAAGAAGAGAAGAAGCGCCAGCAGGTGGCGCTGCAGTAACACAACCGGACAGTGTGGGCAGCCCAGGTCCACGGCCCGGGCAGCCCTGGGCAGCCCTGGGCAGCCCTGGGCAGCCCTGGGCACGGCAGGTTTGGGCTGAGGCTGGGAGTGACTCGCAGGTGAGAGCCTGCTGGAGGAGCCTGTTACTTGCTCTTTCTCTCATGGAAGAAATAAGCTTAAAAATAGACAAGAAAAAGGAAACGCACCACATGGAAAACTGGCTCGACGTGAATCCCAGCCCTAAGTGTAAGAGCCAGAGTAATAACCCTGCAGGAAGGAAACAGGAGTGATCCTTCGTTAGGCAAAGATTTCTTTTTTAAAAGAAAAAAAAAAGACTTATTTATTCCATTTTTTAATTAATTTATTTATTTTCATATGAGTTTTGCCAGAGAAAGCGAGAGAGAAACCAAGCCTCCAGTTCCCGGACTCAGACTGCAGTTGGCATGCCACCCACCGGCTCAGGCAGATTTCTTAGACAAGGCACGGAGAGCATGATCTAGGAAGAAGACGTTGATTCCTGGCTCCCCAGGTCCTGGGCTGTGTCTTCAGTGAGTGCACAAGCCCTATGGCAAAAACATTGAAGAAAGAAGAAAGAAAGAAAGGAAGAGAAAGAAAGAGAGAGAGAGAGAGAAGAGAGAAAGAAAAATCAACCCATGGAATGGGAGAACGTTTGCTTTTTCAAATTCTTTCTTTCTTTTTGCTCTAGGGCATGTGCATTTGCCACAGAGAGAGAAAGAGGAAAAGCGAGAGAGAAATCACCCCTCACAGAGGACGGCCATGCCACAGCCCCTCCTCCACTCCCCTCGTGGGATTGTGGGCGCACTCACACCTGTGCCTGGCGTGTCCCTCAAGCCTCTGGGTCCAGGCCTTGGACCCGATAGCCATGTGGGATCTAGCGACCTTAACCAGCACGCCACCTGCTGGCCCTGCTCTCTGCACTTCCTGCTCGAAGTGTTTGCTAAATTTGAGAGAGGAGGTGTCTGAGACTGCGGCGCTGGCCCCGTCGGAGAACATGTATGGCTGGTGGTCCTCCGAGCCCCTGCCTGGGCCTAGTTGTCTGCTGCCTCTCTGGGAGTTGTGGGAGACTGATGCATGGAGATGCCAGGACCCCGGCGGGCAGGGCTCGCCCTGGAGGCCAACCCTCCTGCCCTGGCCCCTCCCTGGCAGTTCCGCATGTTCTGGACCCTGAAGCAGCCCAGGCCCCAGTGACCCCCTGCTTCCTGTCCCTGTGCAGCTCTGCACCCCCATCCCCTTCCTTTGCTGCTCCTCTCTCCCCAGAAGCTGAGCCTGGGCAGGTGGGCACTTGCTTGTGGTGGCGGTGCCAGCACGGGGCTTGCACTCAGGGATGCTGGAGTTAAGCTGGCTGGGGCTCCCCAAATCCCAGCACAAGTGAGAGCCCGCATTCCGGGGGCGGGGGGCCCAAGCTTGCCGCACAGTGCAGGAGGCAGGCCGTCCCGGTCTCTCCGGCCCCTCCATTCTCAGCTCGGGCTGTGTTCATGCCCTACGATTGGCATAGAAGCCGGAGCTCGGCAGTGAAGCGGCCCCAACAGCTTTCACTCAGGGCTGCCGTGAGCGGCAGCACCTTATAGGTGGAGGGGGTGGGAGTGGCGGGCGTCAGCTACCCAGGAAGCCCTCGTGCCAGATGCCCATGACCCGTGCCCTCCTGGGAGACCTGGGTGGCATAGTGGTGACGGCGGTAGACTCCATAGCTGAACAGTCTGAGTCCCAGACCTGGCAGCAAAAATCACACCGGGGTTGTGTGGGCAAAACCCCGAGGAGAATGGAGGAGAAAGTGTTGTGGCGCGGCCGTGCCCCGGAGGCTGATTTCTCACTTTCCCCCTCTCTCTCTCCCCAGGGAGTGCAAGTACCCTATGGCAAAAAACTGAGGGCCCTGCTGAGCACCCTGCCCCCTGGAGGAGGCATCAGGTATGATTAAGCGCCAGCTACCTGCGGGCACATCGCGGGCACAAGACCTGCCCTACTCTGGGGGCTCTAGGGTAGAGAGTCCAGGGGTGGGGCTCCAGTGCCGCCCAAAGCAAAGGACAGCATCTGAGGAAGGTGCTGAGGGTCCGTCAGGGTGGGGGTTGAGACAGCAGAGGGCTCCGGAGAGACACAGGAGGGAGGTCCTGGAGGTGCCCAGTGGGTGGGTGGGCTGAAGAGGCACCAGGCAGTGGGGAGGGCACCTCTCCAAGGAGGCAGAGGGAGAGGAAGAGGCGCTATCCAGCCAGCCCTGGCCACTCAGGAACGCCAGGAGCCCCCATGCCCAGAGACCAGAAAGGAGAGCCCCAAGGTGCTCATGGGGTGTGGTCACGGGGTCTTGGGGTACAGAGCAGGGCCTGCTGGGAGTGGGGTGGGGAGGGTGGCAGAGGTCTAGTCACTGGGGCGGCCGAGGCCTGGGCAGGAGATTTCCCCTGCAGGTGGGGGAAGGTGGCTGGGAGCAGGGGTGGGGTCTGGACGGCTCATGGCACCGCCCAGACCCAGGCTGTGGCTCAGAGAGGATTAGGGCACCCCTCCCGCCCCCGCACAGGGTGGCCACACACCCTGCCCCTCACCGGCCCACGTGTGCGGCAGCACGCGGGGAGCGGCTTGGCCAGGAGCGCAGCGGGTACGTGGGAAAGGCCCGTAAAGAGGGGTGAACGCGGGAGCGCGCGGAGTCGGGGAAGGGGTGCACGCGTCACCCCGCCCGCGGCTCTCCCCGCAGCCCCAGTGGTTCCCGACGGGAGCGGAGAGCTGCCGGGAGCGCGGGCGCCCGGGGCCCGACGGTTGCACGG
>NW_006159630.1:980930-982186 GCF_000334495.1 Tupaia belangeri chinensis | reverse complement strand
GCGAGGTGCGGGCGGCGGGCGGGGAGCCTCTGCCCTGGGCCCTCGAGTGTCTCCGTCCTCACCCTCTTCGGACACCCACGCGCTCAGCTGCTCCGGAACCGGGGTCCGGCAGGCTCCAGGTCCCAGCCCTCCCATGCCCTGGTTCCCGGGAGCGCCGCCTGGGCCGGCGTGTTGGTGGGGTCCCCGGGCTGTCTGTCCTGGGGCTGTGGCTCGCTTGGGGGCAGCCCTTTTTCCTCAGCTGCCCCTTCCCCCGGGTGCACAGGAGATGCGCCCACGGGTGCTGGGCGCGCCCACAGGTGCTGGGCGCGCCCCTCTCCCGGCCCTGCCCAGGACCCTGCAGTGGCACCTTGTGTTGCCCAGGCTGGGGCTGTGCGTCAGTCCCACCTCACCAGGCCTGTCTGTGCCCACAGTGTGACTTTGACCGGCGAGCTGGGTCACTGCCGGCCTGCTCGGACTCTGCGGCGTCCCCTCTCCTCTTCTTGCAGTTTACCCCGATCCTCAGCCGCCTGCTAGCTGCATCCTCCTACCCGGGCCCGCCAGGGCTGTTTTTCACCTCTCTGGTACTAGAGCCATGGGGGTTGGCGGGGCACTGGGGCGCTGGGGGAGGCCACAGGACCAGGCTTTGTCAACAGCTCACGGCCCTTGACCCCGCCCTAGGCCGTGACCTCCTGCCACTCTCTGGTTTCACAAGAGCATCTCCCTCCCACCTCTGGGCCCTGGAGGCTCCTTCCCTACCTGCTCCCTGGGCTGTGCCCAGTTCCAGGTCTCCCTCAGCCCCCCCCACAGAAGCACGCCTGGCTGGCAGCAGGGAGGCAGCAGGGAGGTGCACTGTGCGGAGGGGCGGGCCAGCGTGGAAGGACTGACACCCCTACAGGAGCCTGGGTACTGTGCCCTGGATATTTGCACCCCTGCTGCAGTCGGGGCCTGACGGGAGCTTGGGCACGAAGGGTCGAGAGTCGCCCCCGTCTGTGGTCCCCCACAGAGCCCCTAGCAGCTCGGTCTGCCCTGCAGTGACAGGGTGGAAACAGGGGAACTGGGGCCCTGGACCCTGCTGGCCCGCAGCCATCCCACTGGCACTTACCGGCTGCCTGCCTGTGGGGGTCTCGGCAGGGTGCCGGGGGCTGGATGGAGGGGCTGCACTGGACAACTGATGAGGGCAGGGCACTTTCCCCCTGCCATGGCTCACCCTCACAGTGGCACAGGGGACCTCACGATGGCCCCAGACCCAGAGCCGCCTCTGATGTCTGCCCCCGGGC
>NW_006159630.1:977827-980439 GCF_000334495.1 Tupaia belangeri chinensis | reverse complement strand
GGACACGCTTTCCCGTCTGGATCCTCAGCTGCCCCTTCCCCCGGGTGCACAGGAGATGCGCCCACGGGTGCTGGGCGCGCCCACAGGTGCTGGGCGCGCCCCTCTCCCGGCCCTGCCCAGGACCCCGCAGTGGCACCCTGTGTTGCCCAGGCTGGGGCTGTGCGTCAGTCCCACCTCACCAGGCCTGTCTGTGCCCACAGTGTGACTTTGACCGGCGAGCTGGGTCACTGCCGGCCTGCTCGGCCTCTGCGGCGTCCCCTCTCCTCTTCTTGCAGTTTACCCGGACCGTCAGCCCGCTGCTAGCTGAATCCTCCTATCTAGAGCCATGGTGCTTGGCGGGGCACTGGGGCGCTGGGGGAGGCCACAGGACCAGGCTTTGTCAACAGCTCACGGCCCTTGACCCCGCCCTAGGCCGTGACCTCCTGCCACTCTCTGGTTTCACAAGAGCATCTCCCTCCCACCTCTGGGCCCTGGAGGCTCCTTCCCTACCTGCTCCCTGGGCTGTGCCCAGTTCCAGGTCTCCCTCAGCCCCCCCCACAGAAGCACGCCTGGCTGGCAGCAGGGAGGCAGCAGGGAGGTGCACTGTGCGGAGGGGCGGGCCAGCGTGGAAGGACTGACACCCCTACAGGAGCCTGGGTACTGTGCCCTGGATATTTGCACCCCTGCTGCAGTCGGGGCCTGACGGGAGCTTGGGCACGAAGGGTCGAGAGTCGCCCCCGTCTGTGGTCCCCCACAGAGCCCCTAGCAGCTCGGTCTGCCCTGCAGTGACAGGGTGGAAACAGGGGAACTGGGGCCCTGGACCCTGCTGGCCCGCAGCCATCCCACTGGCACTTACCGGCTGCCTGCCTGTGGGGGTCTCGGCAGGGTGCCGGGGGCTGGATGGAGGGGCTGCACTGGACAACTGATGAGGGCAGGGCACTTTCCCCCTGCCATGGCTCACCCTCACAGTGGCACAGGGGACCTCACGATGGCCCCAGACCCAGAGCCGCCTCTGATGTCTGCCCCGGGGCCAGTCCACTCCTGGTGCCCCAGAAGGCCCAGAACCTTAGTCTGCACAGCTGGAAGTGGGCCTACACCCCACCGCCGCCGCCCCTGTTCAGAGAAGGGCCAGAAATCCCCTTACTGCACTCCCCACCAGCCAGTGAGGGCGCGTGTCTGTCCCTTCCTGCTTGGATCAAAGACCCAGTGGGGCCACCCCTCCTGTGCTCTGAGAAGAGTCCCAGGGCCCTGACTCTAGCGACCTGGGATGGGGTGTCCTGAGCAGGGGTGAGGGGAGGGGTCTACAAGGCCTCAGCCCAGCTCCCCTCTCCCAGCCCTGACCCACTTCCCTTGGGCCCCCAGACCAAGGGGCTCCTAGCTGGAAGGTGGTCTAGGGATGAGCAGCCCCAGGGTGGCTCTCGGGACTCCTGCTGGGCTAGACTCTGAGGGGAGTCCCTGCCAGAGCTCCCACCTGGCAGCCCTGCAGCCCCATGGACCCCCACAGGCCCCCGGGCAGGGGCCACCCTCCCCCACCCTTGCTCCGGCCTGCCCCTCTCCTGGTGGCAGCAGATGGGGCTGCCTGGCCAGAACCAGATGAGACCCTCTGAGTGACCCCAGGGTTGGGACCTAAGCCACCCCTCCTCCCCCAGCTTGCTGCCCTCCCCTCGGTGGGTCTCGGACCCAGAGATAGAGCCAGGGGCTCTGGAGGCGGCACTTGGGTTCTCTCCCCGCCTGGCGTCTCCCCTTTGGGGGACCCAGGTGCACCTAGACTCCATCTTCCAGTCATCCTGCGTCCCTAGTCCAAGGGTGCCCAGAAGAGTCTGTGACGGCCTGGGCCTCTAGTGGGGCACCCCGTGGGCCCGGCACGGAGGACACAGCTGGCTACTGCACTGACCCCATTCTGGGCAGGCACCGTCAGGGCAGGGAGGGCCAGTCTGGGCTCCAGGCAGCCAGCCGGGCCATCGCTAAGGCTTTGCTGCCAGTCCCGTCATGCCACAGGGGACCCAGGAGGCTGGGCCTGAGCCTCGGCTGGGGCCCACGGGGAGCCTGGCCCCTGTGATGCCAGGGAAGGGGCATGGAGGTGACACGCCCTCTGAGCAGTGCCCCGCACGTCCGGCCCCTGGCATAGCTGCAGCCGGCAGAACATCTCACCCACCATGACCCCAACCTGGCTGCCCCCAACCTTGCTGGCAGGTGGCGTTCCCAGGGGCTAAGAACAGGAAGGACTGGGCGCAGCAGGGCCTTCTAGCAGAGAGAGGAGACGTGCAGCCTGTAGCTGGGGAGGCCGGTCCCTTTCCGAGAGCTTTAGGTCACCAGCCAAGAAGGTGGCTGTCACCCATATGGGGGTGTGGTCCTGGGGTGGTCAGAGCTGCCCGACACAGCCCAGTGGCAGGAAAGCCCGCCCACTGGGGGAGGCAGGGCAGGGCGGTGGTGCAGCCCTAGGAGCAGAGCCAGGACCAGAGCTCCTTCCAGCACAGCCGTGGTTGGCTCCCCAGGTGCCCAGGCCCCAGGCTGGCCAAGAGCAGCCCCAGCTCCCACCTCACTGGGACTCCATGTAACTGTGGTCCGTGGGGACAGCACAGCCCCATCAGGACCCCCCCCCCTGCCCTCACACTCAGCACCCCCCGGGGGCC
>NW_006159630.1:969188-977183 GCF_000334495.1 Tupaia belangeri chinensis | reverse complement strand
GGGCTTGCTCCCCGGGGCCATCCCCCCCGCCCAGCCGTCCCGCCCCCCCCTGCTGCTGCTGCTACTAATGGCCAGCCAGGTGAGCGCCAGCCCTCCACCCACACCGGTGCAGCCCCACTGCCTGACCCGTGCCAGCCAGTTCTCCATACCCGCTCCAGCCGCAGGCACCCCTCGGCCAGGTGATGGACTTCCTGTTTGAGAAGTGGAAGCTGTATGGGGACCAGTGTCGGCACAACCTGAGCCTGCTCCCTCCTCCCACCGGTGAGCACGCCCTGAGGCTGCAGCCTGAGCCCACCAGGTCTCTGGCCTGCACCCGTGCGCCCCCTGGCAAGGTGGTCACAAGTAGTGGACTGCCTAGACCCGGCTGCCCCACCGGAGCGCCTGGTGGGCCATGACAGCCGCTGAACACAGTCCTCGGGCAGGCGCCTGCTCCAGGCCTGGCCCGGTACGGGCACACCACCCGGAAGCCACAGGTCTGGACAAGGGAGGCAGCCATGCTGGGCAGAGGGGAGCAGGGAGTGGAGTCTACAGGTTGGCCCTGGGCCTAGGAGGGTGCGGTGGGACCAGGGTTCAGCCCCCAGAGCCAGAAGCTGCTGTGGAGGGGCAGCCCCACGTGGGTCTGGGGCAGGAGACCGCCGTGGGAAAGTGCCGGGGCAGAGCTGGGATGAAGGTGGGCAACCTGACCAGGGAGACCTAGTAGACTCAGGAGGCCGGCTCACGCTCGAGGAGGCGGTAAGGACGCTCGGGGCTCCCGGATGGAGGCCAGGATGGTCCTGCAGGCCGACCCCGCTGAGGAGCCCCCGGCCTGCCCCTGCCCCGCAGAGCTGGTCTGTAACAGAACCTTCGACAAGTACTCCTGCTGGCCCGACACCCCTCCCAACACCACGGCCAACATCTCCTGCCCCTGGTACCTGCCTTGGCACCACAAAGGTAACCAGCGGGCACACGGGCAGGGTGGCCGGGGGGCAGGGCTGGCCCGGGGTGACCAGAACTTGTTCCCACCCCAGTGCAGCACCGCCTGGTGTTCAAGAGGTGTGGGCCCGACGGGCAGTGGGTGCGTGGGCCCCGGGGGCAGCCATGGCGTGACGCCTCCCAGTGCCAGATGGGCCACGAGGAGATGGAGGTGCAGGTCAGCCCCCGGCGGGCAGTGGGCGGCACAGGGATGGGCACGGCCAGTCACGACCAGCCTCTGGTCTGCAGGAGGAGGTGGCCGCGATGTACAGCAGCTTCCAGGCGGTGTACACGGTGGGCTACAGCCTGTCCCTAGGGGCCCTGCTCCTCGCCCTGGCCACCCTGCTGGGTCTCAGGTACAGCCGCTCGCCCGCGGCACTGCGGCGGCTGCAGCGGGCAGGCATGGTGCCGTCCCCTTGCTGACTTGCTGCCTTGCAGCAAGCTGCGCTGCACCCGGAACTACGTCCATGCGAACCTGTTCCTGTCCTTCGCGCTCAAGGCCAGCTCGGTGCTGGCCTTGGACGGGCTGCTCCAGACGCGCTACAGTCAGCACCTTGGCGACCACCACAGCGTGAGCGCCTGGCTCAGTGATGCGGTGAGCGGCCCCACCCGGCCTGGGGCGGGTGGTCCCAGCCTCAGCGCCCGCTCATGCCCACGCCGCACCCTCCAGGCGGTGGCCGGCTGCCGGGTAGCTGCCGTGTTCATGCAGTACGGCGTCGTGGCCAACTACTGCTGGCTGCTGGTGGAGGGCGTGTACCTGCACAGCCTGCTGGGGCTGGCCACCTTCCCCAAGAGGGGCCTCTTCACCCTCTACCTGGGCGTCGGCTGGGGAGAGTGGGCTGCTGCGCGGGGGAGGCGGGCTGGCCGGGCCAGGCCCACAGCCACTTCTGCTGCCTGCAGGTGCACCCCTGCTGTTCGTCCTTCCCTGGGCAGTGGTCAAGTGTCTGTTCGAGAATGTCCAGTGAGTACTGGCTACGCGGGGCTTCGGGGAGTGGGGCACCTGGGCGAGTGGCGGTGGCTGTGGGGGTTGTAACCTTCCACCTAACTTCCCTGGGGTGCTGGTTAGCTTGGGCAGTTGAGGGGTGGGCTGGCTGAGGTCCCCAGGAGGTGCCAGGTCTGTCCCACAGGTGCTGGACCAGCAACGGCAGCATGGCCTTCTGGTGGATCCTGCGCTTCCCCGTCTTCCTGGCCATCCTGGTGAGAAAACGAGGGCCAGCCAAGGGGGCAGCCGCATCCCCCAGAAGGGTGAGAGGGGCCTTGACGAGCGGCCAGGATGCCGGCCGGTGCCCGGTCTGCAGCCAGCCTGCCCAAGTGGCAGGGGGCCGCCAGCCTCCGGCCCCATGGCCAGGGCCCCCTGGCTGCCAGGCCACCTTTGGGAGGGGCAGGCGGGGCGCTCGAGGGCTGCCCCTGACGCGTGCCCGCCTTCTCAGATCAACTTTGTCATCTTTGTCCGCATCGTCCACCTGCTGGTGGCCAAGCTGCGAGCCAGGCAGATGCGCCACACAGATTACAAGTTCCGGTGGGTGTGGCTGGCCTTCTGGGCGCAGGGCTGGGAGGCTGGGTGGGCGGAGCTGAGCCGAGGGTGGCTCAGATTCCACCCCTGCAGGCTGGCCAAGTCTACACTGACCCTCATCCCCCTGCTGGGGGTCCATGAGGTGGTTTTCGCCTTCGTGACCGATGAGCAGGCCCAGGGCACCCTGCGCTCCGCCAAGCTCCTGTTCGACCTCTTCCTCAGCTCCTTCCAGGTGCCCACCCTGCCACCCCCAGCCCTGGCTGTGCTGCCCCAACCACCCTCTCCCCTGGCCCTGCCCGGTGCTGCCCTGACCACCCTCTCCCCCCCAGGGCCTGCTGGTGGCTGTTCTCTACTGCTTCCTCAACAAGGAGGTCGGTGGGTCACGAGGGGCCGAGACTGTCAGCCCAGCCCAGATCAGGGCCAGAGTGACGGCTGGGCACATGCCTGTCCTCCAGGAGCACACAGTGGGGATGCCCAGGCCTCTGGTGACAGCCAGCAGTCGCATCACCATGCCTGGCACACTGGCCCTGCTCAGGCTCCTGGGACTGAGGTGCTGGGGGGACGGCGGGCCCTGGGGCTGGGCCTGGGATGCTGGATGGGGACGGCAGGCCCCGGGACTGGCCCTCCCTCCCCAGGTGCAGTCGGAGCTGCGGCGGCGCTGGCACCTCTGGCGCCTGGGCATCGCTCTGCGTGAGGAGCAGCGTGCCAGCAGCCACACGGGCTCGGCCGCGCCTCCCCGGTGAGAGGCTGGGGGTGGTGTGGGGTGACGGCAGCCGTGGTCTGGGCCGGGACCCGTCTGCCAGGGCCCCCTTGGCTAGCAGCCTCCCAGGGCTGGCTGAGAGTCCCTTCTGAATCCCTGCTCGAGCCTGAGCAGGGGCTGGACCTCAGAACCAGTGCTGGGCCAAGTGGACCACAGCCCCGCCCCTCCTCATGCCCAGCCTCCCTGTGCAGGGTGGGGAAGGGCTGGGCGTTCCTGTCGCGACCTGCAAGCCTGTGTCCCACGCGTGGAAGCGTGTGTCTAATAAAGCATAAGGCGTGGCATCTGCTCATCGGGCTCAGGGGCTGGCGCATTCCCTCCAGGGGCCCTTGGATGGTCCCTGTCTCCCACATGGCAGGAGCTGGGACCCCAGCAGTCCCCAGGGAGCCTCGGCCTCCCCTTCTTCCCAGGCTGAAATGGGGAGATTGGCCTCCCCAAACTGTCAGGGGCTGTGAGGTGATGGAGGCCCTTGCCCACTCCAGTCTTCACTCGGGCGGGGTGGCAGCCCCCTGCTGGGCAGGGGGCACTGCCAAGTCTAAGCTGTCACTGAGAGCCCCATGTCTGATGGAGGCTCTGCACTGGGACCTTGGAGCGGAGACCATGGCCTGCCAGACTCTAGTCAGCCCTCGAGGGTGGCCCTGCCCTGGTAGGGATGCAGCCGGCCAGGTGTCCCTGCTCTGAGGAGCTGGGAGGTGACCCCTGGGTGCTGGAGGAGGGGTGCCCACGTGGGCTGGACCCGCTCAGGCAGAACCGGGCTAATTGGAGCAAATGGGAGGACAGGAGGCCTCTCGGGAAAGGTAAATAGAATTATTCACCCACCAGGCGCTGGGCTCGGGGTGGGGGGGCCTCGCCCTGCTGCCTCCCCCAGGCGCAGCCGGGCACAGCAGGGAGGGAAGCGAGGGGGCAGGCAGAATGGGGTTGCCTGGGTTACTGTGGCTGGTGGGGGCCGAGCCTGGGGGCCAGGCCAGCTGCACCTACCTGAGGCTCCAGCCAGACCCTGGGTGCCAGGGGTATGGGTGGGCACCAGGCCACTTTGCCAGCCAGCACCCAGGGTCTGGGCTTTCCTCCACACCAGGAGCACTTGGGGTGGGGGCTTGGGAGCCAGTCACCTGGGCCTCTTGATGGCCTCCCCATCCGGAGTCCCTCTGCCCTTGTCCTCCTTTGCCCTGTCCCTGTCCCCTCCCCAGGAGACTGGAGCAGGCTGGTGGGGGTGGGGGCTGGCAGGGGCTGCACTCTCTCAGCCAATGAGCACTGGCCCTGGCCCGGCAGCCCGTGGGGGTGGAGATCCACTTGATCAGCTGGTGCCCTGGGCCCATAGGGCACCTCTCTGTCCAGGACGAGGGTCACCCCAGGCCTGCCCACCCCTCCATGACGTCCCCAGGAATGCGTGGTGCTACCCAGACCCCACAGTGTGTGCCTGCATGCACACGTGGGGGGCTGTGCGAATGTGAGGGAGGGACACAGACACCTGCGTGCGTACCTGGCTGGGAAGGGAGCCTGTGGGGCCCCTGGGAGCCTGGTGAGTGTGGAACAATCAGTCCAGCTCGGGAGAGCTGAGGTGGTGGAGGGGACCTCGGGAGGAGGTGACAGACGCCTGCCGGGCACAGCCCTGGCGGAGGGTTCAGGCGTGGCCAATGCTTGCACACAGGGTTTCAGGCGGCCACCTGCCACCTGGCTGACCGTGGTTCGAGCCTATACCACTGGGCCAGCTGGGGGGCCCACGTGACCAAGCAGTCCAAGCCCTGACCCTGGCAGCTTAGGAAGTGCAGCAGCACGTGTGTACGCACCCAGAACCCAGAGGGGAGCAGAGAAGGCTGGCATGCATGCTCTCTCCCTGCGCCCTTTGGCTTGGAAAGAGAAAACAAGAGAGGGACCAGCAGTTAGCGTAATGGCTATGTCGCTGGACTCCCACGTAGTTGACAATGGTTTGAGTCCTGGACCCGGTGGCTTAAACTCACACCAGGCGCGTGTGCATGAGTGCCCAAGATCCTGAGAGGAGAATGGAGAAGGGATTGTGGCGTGGCCATCCCCTCTAGGGATAGTTTCTTGCTTTCTGTCTCTCTTTTTGGCGAGCGCATGCGCCCTATAGCGAAAACCTCTCAGAAAAAAAAAAAAAAGGCAAGAGAGACTTGGGGGGCACAGACGTGCTCTGCACCCACCCTGGGTCGATACCCTGCCTGGAGCGGTCCGGGCCTAGACGCCTGGGCACAGCAGTGCTGGGAGACGCCAGGGAACTCTGGCCACACCCAACAACCACACAAATTTCATGGGTAAAACCTGATAAAAACAAAAACTCCGGGCTGGCAGGTGGCGTGGTGGTTAGGGCGCTGGACTCCCACATGGCCAAGCGCAGTTTGAGTCCTAGACCTGGCGGCTTGCTTTCTCACTCTCTCAGCCTGTCCCTCTCTAGTCAAACTAAAATAAATAAGTTAAATAAATAAAACAAACAATTCTTTAGAAAATAAAACAAAAATCCTCAAAACTCCTTAACAGGGGTCATTGGCCAGCCCACAGCACGGTGGCCAAGTGCCATGCAGAGACCGGGCCCTCTGTGGACCCTGGCGAGACCCCCCGTCCTGCCACAGTCAGGACCCCAGTGAGACAACAGGCTGGAGGGAGGGCTGTGGCTGGCCAGCCCCGCCAGGGCGCTCTCCCGACCTCTTGCAAGTACACACACACTCAGCCTTGCATACAGCAGCAGCCACTGCGACTAGCCGTGGGGGGTTGGCAGCTGTGGCATGCTGCTCAGAAGCTGGGTCCCATGTGGCACCCTGGGCGAGGGCCCCAGCTCTCAGCTAGAAGCACCACGTGCCTGAGTTTCTAAGGTTTGGAGGATGGGAGGGAGGGGTCAGCACGGCCCTCCTCTTTCATACACTCTGCTCTTGAGATTTGTGCTGTAGGGAGCATGCAGTCACCAGAGAAACAGAAAGTGAGAAATCACCCCCTGGGGGGATGGCCACACCACAATCCTTTCTTCTCCATTCTCTTCTTGAAATTTTCGGCACACAGACACACACACACACACCCGGTATGTTTCAAACTGTCAGGTCTGGGACTTGAACTGCGGTCGACCATGTGGGAATCCAGTGCCTTAACCACTATACTGCCTGCCGGCACCACACGTGTATTTTCATGTGCACTCAATTGTGTCTACAAATAGGGAAAAAAAAATATTGAGAGATGTTTGCTATAGGGTATGTGCACTCACCAGAGAAACAGAGACAGAGACAGAAGGCGAGAAATCATCCCCCATGAGGGGTGGCCATGCTGCTCTCCCTTCGCATCTCACGATTTTGGGCACACACGTACCCGTGCCTGGCTGGAACTTGAACCACGGGCAGTCATGTGGAAGCCCAGCGCCCTTCCCACACCACCTGCTGGCCCCTAAATACGTGTTTGAGAAGAGCCCCCTGGAACTGTGACAGAGCCAAAGCAGACGGTCCAGCACGCAGGACAGGGAGGGTGCTCGTGGTGTCCCTGGCCTCCCTCACCAGTGGCAGAGGGCATGTCTGAGCCTCTGCGTGGCCCCAGGGCGAGAGGACAATCCTGGCACCTTGGTGGAGCCAGCTTGGAAGTGAGGACCAGGCAAGGCGGCCACAGGGCAGCTCTCGGAAGTCAGCCACCAGGGCTGGGTAGAGGGTACCACTGTAGACTGCACAGCCCTGACTCTGGGCTGAGAGGCGGGTGCACAGCTGCAAGGTCCACAGGGCCGGGGCTCCAGCAGAGGCAGCCCACCTTCCCCGTGCCTGTCTCCCCATGGCCGGCACTACTAGGGGCTCGGCTCCTGCTGCTCCTGCTGCCCGGGCCCAGCTCAGGGCCTGCCCAGGTGTTCTTGGCAAAGACCCCCAAGTGAGGGCCTCCAGCAGGCAGGTCATGGGCGTGGGTTCTCCACATCAGGGGACATGCAGGTGCTAGGCCCATGATCCAGGGGCCTGTGGGCAGGGACGGCTGTGGGTCAGGCTGGTCAGGGCGGCTTGAGTCCTTTCCTGAGCCCCCGCCAGGGGCTCTCTCCTGGGCAGATGAGGGCAGCCCTGGGGCCACCATCCACACCACTCTCGGTCAGGTGAGGCCAACTGGCTGCTGATGGTCTCGGAGGCCATCCACACTGGTGGCATGCACTAGTGCCCAGCAGCTGCACGAACTGCCCCTGCACAGACTGGAGCTAGGCCAGCCCAGGCCACGGGTGGGACAGCCTGCCCCGCCTCGGTGTCCTCTGTCCCAGGGTACTTGTGGGCCAGGTGTGAAGCACTCACAGGAGCCACGGGTCTGTTCCTGGTACTTACAGCCCAGCCTGACAGTGGGAGGCTGCTTGAGCGAGCCCAGCCTGGAGGCCACCCACAGCCATCGCAGAGGGCTCAGGTCTGGGGACCAGACCAGGCCAGGGTTTTCAGGGAGCTGGTTCTGCACCCACACCAGCCTGAGCCCCAGGCAGCAGAAGCCCTTCCTGAGGTTCCTCCCTGGGAGTCTTCCGTGGGCCTGGCCCCCAGGGACGCCTGCAGCCACCGGAGCCCTAAAATACTCTTCTGGGAAAGGGCGTTCCCAAAATAAACCCTGGCGGGGCTTCAGTCTTGTCTCAGGAGGTGCACTCCGAGTGGCATCCAGGCCACATCCAGGCGTGAAGGTCAGTGTGACTGGGCCCCTCCTGGGGTGCAGCGACCGTGCTAAGGGCTTGTGCCTCAGGCTCAGGACAGCCCAGGGGTGCACAGGACTGGTCCGCGCGGAGGCCTGTGGCTGAGACCATGCAGCCTCACCCTAACCCCTCCAGGACACCCTG
>NW_006159630.1:965678-966043 GCF_000334495.1 Tupaia belangeri chinensis | reverse complement strand
CACCCCCCTCTCGGTCAGGTGAGGCCAACTGGCTGCTGATGGTCTCGGAGGCCATCCACACTGGTGGCATGCACTAGTGCCCAGCAGCTGCACGAACTGCCCCTGCACAGACTGGAGCTAGGCCAGCCCAGGCCACGGGTGGGACAGCCTGCCCCGCCTCGGTGTCCTCTGTCCCAGGGTACTTGTGGGCCAGGTGTGAAGCACTCACAGGAGCCACGGGTCTGTTCCTGGTACTTACAGCCCAGCCTGACAGTGGGAGGCTGCTTGAGCGAGCCCAGCCTGGAGGCCACCCACAGCCATCGCAGAGGGCTCAGGTCTGGGGACCAGACCAGGCCAGGGGTTTCAGGGAGCGGGTTCTGCACCCA
>NW_006159630.1:959158-965303 GCF_000334495.1 Tupaia belangeri chinensis | reverse complement strand
GGGTGGGGGGTTGGGGGAAGGGGCTAACTAAATTTCTAGGCTCCAAGAACAGGATTCCTGTGTGGGAGCTGCACCTGCAAGGCGGGCAACAGACACCAGGAGGCCAGGTCCAGCGCCCACCTTTATTCACGGACCCTCGGGCTCCAGGACACACAGACACTTGGCTTCTGAAGGGCACAGGAAGGCGAGGGGCCCTGCTGACCCTCCCGGCACAGCCCAGAGAGCCAGGACAGGCTGGCAGCACCATCACGTCAGGGCCGGCCCTGGCACCCTGCCCAGGGGCCACTGCAGTTGCAGATACCAGGTGGCCAGGCCTGGGTGCTGGGGCCCCTCCGGTGGGGTGCAGCAGTATCTTGAGCCCAGAGAGCTGGAGCCATCCTGAAGCTGATGCAGGGGAGGATCTGGCTGGAGAGGAACAGGGTGGAGGGGGACCCCCAATGGGGATGAGGGTGGGGCTGCCTTTGTCCTGCGTTATGGCCACCTCCAGGATGGGACTGACCCAGTCTGTCAGCCTGGGAGGCTGCTGCCCAGCCCCTTTCCCTCCTGACCCTGGAGTGGTGGCGGTGACAGGACAGGAGGGAGTTGCCGTCAGGGCCCCGGCAGGAGGCACCAAGAGGCAGCTAGGTGGGTGAGGGAGAGAGCAGGCAGGCCCCCATGACGGGGGCGGCTTGAGTCCCCTAGGGAGGGGAGGGAGGACATCAGGGAGGAGGCGGGTCCTGGCCATCCGTCTGCCAGTCCTGGGGTGTGCAGCCCCGAGTGCGCCCATCCCCGTCCTGGGCCAGCTGCCGCGTCGTCCCGCCGGGGCCCTGGCGCCCTAGGACTTCTTGGCGTCCTGCACACTGCGGCGCCTCAGGTCGCTCAGGTCGATGGGTTTGAAGGCTGCCAGGGGACAGCGCGGTCAGAGGGCAGGGCCCCGCAGCCCCCTCAGGTCCTGGTGTTGCTGTCTCAGAACAGATGGGGACGCGAGCGGAAGTGGGAGGCAGGCCCTGCCCAGACCCCGGGTGGCCCACTCACTCTTCAGGCTGGGGTTGGGGACCTTCTCCACGTACTCTTCCACCAGGCCGCGCTCGCTGCCCGCCAGCTGGCTTCGCAGGTCCCTCTCCACGCCCTGCCAGGCTGCAGCCAAGCACAGGGTGGCAAGGTCAGCCATGGCCCCAGGGCATGGCCGTCGAAGCCGGGCCAGAAGCACAGACCCAGCACCTGCGACCAGGGCCCTCGTCCCTCCCAGAAGCACCCTCCTGCTGACCCACCCACCCCAGCACTGCGGCCAGATGCCCAGCCCTCTAGCTCCACTCCTGCACAGACCTGCATGGTGGGCAGGCTCCCCCCGGAGGCCAGCAGGGCCGAGTGTCTCACCTCCTCTGCTCGCCCCCTCATCCTTGCCACACAGGCTGCCATGCCTGCACTGCACTCTCAGGTGGGTGCACTGAGCGCTGAGGACTGACTCCAGAGGCCTCTTCTGGGACACAGCCTATTCCCCAGCCCCCCTTCCTGGGACCACACTCCTCGAGACCAACAGGTGGCGTGGTGGGTAAGGCGCTGGACTTCCCGGTTCAGTCCTGGCCCTGGCAGCTTGCTCTCTCACGTTCTCTCTGGTGAGTCCCCGTGCCCATTGCAAATTTAAACATAATAATAATGATAGTAAGTACAATTAAATCTTTTTTTTTTTTTTTTTAAAGAAACCTCACCAGGCAGAGCCCCTCTGTCACCCCTAACCTGCCCAGCCACTTGGAGGGCTGAGGAAGGAACCGTGGGTGAGAAAGGGGCTCCTGGCCCCTGGTCAGCCCGGATGGCCGCCGTGCAGAGTGCCCACCTTCGTAAATGAAGCGTACATTCTCCTCGTGGGCCGGAGTGAAGATCTCGCTGCAGCTGGGGGGGGAGCGTGGGCTGCTGTTCCTCTTGCCGTTGTAGACCACTCTGGAGACGGGGGAGCTGGCAGAGGGTGGCACATGAGGGAGGGCTGGGCACACCCCACCCCCAGACCAAGGCCACCGCACCCGCCTGGGGCCCACCTGGTCATTGCTGGGGCGTCTGGTCCTGGCACTCCGCTGTGGCGTCCTGTGGGCCTCTGAAATGCAAGCCCGAGCACAGGGATGGGGCGGGGCTTCAGCCTCAGCAAGGCGGACAGGTGCAGGACTGCAAACAGACCCCAGGTAGGCTCTAGGCTGGCTGATGCGCCGGTCAGCTGGATGGGGCCAGAGGCAGGCACGAGTGTGGCGTGGAGCCCACTCTGGCTGGGGCTCCGCGAGCCCGTCCACGCCCTCAGCCCAGCAGCCCTGCTTAGGCTCCTGTTGCAGGGGCCGCCGTAGGCCTGACCCTGCACACTGTAGGGTTGGCTGTGCTGCTCATGGCCTCACCTTTCTACCCATGAGCTGAGGACCAGGGTCTAGGTGGCGAGGAGCCCAGGGCAGCCAGAGGCCCAGGGGCTCGTGTGAGCCAAGTCAACCCTGAAGGTGGAGCCAAACCTGGTGACGGCCCAGAACTATCAGCAGCCTTTCTCACACACCAGGGACCTTGCACAGCCCTGGGGATGGGGTCTGCTGGACAGCACAGCTCTCTGGCCAGGATGCAGCCTGATGAGGAAATCCAGCTCTGCCCTGGCCCCTGTGGGTTACGGCACTTGGGGTCTTCCCCTCTGGCCGCTCAGCACCACATGGGCATCCGGGCTGGTGCACACCAGCCTGCAGCTGAGGGTGAGGCCGGCATGGCAGCGGGGCAGCTCCCATGAGCACACTCTGCAGGACCTCAGCCCCTGCCCAGGCCTACAGCCAGGGCGAGCCAGCCCGGCGGGCCCAGGATCTCCGCCCACGGTCTTCCATCAGAGCCACGGACCCACACTGAAAAAAGCCCTCCCTGGCCTGCAGGCTCCACAGACACTGGCCTGCAGAGCTGACCACGCACCCAGGGCAGTTACTCAGAGGGCCGCTCAGGGGTCGTGCCAGCTGCCAGCCCGCCCACCCCACCTAGCTGGGTCGCTCCTCTGTGGGCTCTGGCTGCCACGGTAGCCCTGCAGTCTGCCCTTCCTACCAGGCTGGCTGTTCCTTCAGGGCACTGGCCCCAGAGCACCTGTGCCTGCTCCTCTCCTCCTGGACAGCCTCTGCCTCAGCCCCTCTGGCTGCCGCCCACACCTGCGGACCCTGCAGCCCAGATCCGATGGCATGGAGAGCTGTGCTGGTGACCTGCACCCCAAACCCCTGGGACACTAGGCCTCCACCTGGGGTCCCCCGCCAGGCTTCCACCTGCTCACCCCTGGCAGTGCCGTGGAGGGCCTGACACTGGGCACCCACTCATGTGCCAGGGCTGCCACTGCTCACCAGGCTCCTCCTGGTGGGTGCCTGGACCCCCACAGGCTCTTTCTTGCACACTCGGGACGTGAGGGCAAGATAACCATTTATTTTATTGAATTCATTCTTTTTTTTTTTTTTTGCTATAGGGCATGTGTGGTCATCAGAAAAAGAGACAGAAAGCAAGAATCAGCCCCAGGAGGACGGCCATCCGCAGTCCCTTCTCCTCCACTCTCCTCTTGGGATTTTGGGCACGTACACACATGCGCCTGGCATGAGGTGTTTTTGTTTTAATATTTACTTAATCTCATTTATTATTTTTATTTTTTAACTTGACCACAGAGAGACAAAGAGAGAGAGAAAGGGAAAGTGAGAAAGTGAGCTGCCAGGTCCAGGACTCGAACTGCGATTGGCCATGTGGGAGTCCAGTGCCTTTAACTACCACGTCACCTGTCCGCGCCCACCCCCCCTTTAAGCCTCCAGGTCTGGGACTCAAGTGAGTACGTGGGAGTCCAGTGGTGTGACCATTACGCCATCTGTCGTCCCCAAGACAACCATCTAAGAGGATGCCCTCCAGGGCCTGTGGCATGGAGGTCAGGTGACCAGACCCCACATGCCGACGCCCCAGATCCCGAGGAGGAAGTGGAGAAGGGATGGCGCTGTGAGCACGGCCCAAGGGGATGCTCTCTCACTCCCCCACCCCCGCCACTCTCCAGAGCACACACCCCGGCCCACGGGGAAGGAAGCAGCAGTGCCTGCCAATCTCCCGCTACGGGAGGGCACATCCAGCCAGGCCCAGTGCCCCAGCCGTGTCCTACCTGCGAGTCCCCTTGGACAGAGGCTCCTCTGGCTTCTCCCTGCGGCTCAGCCCGGTCCCCTCCAGGGCCTCTGCTGGCCCCCCCACATTGGACGCACCAACAGCTTCCCCACAGGCGGGGTGCTGCTGCTCCTCGGGACACCAGCGGTGGTTCTGCCACTCACCCACTCTCCCCACCTCCTGGGGCTCCTCCAAGCAGCGACCCGCAATTCCAATCCCAAAGAAAATGTCATTTAAAAGATCAAACAGGCAGGGTCAGCTGGTAGCATGGTGGGTGAGGCGTCTGGGTTCCCCGTGGCTGACTGCGCAGTTCTGGTCTGGACCCAGTTCTGGTCCGGCTTGAGGAACATGCTGGGCACATGTATTCATGCTCAAAACCCCAAGAGGAGAAAGGAGGAGGGATTAGGGTGTGGCCCATGGGGCGGTCTCTCTCTGCCCCCAAGCAAGCACATGTCCCTACAGCAGATGCTGAGAGACCCACCAAGCTGCGGAGACTGGCCTCTGAGCTGGGGGGACACTGTCCATGCTGAGTGGCCCAAGGGTGAGAGGTGGCCTGACCCAGGCGGCCACAGGGACAGGACGGAGGCCCAGTCAGCAGGCAGGGCTGCCCCTCTTCCATCCGTCCAGCAGCATGGGCTGTGCGGGTGTGTCACCCCCAGACACCCGGGCCTGGCTTGTCCCCTCTTGGTCACAGCTGTTTCTAGGCAGGACCGCGGCCTGGATGTGGGGTCGACCTCTGCCACCGTCACCGCCACGGGCGCTTTCTCCCACCTTCTTTCCTGTCTTTCATTGCCAGAGGGTACACGTGCTCACCAGAGAGGAAGGAGCAAGAGACCAAGGGGGTGTGCTCACCACACGACCCCTTCTCTTCCACTTCTCCACCCTCACAGGGCTTCGGGCACACACACCTGTACCAAGCACGTTTTTGCCATAGGGCGGGCGTCACCACGCCCAACCAGGCATGTTTTTCAAGGCACTAGGGCTGGGATTCAACCGCGCAGTTGTCACTGTGGGGTCCTGCTCTGTTAGCCACCAGGCCACAGAGCTGGCCGACCAAGTGCAGACAATTTTGAGTGAAAAGGAATCTGCTGATGCTTACATGGAACAGGACAGTTTTGGGGGAGAAACAGAGCAGCCCATGCAGAGGAAGGCAGAGACCCCAAAAAGTAGAGGGCAGGGGACCAGCACAGCCATGGCACACCCAGTTGGGAAGGTGCCCAGACCGCCCGGTCTCGGGGTGAAGATGAACTGCCACCTAGCCGTGGTGGCCCGAATGCCCATGGCAGGACCACAGCGGTCCAGGTCCGTCAGGTGCTTCGGCCTGCCCAGAGCTGTCTCAGCCCCTGCCTGCACCCTGGCAGGTTCAGGACCCCCGGTACGCCCACACCCACCCCTACCGGCTCTGCTCCAGACTGAAGGGGGTCTCGCTGGAGAAGGATCCACACAGAACCTGCCTCATCCACGGGACCTGAAGGCATTGGAGACTTCCTGGGGTGGCAGGGTGGGACCCAGAACACAGGGCGCAGGACAGGCCAGGACCCCAGTTTCCAGCCCCCAAGTCCCATATGGCCAAATGCCTACGGACACGCTGTGAGGTGACACTCTGCAGCCCAGCAAAGTGGCCACGATGCTCAGAGCCAGGACAGGGGCTGCAGCTGCGCCGCCCCGAGGGCTCCCGCCTCCATTCCCGCTTTCTAAGTCTTCCTTGGCCAGGGAGACTGCACCCACCTCCACCCACCACCCACCTCCACGGGGTGTGCTGCCCACGGGAGGTGCTCTGCTCACGGGGGGGGGTGCTCTGCCCACAAGGAGGGGTTCTCTGCCCACGGGAGGGCGCCCCGGAGGGCGTCCGGGGACGGCTGGGACACTGCCAGCGGGAGGGCGGACGGGTCTGAGACCCGCTCCTAGCAGAGCCCTCAGCAGCCCTGCCTGGCAGGCTTCCGCGGTTTCGGGGGAGCCCTGGGCACACGCGCCCCCGCCCCTCCGGCCTGGCCTTCCGGGGCCTCCGCTCGGGGTGCGCCCCCGCCCAAAGAAGTCCACCAGC
>NW_006159630.1:958033-958987 GCF_000334495.1 Tupaia belangeri chinensis | reverse complement strand
CCCGCCGCCTCACCTCGCCCGCCTCGGCCGCCGCCGCCAGCTGGGAGGCCCCGGCCGGAAGTGACGTCACAGGGCGCGCGTGCGCAGCGGGGCGGGCCGGGCGCGGCACGCCGCAGTGACCAGGCTCCACCACCCTCTCAGGGATGTCGTTTATTGAAAAAGTAAAAAGTGTCACAATAAAAAATCGACCTGGAAAAAAGCCAGGCCAGGGGGTGTGGCGGGGCGCGCCGAGGAGGGCCCTGGCCAGCGGGGGGCCGGCTCAGGCCACCCTGGTCCCTTGGAAGAGCTCCACCAGCTCCTTGAAGTCGGGGGCGATGAGGTCGGAGGGCAGGTCGCCGTCGTCGTTGGCCGCGTCTCTGTCCGCCCCCAGGGAGATGAGGTACCTGCGGGAAAGGGCCCTGGCGGAGGCTGCGAGGCCGGAGGCGCCCGCCCCGGGCACAGGGCCAGCGGTCGGGCCGGGTCTGTGTCCCGGCAGGTCAGGGCAGGGGCTGGGAGAGCCCCGGCGGGGCAGCCGGCCCTCACCTGGCGATGTCGGGGTAGCCGTCGCTGCAGGCCATGTGCAGGGCGGTCCAGCCCGCCTCGTCGCGCTGGTGGATGTCAGCCCCGTGTTTGACCAGCAGCTTCACACACTCCAGGCTGCCCGAGAGCACGGCCTCGTGCAGGGCGGCCAGGCCTGCCCCGAGGGAGGACGCGGTGGTGACGAGGCCAGGCAGGCGACTGGGCCTGTCCCTGGCCTCCCCCTGCTGCCCCATCGACCCTGGGCGGGGGCTTGCTCACCTGAAGGGTGGATGGTGTCCAGGGAGACTTTGCGAGTCCGGATGAAGCGGCCCACCTGCTCCAGGTCGCCCTGGCGGATGTGGTCCAAGAACAGGACATCGTTGGGGAAGTGCACGCTGCGGTAGGACAGCCGGCGCCGACGCCGCTGCCGGGGGCTGGAGCGGGTGGGGGGGGGGG
>NW_006159630.1:945624-956637 GCF_000334495.1 Tupaia belangeri chinensis | reverse complement strand
CGGACGGCCGGCGCCGACGCCGCTGCCGGGGCCTGTAGCGGCTGTAGCGGGCCGTTCTGCTGGGCATCTGCGTCTCCGGGGACCCTGCTGTGCAGGGGTGAGGAATGTGCCCAGCCAGACCAGGTCAGCGAGCCGGCTCCTCTGTCTGACAGAGTCGCCGTCTGCTTATATCGGCCCGCGGGGCTATATAAAGCTGCACAGTCATGCCCTCCGGAGCGGGCGCTGAAACCGAGCTGCCCTCCCCGGTCCTCCCCGGTCCTCCCCGGTCTCGGGATCATGTTAGCGGATCATCTTACAGCCCACCTGTCACCGTGCCGGCCAGAGGGTCAGATCCTTCCTGGCCACCATTCCCTGCCCCGCAGCTGGGTCTAGAAGGTGGATGACGGTGGGCAGGAGGAGGCTCCAGAGGTCGGAGCCCATGAGGACGGCCAGCGATGTCGGCTCAAGGGCAAGCAGGCCCTATGGGCATCGAGAGGGCCCTGTGTCTGAGCACGGCCCACCGCCTACCTCCGGGAAGGGGAAGCCAGCGTCGCCCACCTGGGAAGCTGGAAGCATGGGCTCATGCCCTGGGGGAGAGGGCACGACCCCCACCCACCCCCCGCAGTCTTCCCTCCACCTCAGGATCCCAGGCTGGAGTCTGCCCACAGCTCCATCCCCACCTCCTACACCTCCTGCACATGGACTTCGCGTCTATGGTGCCTGTGCTCACACCTACGGCGGGCTCTACGTGCCCCCAGTGGTGAGAGCACCACAGCCGGGCGTGTGCTCCGTCTGCTTCTGGGAGGCTGCAAGGGGTTTGGAAAAGCGGGTCCCAGGCAAGCGGGGCCTGGGGAGCCCCATGACGAAGTGCACTGACGGGGCAGGGGGCGGAGGCCGAGGTGTGGCAGACCAGGCTCCTACTGGGGACGAGAGAGAGTGCACGTCAGGCCTCGCTCTGGCTCTAGAGGTTTGTGCGACCCTTGGCGTCCTAGGCTTTATGGAAGCGTCACCCTGGTCTCTGCCTTTGTCCTCACGTGGGGATCTCCCTGAGCCCAGTCTCCCCTTCCACCCTGTTTGCTGAAGTGGGGCCACCCCTCCGCGTGCCCTCGCCCTGACTCCTCCATGCCAGGTCACGTTCCGGGGTACCAGGACTCAGCACCTCTGCATGCACAGGGACGGGGTGGGCCCACAGCTCAGCCTGCAGCACTGGCATGGTCTTCTTGGTAGTTACTGGAGGCCTGAGTGAGGAGAGGCCGAGACTGGATATGGCTCATTGCAGGACAGAGAGCCAGGGCAGGCCTCGGCACCACGGCCTCGCGTCCCTGGGCTGGTCTCCATCCAGCACACTTGGGTCGACAAGTGTGTCAGTCGCCGCTGCCCTCGAGGTACACAGCCGTGCCACGTGCTGCAGCAGCAGCTCTGAGCGGGCTCCCTGCCGGATGGGCTTCTTTAGCTGCTCAGCCCACAGGCCTTGCCGACCCAGGCCCGCAGCCAGCCCAGCAGACTCAGGTGTGTCCCTGCGGAATGCAGGCAAGCCCTGCGATCCCCAGCCAGACCTGGACCCTGCATTTTCCAGACATGGGTGCTGCCGTCAGTCGTGACTCTGAGCAGGAAGGGCTGGCACAGGCGCTGTGCGTGTTTGCAGGAGCCCCAAGCTGAGCATCGGCCCTGCAGGCAGGAGGTTCTGCCCTCCCTCTTGGTGAAGACTGCCTCTTCTCAGGTTGCGGAAAGTTCTCTCTCTCTGCCCTCCTGGCTCAGAGGGTCAGATGGAACGTGTGGGGGAGCTGCCACCCACGGCGTGACCAGGAGGCCTCAAAGACCCCAGGCCCTGGGCCGGAGGCAGTCAGGCGAGCCCGCCCATGGACTGAGCCTGTCGGGCTGCACCATCCTGCCATAGGGGTGCCAGGAGAGCTTGGCCTTCTTTGGCTTTGGGGGTTCCCCCTGGCGCAGAGAAGGGACTGGCCCTGAAGCCTCCCTGTTACAACCAGCCCCCTAAAAGGCGAGGTGTGCCTTCATCTCACAGGAATGTGGCAGCCACAGGCACCACCGGAAGGGTCGCCTGTGCCCTGGCCCTCAGAAGCCAGCCACAGCACCGCGGCAGCCCCTGCTGGGACAGCAGCCCCGGGAGCCGCCACACAGCTGGGTGTAGGCAGTGGTGCCTGGTGTGTCTCAGTCCCTGTGGACTTACGATGTGACTCGGTTTGCAGTAGTCTAAGTCCCTACTTTCTGGAGAACGGAAACTTTTTAAAATTTTGCTACAGGGCATGTGTGTTTGCTGGAGAGACAGGGAGAGGGGAAGGTGAGCTTGCGTCTGAGGATGATGGCCATGCCGCAGTCCTGCCTCCCGCACTCTCCCTCGGGGACCTGGGCACATGCACTCGTGCCTGGCATGCCAGGCCGCTGTTCCAGGGCTTGAACTGCAGTCGGCATGTGGGACTCGGCCACCTTAACCACATCACTGGGCTGGCCCAGACAGAAACATTTTATGCAGTTTATCATCCAGCTTTCCAGTGTGACAGTGGGCCAGACGTGGTGTGGTGTGGTGCGGTGGTTAAGGTGCTGAATCTCACGTGGCTGTGGTTCAAGTCCTGGACCAGGCAAATTTGAGAGTCACAGTGGGTGTGTGTGTGCATGTGTCCCCCAAATTCCTGGAGGATAATGGAGGAGAGGGATTTGCATTAGCGACACCCCCATCCCTGCCCTGTGTAGGGACCTCTCACTTTCCCTCTCACTGTCTGTCTCTGTCTCTCTCCAGTGAGCTATGGCCCTATGGCAAAAACCTTTAAAAAAAGTGACAACTGTAACCTGCCGTGCGTGCTCTGCCCTGCCCTCTGCACCGAGTCCGCAGCCAAAAGCCTGCTAGGAGGAGTGGCCTGGGACATTGGAAGGTTCTTCCCTCCCAGGCAGGCTCTGAAGCCAGGGGTCCCCAGGGTGTGGTGTCAGGCTGGACCAGTGGCGTCCAGCCACCCAGAGAGGGAGGAGTGAGGCTGGGAAGTCCCAGCTGCTGAAGCTCAACTACCACCCCGCGGCCTTCAAAGCCACCTTGCTGGCCCTCCAGCCCAGCCGAAGGCTCACGCCGCCTCACGGCACCAGCAGCCCAGGCCGGGAATGTGCCTCTGCGAAAGGCGGACTGCGAGCAGGTGCCAGCAGCAGCGCCTGACCACTACGCCGCTCAGCTGTGCCTGGGCCCTGCTCTACCGAGTCCCCGCACGGCTGGGTGGTCCCCAGGTGGCAAGCAGACTCAGACCTGGCCCCGCCCTCCTCACTGTGGCCACACACAGCCCTGCTGCCCGCAGACCCCATGCCTCGGCTACAGGTCCGGCTCCCACCCCAGGAGACTAATGCTCTGCCACCTCCAGGGCTGTGCTCGCATCTCTGGGACGCTCATCCTCCGCTGTGCTGGCAGGGCCCAGGCTGGCCACACAAATTCTGCTAAGGCTCTGGGAGCCGAACTAGCCAGAAACCAGCCGTGACAGGGCCACCTGCAAGCCGGCAAGGGAGGACAGGCTGTGGTCAGAGCGGCTGCCCAGCTGGCTCAGGGCTCCTGGCTCGCTGGCTGCAACCTGCACTGTGCTCCAGGGGTGGGAGCCACCTGGCAGGGCTGGGCAGTCCGGGGGGAGATGCCTGCCCCGCCTCCATACAGAGAACCGCTGGGCCGGCCCCATGGTGGCTGGACAGCTGAGTCTGGCACCAGCAGATCCATCAGCTCGCCAGAGCCCAGCCTTTGACGTCAGGAAGGGGACCCGGCTTGACCCTGTGCCAGGACACAAGTGAACACATGCAGGGTTGGGGGGTCTGGGCACCGGAGACTCAGAGCCACTGCCAAGGGGGGTGACCTCTCCGCCTCTACTCTGCACCCCCACGCCCACTTGCAGGGCTGATGACCACCTGAGCCCTGCCAGCCCCCAGGCTCCACTCCTACCATCAGAGGGGCCCACAGACCCGGCAGGGACCCTGGGGCTGCCAGGCCTGCGGAGTTGGGCAGATGCAGGTGGGAGGCATGTCCACCTTAGCACGCCAGGCTTCCAGACCGGAACCTAGGTCTAACTGGCTGTCTGTGCCGGCCATAAGCAGATTTTTGTTTTTAACTTTTCCTGAAAGCACTTCCCAGAGGGGGAGAGAGAAAGCACCCTGCTGTGGGACGCGGTCAGGTCACACTCCTTTCTCCTCCATCTCCCCCTCCTTCCAGGGTCTCCAGCATACGTGCACATGTGTCCTGTGTCGTTTTCTTTTTCAGAGGTTTTTGCAATGGGGCGCGTGCACTCGCCAGAAAGACAGAGAGCCAGAGCAGGAAAGCGCCCCAGGGGGGATGGCCATGCCGCAATCCCTTCTCCATTCTCCTCTTGGGATCTTGGGCACGCACACACAGGTGTCCACCATGAGTTTAAGCCACCAGGTCTGGCACTCAAACCGCAGTCAACTACATGGGAGTCCAGTGATGTAGCCATTACGCCAACTGCTGGTCCCAATATGCTTAGTTTTAATTTGACCAGAGAGGGACAGTATGAGAGCAAGAGAGAGGAAAAGTGAGAAAGCAAGCAGCCAGGTCCAGGACTTGAACCATGGCTGGCCATGTCAGAGCCCAGCACCCATAACCATCACGCCACCTGGCAGCCCCACTAAATTTTTTTAGTGATTCCTTTTTTATTTTTTTAAATAATTATTTAATTTATTCGTTCATTTATTTTAATTTGACCAGAGAGAGACAGAGAAAGTGAGAAAGCAAACCACCAGGTCTAGGACTTGAACCGTGATCTGCCATGTGGGAATGCCCAGCACCTTAGCCACCATGCCACCTGCTGGTCCACCCCACTAAATTTTAATGAGGCCCTTCAGTAAGGTCTGTGCTGGCTCCCTGCCCCAGCCCTCCAGCAGCTCAGGACTTGGGCCTATGCTCTGGTATTTTCTTGCCAATAGTGGATCTGAACTGATGCCTGGAGGCAGCCATTTCTGACAGGGTCCAGCCGCATGGCCACCCTCCTGCCAGCTGGGGCCACCAAACTGGCCTGCTCAGGTTGGGCGGAACTAAACCCAACTGAACCCAGCTTGTGTTTTGGCCTCAGCCACGGCGCAGCAGTGCCCGCGGCTGGGCCAAGGCGAGAACAGGGACATTACAAAACCCGAGACATGGGTGTCGGCACCAGGGCGTTACACAGCTTGTCAATAAGGCAGTGGTTCCTCTGACCCTTCCTTGGCCACCTGACCTCTCGCTGGCACATTGTGGTGGGAGGCCACCTGTGGCCAGCTGCTCCCCATCTGGGATGGTGACACAGTGCGTGACACCCAATGACGCTGATACCCGGAGCTCATGGCCCCATCACCACACGCCCACCTGGCAAGCCAGGGTCTGTGACCCCCAAGGCCTACCTTGCCTGTTCAGGTCAGAACACCCATGTCCTGGGGCCTTGGACGACTTGTGAAGTGAACGCGACAACAGATAGTAAAATTTCAACTTTATTTGGCCAATGTGTTGGATTCCAATGTCGTGGTGGGAACGCTGGAAGACAGCGTGCGTTCGGCCCAGAGCCCTGGCCTCCTTCCTGCTGTGGGACTGGGTCCCGTGGAGGCCACGCAGCTCCAGGCCAACTCACCGATGGGACGAGGGGTTCGGGCGTGGGGACGGAAGAGGTGCCAGGCCTAGCCTGCCTCGGGCCACCATCCACCACACCCCCTCCTGATTGGAGCGCACCCTGGCATGATCCAGAAGGCTCCATTTAACCAAGAAATGCAGGACTGCCCCACCGCGGCAGCCCTGGCACGAGGTGGATGGTGGCTGCGTCCGGCCTGGCCCTGCTCCTCCCCTACGGGGACACAAGTCTCCAGGGAGGCCGGGATACCCTGATGTTGAGAACTGTCTAGGAGTCCCAGAGGGAATCTTTTTAAGCGATTGTGTAGGTCTCTCTACCACAAAGGGGACGTTACCAGCGTGAGATTCCAAAATGTTTTAGCGAGCACTCCGGACAAAAACCGTGTACAAAAAAGTACATCACAATTAAAAAAAGAAAAACAGCAGCCCACTGGGATGAGCCTGCCTGGGGACGATCCCTTTCCAAACCTGAAAAGCAAGGGAGAGGCAGGCTCCACGCGGGCGCTGGGCCGGCCATGCCTCCCCGAGTGCGGGGCTGCGGCTCCGAGGGCAGCGCGGCAGCCTGCGAGGTGCCATGCCGTGCGCAGCTGGCTCTCCTGTCACAGCTCATCCTTCACAGCCTTCTGGTCATCGTCCTCCTCCATGTCTGGCTCGTCAGCTTCTTCTAGGTCCTCCAGGTCCTGCGGTGCGAGACGGGGATGACAGGCCACCAGGCACGACCGCCACCGCTGGCCACAACACGCCAGGGTCTCCCCAGGAGCTCAGCTGTCACTCTGGTCACCACCCCCACTCCCACGCATCACCACAGTTGCCAGCCAGCGCCCCAGTGACCAGGCCCCATCAACAGGCTGGGGGGGATGCTGGACCTCACCGACACGGGGCCCCGAGGGACGTGCCTGGGGGACCCCTATGCAGACTCTGTCACAGGCCACGTGAGGGTAGGCCCTGGGGCGCTGACTGGGCTCAGGGAGCACGGCCCTCAGCCTGCAGGTGGGGTGCCCTGGGCCCGCGTGGGGGCCACTTACATCATCGTCTCCAGCTCCGTCCTGGCCCCCGCTCTCCAAGAACTTCTTAAAGCCCTCCAGCGTCCGCTCCCCATTGTAGTCAATGACCTGTGGCAGAGGGCGGGCACAGGAGAGGCTGGTCCTGGGCCTCCAAGGTACACCTGCGGCCTGCCCACACCCTTCCACGCCCTACCCCCGGCTCCCCGGAAGACTGAGGCCGCGGCCCGGTCAGACGCACCGTCCTGTCCGCACTGGCGGGGAAGAACTTGAGTGTGGGGAAGCTGTGCACTTTGACGGCCTCCACCTCGTTGGCCGTGGAGTCCATCTTGGCGATGACGATGTTCTCATGGTCCTTGTACACCTCCCCCAGCTTGTCCCAGATGGGAGCCAGCTGCTTGCAGTGTCCGCACCACGGGGCATCTGGAAAGACGGCGTCCTGAGGCCCGGTGGCCAGGCAAGCAGCCCGCGGGATGGGCAGAGAGCAGGCCAGAGGCTTCACTTACAGAACTCCACGAAGACGTTCTTGCTCTCATCAAAAGCCACGTCTTCGAAGTTCTTGCCGACTAGCACCTTGACGGGCTGCTTGTCCCAGTCCTCGGGCAGCTCCTGGCTCATCAGGTGTGGCTGGAGGGTAATGGCTGCGCTCAGGCCGGCCCAGGCGCTCTGGCTCCCCGCCTGCCCACCCTGGCAATGGCCACTGGCACTCTGGGAGCTACCTGCCCGGCCCGCCCACCCCGGCTGGCCTGAGCTGCGTGGCCAGCTGCACTCGCAGAGCTCCTGCAGGGCCTGAGCGTGATCAGAGCGGTGGTTTGGGCCTCACTAGGAGCGAGGCCACCGTGGGAGCCTGGGTGCCACACCCGGAGCCCCGAGCCGCCCGCCGGCGCACCTTGACCTTGCCCTCGAGGAAGCGGTGGCAGAAGTCGGTGATGGCCTCGGTGGTCAGCTCGTCCGCCTCGGGCTTGTACTTGGTCATCTCCTCCTCCAGGGTGATGAGGCGCACGGCAGGGCACTCCTCCTTCCGCAGGCCAAAGAACTCCAGGATGCGCTGGTTGTCGGCGTGCTCGCTGTCGATGTAGATGAACAGGATCTGGGGGCAGAGGCTGGCTGAAATGGGCCCTGGGCACGGCCAAGCAGGGCTCCTGTGGCAGGTGCCCAGCCAGGGGTGGCCTCCGCCCGCCGCTGCCTGGAGGCGCCTGCAGCTGCCGTGTCCAAGGCCCACCTTGCCCTTGAAGCCCTCGGCTGCGTCCCGGAAGCTGCGCAGTTTGCCGTCGTAGTCAGACTCGCTCTTGGGCAGGAACAGGAGGATGTGCGTCTTGATCTCGCCTCCGAAGATCTTCGGGGCTGTCTGTTACAAAGCGGACCGCCCGTCTGAGCCACAAGCAGGCCGAGGACAGGCCTCCTCCCGAGGCCGGAGCCCCACGGGCACGTTGGCAGACTGGGGTCCCGCCGGGGGGCGCACCTGCTCGGTGAACTCGATGACCAGGGGCAGCTGGTTGTGCTTCAGGAAGGCCAGCAGGCTCTCCTTGGTGATCTCCCCCGCAAAGTCGTTCCGGCCTTCGTCAAACTGCGGGCAAGAGAGGCCACGAGGCCTGCCATCAGGGAGCCTCGTGTCGCAGGCCCCAGTGAGGGACACCTACTGCCTGAGGGCCCGCACTGGCCTCCGCTGTCACCTGTGGTCCCCGGAGAGTCCACAGGTGGCTTCGCATCCACAGCCCCAGCTAAGCGCCCTGGGCCTGCAGCTTCCACAGAAAGGCCCGAGGGGAGCAGCCCAGGCGTCACTGGCAGTGTCCCCAGTTGGATGAAGCCTGTCGGCATCGCCGTCCCCACGTGGAGCAGAGCCAGGCCAGGCGGTGGCGTCCTCTGGGCACAGGACAGTGACACCTCGGCTCCCAGAGCACGGGCAGTCTCTCAGACCAACCCAGCACAGCTCCACCCTCGGGCCCAGAACCCAGGTGACAGCGGTGGGGCCACCCCCACCAGGGCTTCTGATGAGCCCTGGCACCTCTGCTAGGGCCAAGAGCCTCCCATGGCCGGTGCAGGGAAGCAGGCGCCTTGTTCGTGAACCGCTTCCCAAGGGCCCCGAGGACCTCACCCCGGCCAGCCCTCTCAGGGAGCCCATGCTGTCGGAGCCACCACCACGACCGCACCTGGATGCAACAGCCATCCCGTCAGGGAGCAAGCCACACGGGCCACACGACACCAGGCGCCAAGCAGAGGACGCCAGCGTCCCCCACACCAGGGCCTGGACTCCAGGACACGGCTCCACCTCGACGCCCTCGCGCCTGTCAAAGTTGCTTTTGGGAAGCGGTGCCGGCGCCAGGCTCGCTCTCACTGCCGCTAAGGACAACCGAGACAGCCGTGGGGACACCACGAAGGCGAGACCCTGTGGCAACGGCCGGGAGCCTGGGCAGGAAACCCTCACCTTTAGGAGACTCCCCCTTTCCCCCTGCAAGTGACTGGGAGCCCAGCAGGCAGCTACTCCCGCACCCACTGCTCGGGACGTGCCGGCGCGCCCTCACCAGCCCGACCCACCACTGGCACCAAGTGGGCGTCCACTCCCCACCGCAGACTGCCTCCAGCACCAGTGTCTGTACTGTCAGACGCCATGATACACCAGCTCGGTCTGCTTTGGTGAAACAGTCCCGCTCAGCAGGACAGCCAGGAGGCCTGGGCCCTGCACTGCCCTCATGCCCAGGAGGAGTGAGTGGACCTGGGGACAGGACGCGGCCGGGCTGCCCGGTCCCAGGGACTCCTGGACCCGTTTCCTGCACACCTGTGCCCATCAGCCGCCCTCCGAGGGAGTAGCAGGCGGCATTGGTGCTCTGGGAGCTACCTGTCTGGCCTGCGGGGGCACTGGCTGCCCTCGCCAGTCCCCAGCAGAGGGGAGGACCCAGCTCCCTCTGAGGAGCTGCTTCAAGAGCCAAAAGGAAGAGGAACAAGGAGGGGGGTGAAAAGATGAGTGGACGGGCAGCAGGCACGTGGGCACGGCAGCAGAAGCCTGAAGGCTGGACCTAGGGTCCTTGGAGAGTGCTGGCCGTCCGCCTCAGACCTGTCCCCGTGGATTGCACGGCATAGCCAGGAAGCCAGGGCAGGCTGTGCAGTGCTCCACGCAGACCCCAGAGGGCAAGGCCATCCTAACGTGCGAGGCCCTGATCACCAAGACCCCGATGGCGGCCAGAGCCCCTAGGCTGTGAGTGAGCAGCCAGCTGCCCACCGTGGTGGCCGAGGCCTGCTCCTGGGCGCAGCACAGGGTGCTTCCCAGTGCCCCAGGCCTTCCAGCCGGCCTCACACTGCACGCCCTTCTCTGCCAGTCTGTCCCCCCTGCAGGGACCTCTGTGGCAAGGGCAGACTCACCCGACAGCTCCGTGCCCTTCAGGACGTTTCCTGGGCCCTAACCAGAAAGCGCGCCCGGAACTGCAGGCTCTTCTGAGAAGGAAAAGCCGTCCCGGCTGCCAGCACCACTTACCCGTCAGGTGCTCCCGGCAGACAGGGGACACACAGCACCGGCCAGAGGGAAGGCTGTCCTGTTTCCGCCGCAAGCCCGCTGGCCACTGACCCCACAGAGTACACATACGCGGACTGGTTTAGGGGGCGCGGGGCCCCCAGGCCAGCACTGCATCGTCACACGCGCCTCCTTCCCCACTGCTCAGCCCTGGTCTGTACTGGCTGTCCCGCCTCCTCCTCTCCTCCCCCAGGGTGAACGAGGGCTGGAGCCTGAGGCCCTGGCCAGCCCTTCTCTCTCTGGTCTGTCCTCACAGGCCTGCTACTTCCCACTGGCCACCCTGCTGCCTCCACAGCACGCCCCCGACCAGGCAGGCTTGTGTTCCAGGAATGTGGGCACTTGACCCCGGCTCCCAACGCCAGGAAACCCACAGGCCCCACCAGGATCACTGTGCAGACATGACCCACAGACGTGACTCGGCACTGGCCCTGCACTTCCTGGCAACCCCTTCACAAGGATGGACCATAGTGTTCCAAGGTCGGTGTTCTTGGGGGGCTGTGGGGGACGGAGTGACGGGTCAGGACTCTGGGTGCAAGCCCGACTTCGAGTGCTCGCCCAGCCCAGACACCAGGTACAGTGCCGCGCTCACAGCTCCAGCCGCTCAACAAGCCGAGGCAGGTCTGCCAGATGGAGTAGTGGCTACGTCGTTGGACTCTCATGTAGTCACCCGTGACTCGAATCCCAGACCTGGCGGCTTAAACTCATGTTGGGCACGTATGTGTATGAGCGTGGCCAAGATCCCAAGAGGAGAACAGAGAAGTGACTGTGGCGTGGTCATCCCCCGAGGGGTGATTTCTCATTTTCTGTCTCTCTGATGAATGCACGCGCCCTACAGCAAAAACCTTTTTTTTGAGAGGATTTTGTTATAGGGTGCATGTGCTCACCAGAAAGACAAAGGGAGACAGAAAGTGAGAAATCACCCCACCCGGGGGGGGGGGGGG
>NW_006159630.1:941060-944877 GCF_000334495.1 Tupaia belangeri chinensis | reverse complement strand
CCCTTCTCCTCCATTCTCCTCTCGGGATCTTGGGCACGCACGCACACGCGCCCAGCGTGAGTTCTAAGCCACCCGGTCTGGGAGGTGAACTGCAGTTAACTACGTGGGAGTCCAGCGACATAGCCATTACGCTAACTGCTGGTTCCCCCGCAAAAACCTTTCTTAAAACAAAACTCACATGTGCGTGCGTGCCCAAGATCCCGAGAGGAGAATGGAGAAGGGATTGCAGCGTGGTCATACCTCCGGAGGATGATTTCTCGCTTTCTGTCTCTGTCTTTCTGGCGAGCATACGTGCCCTATAGCAAAAACCTCTCCCCTCCCCCAAAACAAAACAAAACAAAACAATAATTAGGGCATAGCAGTTTAGGGATCTGGATCCCACAGGCCAACTGAGTTTAAATCCTAGGCCTGGCAGCTTGAAAACCACGTTGGGTGCCTATACGTGCATGCCCTCAGTCCTGAGAGACACAGGGAGAGGGTTATGGCATGGTCACCCCGCAGAGCTTTCCCACTGTCCCTCTCTCCTCCTCGCGGTCTGTCCGACGAGTGCACGCGCCCTATCGCAAAACTTGAGAGTGTAGGGCCAGCCCATCTGCCTCGTGGTTAAGGGAGCCGGGTCCCACACGGCCAGCCAGTCAGAATCCTAGCCCTCGCAGTGTGGACAACACACGTGCCCAAAGTGCTGACGGGACAGAGATGCAGGAGGGCGGTGGGGTGGCCACGCCCCGCTGAGGAGCGCTCTTCCCGGCTGTCTCCCGTCGCTCTCGGGCAAGGACGCGCGCCCTCTGTTAGTGAAAAGTGGTCAGAATGGACCCTTCATTGTGCTTTACTACAATGGAAAAAAAGGTTGGCAGTCAGGAGCAGCCAGGCTCGTATCTCTGCTAACACGGCACAGGTTGCCTCCAGGCCGGCCTGCACACTGGCAGGGCAAGGTCCTCCGGAGATAAGGGAGCAACACCGCCCCCTGCAGACCAGCACCTGCCCTGGGTGGGGTGCCAAGGGCAACTCACCTTCTTAAAGAGGACAACCCCATCTCTGTCGAGCTGGTACTTGGAGAACACGTCACCGTTGGAAGTGATCCCAAAGGGTATGTCGTCGACGGCCTCTGCCGCCAGCAAGAACTGCTTGGCAGAGTCCGAGTCCACATCCTGGAAGAGGGAGCCCAGAGGTGGCCGCACTGCCCAGCACCCGGGACCCTGCCTAGCAGCAGCAGGGCAGGTACCACAATCGCAGTTACCCTGCCCCACGCAGTGAAAGAGGACCAAGATGAAGCCCCAGCGCCCTACCTTGAAGAAGCCGATGACAGCCACCTCGCTGGACTCCACCAATGACTCTGCGGCCGCACCATCGGACAGGGTGGTGGCAGCAGGGCCCGTACGCTTCTTCAGCCAGTTCACAATGTCATCGGCTTCTCTGCCAGCTACACCCCAAACAAATGTGCAGCCCCTCAGACAGGCTCCACCACCCCTGCCGCCCGCTGGGGCCTGAGCTCCCCCCAACGAGCTGAGGACACCTCGTCGGACAGTGCCAGTGACATACTCGCTCGCCACGGAGCGAGCAGGGTGCCCTGTCTACCCGGCCCCCAAGCCCCGGCGGCCATGCCCAGGTACGTAAGCAACAGCCACATTTCTTGGCAGGCTCCCCGCGTCGCGTTTCCTCGGACCTTCAGACCAGTGAGCACATGCACGCTTGCCCAGGGGCAGCCTCGAGCCCAGTTCCTCTCCAGAGGTGTGGCAGCTAGTCACCTCCAAGTCCACAGCCCACCCCCGGGGCCTGCTCTCCACACTTCCCAGGCCAGCAGGAACCAGACAGCATGCTGTGGGGCTGGACCCACGTGAGGCTGACAAACACAAAGATCGAGCTAAGGCCCATTCTTCGTCCCCTGGTGATTTGACGGCCTGGTCCAGCCCAGGAGATGCGGCCACAACCCAGCCTAAGAGGGTTCTACCGAAGGGGCCAGCGGCGGAGCAACCGGCCACGCGTGGGTTTGGAACAGCGGTCTCTTCCACAGCGGTTAAGCTTTAGGGACAGCACCCTGGTGACTGGACCCAGCACTCTGGCTCCACAGGGGACCCGTGTGAAAAGTGGGGACAATGAGACTAGAGCTGCTGGCTCCAGAGCCGTGGGCAGCGCGGCCCAAGGGGACCCTCTGCCTCTGGATGACAGATGGGCCCTGCGAGTATCTGCTGTGAGACCCGCCTCCATGAAGGTGGCAAGACAGAAGGTGAGGTTTGGGCCGCAGAGCTGGGACGCCAGGCCTTGGCAGCCCCAGGCCCCACCCTTCCACCCGTGAGAGGCAGCGGAGTCACGTGGGCACTCTGCTCGGGGCTGGCATGTGCATGTCACCCTGCAGGCTATGGCTGCGCTGCTCCGGGGAGCATTAGCGGGAAACGGGAAGCCTGCCCCTGCCATGACCTGCAGACAGGCTTCAGCCAGCTGGATGCCCCAAGACGTCACCACAGACCAAGTTCCTGCTTGGAGGGTTCCTCCAGGACGAGAGCTGTCCTCACAGGACCCTCGGGCAGGACCAGAAGGAAAATGCAGTGTGAGCACAAACTGCCCACCATGCCTGACAGTGGCTTCTCTGCCTCTCACTCCTGGCGGAGCTCTTGGGGCCCCCAGGGCTGCAGGAAGCCCCACCTACGGCACCCAAAGGCAGCCGCATTCGCACCTGTGTACTCTTTGGGGGACGCTGTGTCTCCGTTCTTGAAGAACTTGATGGTGGGGTAGCCGCGGACGCCGTACTGCTGGGCCAGGTCAGACTCCTCCGTGGCGTCCACCTTGGCCAGTCTGATCTCAGAGCCTTCTGCCTTCAGCTTTGCGGCCGCTTTGGCGTACTCGGGGGCCAGAGCCTTGCAGTGGCCGCACCAAGGGGCATCTGAAAAAGAAACCCAGAGGCTAGACCGCGTGCTCCCCCTGGACTTCCCTTATGGCCCGCTGAGAAAACCAAGCCCTCTGAGCACACCGCTCGGTGCTCTTGGGCAATACCAAGAGGCCACCCAAAGACCTGGCCTTTGGTGATGGGCAACTCCCTGCCACCTGCAGGCGATCGGCACAGGCGTCCCTAGGACTGCCCTGGGAGAGTCCAGGGAACCTGAGACCCGGAGGGAGCAGCCTGGTCTGGGCAGGAACTAGTGGGGAGCCTGCATGCCGTCTGTGCACACACGCCCCGAGAACCCAACTAGGTGTGGGAATGAAGCTCTGTGTCCACAACGCACCTAAGAACACCTCGACAAAGGGCTTAAACACTCAGACGCAGCAAAGTTTCGGACTCTGGCCTGCCAGGACGCAGGTGCGGCGGTGCGAGGTGCGGCAGCGCGGGCCGGGCGGGCGTGTCCGGCCCCACGGCGGCTCGCACTGGTCGGTCCAGTTTCTCCCAGGAGGGGACCCTGCCGCGCCGACAGGCACAAAGGCACCTCCCACCCGGAGGCCTCCCGGGACGTAGCACTGCCAACACCGCGGGAGGACGCGTGCCGGGCTGACAGCAGGCGCGCTCGGCGGTGCCAGCGCAGGAGCCCGGCCTGGCGCGGGACTGCAGGGGCAGGGGAGTCCGGCCCGGCCCGCGGCACTCACAGAACTTCACCAGCAGGTACTTGTGGGCCGCCAGCGCTTCCGCGAAGGTGCTCTGTTTCAGCACCAAGACGTGGTCCTCCTCCTCCGGGGCGCCGGCGGGGGCCCCCCCCCCCGGGGGCGTCGGCCCCCCCCCTGGCCGCCACGGCCAGGACGAGGCACAGCACAGCGCGGCCCAGCATGTCGGACGTCGCGGCGGACAGGAGGTTCGGTTGGGGGCGCCCGGGCAGCCCAGGCGCACAGGACG
>NW_006159630.1:934472-939489 GCF_000334495.1 Tupaia belangeri chinensis | reverse complement strand
GGGGGTGCGGTGGGCGCCGCCGGGACAGCCAAGGCGACGAGAGCGCGCGCCAGCCCGGCCTCGTCTTTATAATCCTGGGCCGCGGGCGCGCCCGTCCCCCGCCCTCGGCGCGCACGCGCCCTCCAGACATACCTCCTATTGGTCGGCGGACTCCAAGGCCCGCCTCCACCGCGCTCGGAATGGGCGTCCGCACTAGACTAGGCCCCGGATTCGGAAACGATGTAGAGGCCTCCCTTACCCTGACCCAGGATTGGCCGAGAGGCTCGCGCTCGTACTCTCCCCCAGCCTCTTATTGGCTCCCGGCGGAGAACTTTCTCTGCCTCGACTTCTGACTGGTGCCCTTCTTCCATACCTTCCGCGAGCTCGGAGTGGCTGCCACTTGGCAACCCGGAATATACGGCTCCTGATTGGCCCATAGATGCGCGCACCCGGAGCGTCCCTGCGACGAACGTGGCAGTGGGGCGGGGTCCCCGGCCGGGGGGCGGAGCTGTGCCTGCGCCTCCGAAACCCCTCGTGTTGCATTCTGACTGGACCGCGACTCGGTAATTGGCACCACCCCCGGGAACACGGGCCGGAAGCGGGGCGACGCAACTTCCGGCGTGCGTGTCGCCCGTGTGGTGCCTGCCGGGGACGCCGAGGTCTGGTACTGGAGGGCTCCCCGGAACCTTGCGGCGGCTGCTCGGAGGCCGCGGTGCGCCGAAGGCGGAAGGGCAGACCCGGGAACCAGCCCCGAGGCTGCCAAGGCCAGGCGGGCGCCGCACGCGGCCGCTGCCGGTCCCCAGGCCTCCGCCCCTCATGGCTGGAGCTCAGCTTGGGGCGCTGCCCCATCCCGGCTGCTCCTGGGCACCTGAGATGGGGCTTTCCACCCCGGACGGTGCGGAAACCCGCGTGGCGATTGTGCGGTGACTGGCCGGTGTCCGGTAGTAACTTTGTATCTAGTACTTGTTGCGATGACATTTTGTATATATATAAAGTCATTGTTACTTGTTCCTTTTTTTTAAAGAGTGGCTCCTATAAAGCGTGATCACGTTGCTTACGGGGCTCGCTGGGATTCTGTCCTCTGGGCCGGCCTCTCTGGACTCGGCCCTCCTCGGTACCAGCGCCGACCACCGCCTCCCCTTCACCTTCCCACTCCCTTCTGCAGGAACCTTCTCTCCCATGCGAAACCCACCGCCACCGATTGCAGGCTCAGCGGCAGTTCTGTCACTGCGCGTTAAACGCATACGTTGACGAATACCCTGATTTTCTCGTTGTGAAACATACAGAGAAGCTGCCTTTGCAAAGTCGTGTTTGTTCTTGAGAGCGAGTTCTCTGCTTTCCTCTATGAAACTCAGCTGCAGCTTGAATTCCTTGCATTCAGGCGGTTCTCGGCGCCCTGCCCCCGGTGCCGTAGAGAAGAGACCGCTGGAGGTGTTGCTTGGCCTGTGTGCAGGGGCTGCAGGCCTGCTGCACGGTGTCCCGACGTCGGAGTGCCATGGCCAGTTCTACAATGCGAGTTTGGAGCCTGAAATGACATCTGTACCGTGTCTGGTATGAGGCAGGTCACCCGCTAGGGTTGGGGCTGCCTAGATATTTGTCCATGGATAAGCAAAGTGAAGGGTTTGAGATGCCCCCCACTCAGTAGACAGTATAACCCCAGGGAGAATCTGAACTCGAACGGCAGGATATACAGGAAGGCGCGCAGGCCTGAGCCTCACCCAGGTCGCTTGGTCACCACTGGCCAAAGTAGGGGCAGAGGGGTGGCAGAGGGCTGGGCCACTGCTCTTCAGTTCCCATGGCCCAGTGGACCTTCTGAGAAGGCCGGGTGCCTCCAGCCTGCCCGGATCTCAGCGATTAGACCAGTGCCCGGTGCCCTGAACCACCTCCCATCAGCCAGAGCCCGAGCCACAGAATCGCTCTCTCGTGAGACTGGAGGAGGCTCCTTGGACATGGCCGACCGCAGTCTGCGGTGGTCGTGGTCGGTAGCCAGGGTGGGACTTTACAGGCTGGGAAGGGACAGGGGGACTAGCCCTGAGGGGAAGGCTGGGAGCGCACCTCAAGGGTTGGGCCTGCCCTTGGCTGTCTGCCACTCTGCCATCACAGACGCTCCAGGACGTCCTCCGGGGACTCTCAGGCCAGATGCCATGAACCCAACTGCCCTGGGGAGTGCTAGCTTCTGACTAGTACCACTCCGCAAAATGAAGTTCTCAGGACAAGCCACCTCCTTTCCGCGTGGTGGGTGAGAGGAGTCGGGTTCTGGGCAACTCAGGCACCTGGGCGTGCTCTCTGCACAGAGGACGGCCATCCAGGCCCCACTGGGAGTGAGCCAGCAGCAGTGCAGTGGTGGGTGTGGGCACTGGGGCGCTGGGCCAGGCGGTGCTGGCCATGGTGTTGGTCAGAGAAGGGCCAAACGGAAGCATGGTCACTCACTCCCCTCCCCTGACCCCAGGTCAGTCAGCACCAGCAGCAACCTCTGTCCTGAGAGGGGAGGGTCTGAGGGCGGCTGGGGGAGGGGAGGTGCCTGCCGAGGCCCACGGTGCTGCACAGGTCAGGGTACCAGGAGGACCAGGTTCGACTTGGGACCCAGAAGACACGTCACCAGTCCTGCAGGTGCCACCTCAGGTTATCCCGCACCTGGGAGGAGCCAGGACAAAGTCCGCACTGCTGGCCCTGTGCCTGCCCAGCTTGGCACCCGGGGTCTGAGGTCACATGTTCCTCTGAGCTGGGGAGACCTAGAGGCAGGGAGGCCAACCGGCAGCTCAGGAGGTCCTGGCAGGGCCGGCAGGTGGCCTAGTAGTTATGGGCGCTCAACTTGCACATGGCCGACCGTGGCCCCACATGTGGAGGCTTACTGTCTTGTTTTCCCTCCCTTTCTCTCTGTCTCTCTGGTCAAAATAAATAAAATAACATAATTTTTTAAAAAGCTCCTGACCAAGTTAGCTGAACCAAGCTGGCTGCTGACAACACGACTGATACCAGACCCAGAGTTCTTAGGAAGGGTCCAGGGTACGGGGCTCCTGGCTGCTCTACCCCTCCAGGCAGAGGGCCCTGGGCCTCCGTGGGAGGAGCCCCCACCTGCTTCAGCTCTGCTCAGCTGCAGCTCTAGAAGTCCGGCCAAGGGTCAGGGGCAGTGTCCCATGGAGCTCAGCTAGGCCTCTGCCCCTGGGGGTGCCACTCTGCCAGGTGGCCCAGCACAGGGCCAGCTCCAGGCGCAGCTGGTCAGTGGCTCCCATAGGGGCCTGGTAAGGAGTGCTCAGCACTGGCATGTGACGAGTGACCTGGGGAGACGAGAGGATGTGTCGGCCCATCCCAGCTGGCACCAGCTCTAGGCAGGCTCGCCCCCCCGCCAAGGCACACCGGAACAGTGGCAGCAGCCCAGCAGGGCTTCAGAAAGTCACCAAGTGGGGACCACTTTCAAACAGCGTGGGCCACAGAGAGCAGGCTTCCAAAGCACTCACTGAGAAAGGGAACTTTCTGAGAGCCTTGCTATAGGGCATGTGCACTCACCAGAGAGAGAGAAATCACCCCCAGGGGCTGGCCACATCTGTTCCCTCATGCACACGCGCGCGCCCCCGCGCCCCCCGCCTTCCGTTGCCGCTGCCCCCGGGTTTAGTTGCCAGGTCCCTGAGACTGCAGTCGACTATGAGTCCAGCCATGTGACCATTACGCCATCTGCTGGCCCCAGACTAAAGGGAAGCTTTCTAAACCCCAGTCTAGAGCGTGGCTCCTTGCCACGCCCTCACCCTGCAGGTGTGTGGGGGGGCCTCCCAGCCTGGAGATGCTGGCAGCCCCGCCCAGCTCTGCTCACTCCTGAGGTCAGTGGGCACCCCTGCCAGTCAAGGCTGTGAAGGGTGAGTACCACCTGGCACTGCTGCCCCAGCCACCCCATCCACTGACCTGTAGTTGGGGACAGTCGTGTCCTGGGCCTCCAGTAGTCAGGAGTCCACCCCAAGGGTGGGCCTATTTCCTACAGGCCGCCTGAACCAAGGCCTCAGGAGGGCACTAGACGCCCCGTATTCCCCCTGGGGCAGCATGTAAAACTCTGGGTGAGCCCTGCCCAGTTACCTCCCAAAGGGCCGGGCTGGCCTGGACAAGTGTTTCCCTCGGTTTCTTGGTGAACGGCAGTGAACTGGCAGGGTCACAAGCCCCAGCCAGGGCCAGCACCAAGCCCACTCTGTGCCCCACCAGGGTGCTCACCCTTTCTGCCCAAGGTGCCTGAGACAGGAGACACAGCACACATCCAGGTTCCTTCAGGACTTTTACTTTGGGGGAGGGTGAGCAGGGAGGGCTCCTCCGCCCATGCCCAGATGAGCCTGGCGGACGCCCGAGACCCGGAGAGGGGAGGCACAGAGCCCAGGTTCCATGCACACTTGGTCCCGCAGTGCCAGGGCCGGGGAGGGGCCACGCAGGCCGTGGCAGTGCCTGTGCAGAGGTGCCTAGGCCCCCAGCCCTGGGATGGCACGTCTGGAGGCAATAAATACTGCCGGGCCTGCATGCGGGGCGGGGCTGGTGGACAGTAAGGCATGGCCGCTGGCTCTGTCCAGGCAGGCTGTCGGACCAGTCTGGCGGCCCACAGGGAAAAGAAGGCAGAGTGCGAGGACACCGGCCTCCCCGTGGGGTTGGAGGCAACTGTGAGTTTTGGCGATCTGGCCCTCCCACAGCCCTGGTAGGAAAGGGGGCCGCCAGGCGGGACTGGGCAGCAGAGCACACCCCATGCCTGGGGCCGGGGCGCAGAGTGGGACGGAGACCACATGCTCATGCAGACACAGGGAGTTAGGGGTGACGGCCACAGAACGCTCCACATGTTAAGGCATCATGGTTAGACGGTCAGTGACGGAGACAGATGGGCCCGCAGGGAGCGGGGTGGCCAGAGCCGGGGCCACCGCAGGGGTGCCAGGCACTCAGAGTGCCCAGGTGGCCCTGCAGTGCTCCGTCCCCTTCTCAAAGCCAGGGCCTCAGGTGTGGCATGTGGGGGAGCCTGAAGGACACAGAGAGGGCGGCAGGCAGGCCGGCGAGCCCCTGCCCCATGGCACAGGCA
>NW_006159630.1:932834-934285 GCF_000334495.1 Tupaia belangeri chinensis | reverse complement strand
GGGAGGAAGGTAGCCGGGGAGGGGCCCTGTCAGCACTTTGGTATGGGGTGGGGAGGGGTGTGGAGTGGGGCACATCGTCCATCTGTCCATCCATCCGCCCTGCCTGCCTCCCAGCCCAGGGCTCAGTCCTTCCACTCCTTCTTGATGGTGAGGTTCCACTCCCAGGACAGGTGGTCGGTCTTGTCGTCGTCGGTGAAGCGAGACTTGATGTTGTAGCTGCCCCTCGCCAGCATGCCCTTGGGCGCCTCCTCCATGGGGGTCAGGAACTCGTACTCCTCCGCACGCGGACCGTAGCTCCCCACCATGTAGTCGGTCTTGTCGACTGCAGGCGGGGACCAGTGTCAGTTCAGGGTCAGCGCCACGCTCCCGCCGGCTGTGCCCACCCAGGCCCACCCCACTCACTCTTGACGCCTTTCCGGTACGTGTGCTGGATGTACTTCATGCCGGACACGATCTCCCTGTTCACCTGCAAGCACCCGAAAGGGGTCAGTGGGCTCCCCACCCTGGCTGGTGCCACGCCCTGCGACCCCAAGCCACCTTACCCGGAAGGAGATCTTTATCCTGTACTCCACACCCTCCTTCAGCACGAACGACTGCTTCTTGAAGCTCTCCAGGTCACCTGTGCGGCAGGGTGGTCAGGTGGGGAGCTGTCCCCGCTGACCCAGCCCGGGCACAGGCAGGCCGCAGGGACCACTTGGCAGTGGCCTGTGCCCACCAGAGTGTGCCAAGGCAACACGGACTCTTTTTAGGGGCGCAACAGGGTGGCAGCAGCCCCCCCCAGCCTTCTGGCCCATTCACCTGTGAGGTCCAGCTCCAGGGGGCCCGGGGCAGTGCTGCACACCAGGGTCAGGCGGGTCACGACGACGTTGGGCACGCTGGGGTCGGCCGACACAGCCACGCGGCCCAGCAGCGCCTCCTTGTACTTGCGCAGGCTCTCGTCGTCCTTGTCCAGCTCCTGCAGCTCCTGGATGCTCTTCTGGGCCGGGGGCTTGTAGTTGACCGAGTGCTCGTCCTCCTCGTTCTCGGCTGCGATCTGGGCCAGCTGCTCCGCCGTGGGCTCCTGCTCCGCCATGCTCACCTGTGGCCTGGGTCTGGACACCTGCGGGCGGGGCGGCTGTGTCTGCACCGGCAGAGCAGGGGCGGCGCCAGGGCTGCCAGGGCTGCTCAGATCGGGGCCACGCTTGCTCTGTCCAGCAGAAAGGCCTGTCCTCAGGGAGACCCGCCTCACCTCCCCGCAGGGGTGCGCCCCCTGGGCCTGCCAGCCCTGGACCCGAGACCTCTGCGCCGGCAGCCGAGGCTCTGCTAGACACCTAGGGCTCCAGGGCCGGGCAGCCACAGCCCACAGGGTGCCAGGGCCGCGGGCACCTGCGCACCTGCAACTCCTGGGACGGGGAGGGCGTCTCGGCACCCCCCTCGGCACCCCTTCCAGACGCTCCAGACAGCGCCCCCCC
>NW_006159630.1:921548-932337 GCF_000334495.1 Tupaia belangeri chinensis | reverse complement strand
CCCACGCGCGCGCGCGCCGCCCGCGCCCCCCCCGGCCCGCCACTTCCGGGGTCACGCGACTTCCGCTCCCGCCCGGCGGGCGGCCGGTGCGCACGCGCAGGGCGCGCCACCGCCATCTTGCGCGCCGGGCCTCGTGGGCGCGTCCCTCGTGGGTAAGGGCGGCCCCCGCAGGGCTCGGCCCCAGAACCCGCTTCCTGCGCCCGTCGCCGTCGGCCCACTGCTCCAGGGCTGGGGTCGCTTCCCCCGCTCAGGTCCGCCTGCCGCCTCCAGGGCTCGCCCCGCCGCACAGCCCCCGTACTGCCCTGCGCGCCCTCCCTGCCGTCCACACCCGCACAGATGTCCACACCCGCGCTGCCCGGCGTGAGTGTTAAGTCGCGGGGTCTGGGACTTGAACCCTGATCAACTACATGGGAGTCCAGCGTAACCATTACGCCATCTGCTGGTTCCAGCCGACATGTGACGTGAAAGGCAGGACCAGCAGGATGGAGAGGTTAATGCAGCTAGATCCCACATGGCTGGCTTCAGGGTTGGAGTCAGGACTGGCACTTGAAAAGCACTCTGCGGTGTGTTTGTTCCCGGAATCCGGAGAGGAGCTCGGAGAAGCATGGCAGTGGATTTCACTCCCGCCTCTTCGCTCTCTGTTGCATGCACTCGTCTTAGAGCGAAAAATAAATCAATGAAAGTGAAACATGGCGCCGTCTTGTCTGGGGCGCCATGACGCTCCTGTGTGACATGGCCAGCCTCCCTCCACTCCAGGGGGCCTGGCCGGGCTGCACGCCTTTCCCTCCACCTTTTCCTTTTAGAGGTTTTGGCCTTAGAGAGTGTTTGCTCACCTGAGAGAGAGAGACAGTGAGGGGGGAAGAGAGCAGTCGCCCCCAGGGGACGGCCATGCAGCAATGCTGTCCCCTCTATTCTCCTCCCAGGGTCTTTATTTTATTTAACTTTATTTACTTACTAGCTTACTTTTCATTTTTATTTATTTTTATTTTTATTTTTTAAATTTTTTGAGAGATTTTTGCTATAGGGCGTGTGCGCTCGCCAGACAGACAGAGACAGAAAGCAGGAAATCACCCCCCAGGGGGGATGGTCACACTGCAATCCTTTCTCCTCCATTCTCCTCTCGGGATCTTCGCACAAGCGCCCGGTGTGAGTTTAAGCCACCAGGTCCGGGACTCAAACCGCAGTCGACTACGTGGGAGTCCAGCGACATAGCCATTACGCTAACTGCTGGTCCCCTTGCTTTTAGTTTTTGAATTTGACCAGAGAGGGACCGACGAGAGAGAGGTAAAGTGAGAAGACAAACTGCCAGGTCTGGAACTCAAGTCACAGTTGGCCATGTGGGAGTCCAGCAGCTTAGTCACCATGCACCTGCCGGCCCCCAAACCCAGTCTCAGCTGGGTTGACTCATTGGGCTATGGGCACCCACGCCACATTCACGTCCTTCAGGCACCAGCTTCGCCAGCATTCTGTGGCTGGTCTTTCTTTTCTTCTTTTTTATGCAACTTAAAGATTTTTTGGGGGGACCAGCAGTAGGTATAACGGCTATGTTGCTGAACTACCATGTAGCCGACCGCAGTTCGAGTCCCAGACCCGGTGGCTTAAACTCACTCCAGGTGCACGTGCATGTGTGCCCAAGATCCCGAGAGAACAGAAGAGAAGGGATTGCAGTGTGCCCCCTGGGGGGGGGTGATTTCTCACCTTCTGTCTCTCTGTCTCTCTCTGGTGAGTGCACGCACCCTATAGCAAAAACCTCTCCAAAAAAAAAAAGAGAAGGAAAAACAGCCGGACCCAGGGAAGCCCAGAATATTGTACGCACTGTATCCCTGTCTTAGTCATCCATCCTGCATTGTCTTTATGACCCCTGACCTCTTTTTTATTTCTTATTAATTTTTTTTAGAATTGAACTTTATTATTATTCATTTATTTACTTTTTAATTTTACTAGAGAGAGAAGGAAAGTGAGAAAGCAAGCTGCCAGGTCCGGGACTCGAAACCCAGTTGACTGTGTGGGAGTCTAGTGCCCTTAACCACTAGGCCACCTGCTGGCCCCAACCTGTGGTCTCTTCCACGGGGTGACTGAAAGCAGCTGGCAAGCACTGGGTGATTGGAGAGGGGCTGTGTCGGCAAGGTCTTCCCGTTCTGCCCATGACCGCATTGGCTTGGTTCCTGTAGATCATCCTCAGTGCTTCAGAATTACTGTACTAAACCCCGGTGGGACGAGAAGCCAGGATCACAGCCGTGACCCAGGGCAGGACACGCCAGAAGCAAGAACGCTAAACTTGACCATAAGGTTGAAAGAATTGGACCACACACAGAAATCTTCCAAATATTTCAAGAAACAAATTCATAATCGCCCAAAAAGTGATGAAAATGACCACCATTGTGCAGGCGTGGGTCATGAGGGGCTTGAACAGAGAAGAATCCAAAGGTTAACAACCATGGCTCGTGGCGTGGGCCGGGTTTGAACGCAGTCGGAAACGTACCGCAGAGTAGCCCACCGTGTTAGGGACAGGCTCGGCCTGGAGAACAAGACAAATCAGGAGCTTGTCAGAGCGAGAGGAATGATGCACAAGAAAGAGGCTACGAGCCGGGCTTGCGGAGGAGAAGATGGGCAAGAGCGAGAAAGAGGCGAGCGCTTGACGTGCTCCAATGCGTGGTCCCACCCCGGGCACAAGTCGCTGATGCGTGGAACCTGGTCCACACAGATAAACAAGGAAAATATTCCGGACAGATGGAAGTTCAGTGTGATTGGAATGTCCTTTCCATCCTGTCCTCTTCCAGGTGCCCAGGTGTGCAGCAACACGACTCGGGCCAGCGGGGCCGAGCCCATGGGAAACGGGGAAGAAGGTGTAAGTGCGGACACACCTGTCCCCCAGAGAGCTGAGCTCAGAGTGTTGCGAAGCCGGCCAGCAGATCCGACCGGGACAGGAAGCCGAGAGCGCCATGCCTGCCGAGGGGCGACTTGGCGCATTGGCGTCTAGCCCGGACCGAGGCTGGGCCCGCTGTAGGAAGACACGCATCTCTGTACACAGGGGGACTTGCACAAGTCGGCCGTTTCCGAGCATCTTTGCATGAACAACATTCACTGAATTCTTCATAAAAAAATGTTTGAAGTGAACTCACAAAAATAAATAACTGTGTCCCATGAGCGAGAAAGACAGCGCCCGACAGGACTTCGCCTGCGCTGCTCACCCCAGCTCAGCTGGCCCTGGTGCCTCCACCGGCCACCTGGAGCCTCGCGCCTGGCTCCCACGCGGAGCGGAACATGGCGCCCGCTCCTGCCGCTGCGCCACGGCCCGCAGCACTGGTGTTTCCTAAAAAAACCAAAGCCTTTGGTCTGTAGGGCCGGGAGAGTGTAGGGTGTCTGTACTTGAGGTGCTTTCCGCACGGAGGATGCCGGGTCTGGCCGCTGCAAGCCCTGCCCCGGCTGTCACAGGAGCAGCCCTGCTGCGCCTGCGGAGACCCAGGCTGCAGGACGTGCATCGTGGAGACCGCACAGGGGCGCCGCGGGCGGCTAATTGAGGCGCGTGGGGTGCGTGAGTGCCCTGGGGTTTGAAATAGGAAGTGGCGATCTGCTCTGTGAGTGAAAAATTCCTGAAGCATGAAGATTTAACTACTTTGGGGAGTTTTCTGATGAGCTTTAATAAAAAGAAAAAAGTATAATTTATTTTTAAAAAGATAAGGAAATATCCCTAAAAAAAAAAAAAAAAAAAACTTTTCCTTTCTTTAAAGAATTACTTAAGGGGCGGGTAAGTGGCATGGTGGTTAAAGGCCCTGGACTCCCACATGGCCAACCACGGTTCAAGTCTTGGACCTGGCGGCTTGCTTTCTCACTTCCCCTCTCTCTCTCTCTGTCTCTCTGATCAAACTGGAAAATAATAATTATAATAAATAAAGTTAAAAAAAAAGAATTACTTAACTGGGGCCGACAAGTGGCATGGTGGTTAAGGTGGGTGGACTCCCACATGGCTGACCGCGGTTTGAGTCCCAGACCTGGAAGCTTGCCTTCTCACTTCCCCTCTCTCCGGTCAACTTCAAAATAATAAAATTTTTTAAAAAAGACAATATATGAAATTAAATAATTCTTTAAAAATGAATTACTTTATTTAGTTTTATTATTAATTTTTTTGAAAATTTGGACAGAGAGAGAGAGGGAAAGCGAGAAAGCAAGCCACCAGGTCTGGGACTCTGACTGCAGCCGGCCATGTGGGAGTCCAGTGACTTTAGCCACCGTGCCCCCTGCTGGCCCCACAAACTTTTACTTTTATATATTTACTTATTTATTTTTGGCTTTTGTCATAGGATGTGTGGAGAGGAGAAGTGAGAACTCACCCCCTGGGGGGAGACCATGCCACAATCCCTTCTCCTCCATCCTCTCAGGATTTTGGGCACGCATCCACACGCGCCCAGTGTTTCCTTCCTTTTTGCTTTTCTTGTTATTTTTAAAAGATTTATTTATTTATTCATTCATTTTAATTTGATCAGAGAGAGAGAGACACACAGAGAGAGGAGAAAGTGAGAAAGCAAGCCTCCAAGTCCAGGACTTGAGCTGTGGTCGGCCATGCGGGAGTGTCCAGTGCCTTAACCACCACGCCACCTGCTGGTCCCACCTTTCTTTCTTTCTTTCTCGTTCTTTATTTTTAAAGAGATTTTGCTATAGTGTGTATGTACTTGCTGGAGAGACAGAGAGCGAAAGTGGGAAATCACCCCCCAGGCGTGCCACAATCTCTTCTTGGAGACTTTGGGCACGCACACACATGTGCCTGGTGTGAGTTTTAAGCCACTGGATCAGAGACTATGAATTGTGGCCAGCTACGGTGGAGTCCAGCATCTTAACTATTATGACACCTGCTGGCCCCCTTACCCAGCGTGGTTTTCAAGCTGCTGGGTCTGGAGCTCTAACTATAGTTGCCATGTGGAATTCAGCCACCTTTGTCACCACATCACTAGGTGGCCCCACCAGTTCTTTTTCATCTTTAATGTTTGGAAGAGGGTGCATGCGCTCACATAGCCAGGGAGAGGAGAAGGAAGCTCCTCCAGGAAATGGTCTCATTGCAACCCCTTCTCCACCAGCGCCCCCTCCGTTAGGGGTTTCGGACACACACTTGCATATGTCTGGCGTGTTTCTCAAGCCGTCTGCCCGGGGTTCCAACTGCACAGTCAGCCGGGTGGGCTCCAGCCCCGCACCCGCTGGGCCATGCGGTCAGTCCAGGAACGCCACCGTAACAGGACTGAGCCCTCCGCAGTCCATTCGGGTGTCACACCTGGCCCTCAGTGAACAGAACTAGCATGTCACCAGAAGTCATTTCCTTGTTTTGGGTGGTAATGTGAAAGGAATTTTCTTGACATCACTCTGGGTTGTTGGTTGCTGATAGACAACATGCAACTGATTTCTGTCTGTTGATCTTTTCTTTTTCTTTAATAAATAATTATTTTATTTAACTTTATTTATTTACTTGTTTTAATTTGACCAGTGAGGAACACAGAGAGAGAGAGGGAGGAAAAGTGAGAAAGCAAACCAGCAGGTCTGGGGCTCGACCCATAGTTGGCCACGTGGGAATCCAGTGCCCTTACCACTATGCCACATGCTAGCCTGATCTTATTTTTTTTTTTTTTTGAGAGAGATTTTTGCTATAGGGTTTATGTGCTTGCTGGAGAGACAGAAAGAGACAGAGACAGAAAGTGAGAAATCACCCCCAGGGGGGATGGCCGTGCTACAATCCCTTCTTCTGCATCCGCCACTCGGGATCGTGGGCACGCACGCACATGCACCCGGCGTGAGTTTAAGCCATTGAGTCTGGGACACACCAGAGTTGACTCCATGACAGTCTAGCGATGTAACCATTATGCCATCTGCTGATCCTGAGTTAATAAAAATTTTTATTTTATTTATTTGTGAGGTTTTTGTTGTAGGGAACGTGTGCTCACCAGAAAGACACAGTGAGATGGCAAGAAATCACCCCCCAGGGGGGATGGCCATGCTGTAATCCCTCCTCCTTCATTCTCCTCTCTGGATCTTGGGCACACACGCACATGTGCCCAGCGTGAGTTTAAGCCACCAGGGCTGGGACTCAAACAGTGGGACTCAAACATGGGAGTCCAACGACATAGCCATTACGCCAACTGCTGGTCCCCGGCCCCTGCTTTTCTCTACTTCTATGTCTGTGTCTGCCTGATTGTTCTTCCCAAACCCACTCTGCTCCCACTCTGCGGGTCCCCGCCCCCTTCTCTGCCGAGGTCCCGACACCCAGCAGCAGCGAGGTGTGAGGTATGATGCCCGAAACGCCAACGGCAGGTAGGCGGATGCCAGGAGAGCCAGGGAAGGTGAGAGCGCAGCAGGCTGAGCTGAGTCGTGTTGCAGGTACTAGTGCGCCTGTTTCTCACTCACACGCAGAGCTGCTGAAACAAGCAGTGTGCATGTGCAAGCTGGGACAGACGCTCGTGGGGTGACCCAAGAGCCCGTGAGCAGCACGCGTGCCTGCACCCAGACCTCGGCGGCTCCACCCCAGTCCCCGGGGAAGGGCCATGTTTCTTGGAGAAGCAGGTGACTCCAGGGTTGGGGACAGACCTGGAGCACCCTATGGCATCTGAAAGGGAGGCGGGGTAATGGAGGGACACGGCAGGGCTAAAGGGCACGGAGGACAACCTTGAGGGCTGGCCAAGGTGGAGACAGTGGGCACGCAGAAGCACAGAGGCCAAGCACGTGCCCGGTGTGCGTGTGCTGCCAGACAGAGCCCGGGCGGTCCCACGCATCCTCCATTCCAATCGTCCCTCCCGGTGGGATTCTGGACGTGGATGCCTGGCAGGAGGTTGCCTGGCTCGGGCACGCAGGATCCGGCTTCCTCTCACACAGGCGGGACCAGATTGCCAGTCACGGGGGTAACAGCTTCTCTCCTGGAGGCCCCCCAGTAGCTGGCATCAGAGGGATGGACATGCGGGCACCAGTTCTGGGCTCTGGGGCAGTTGGCGGTTAACCTGCTAGTGGCACGTGTGCTCACAAGGGCGGTGGAAGGCGCCCTGCAGGGAGGTGGCCACGTCACAACCTCGCCCCGTTTTCCCTTTGTGATTAGGGGTACACATGTACACGCCCCAGGCGTGCTTTCCAAGCCACCGGGTCTGGGACTCAAACTTGCAGTGGGCCCTGTGGGGCCTCACTGTCATAACCATGTGCCGCGGGGCTGGCCGGCGGGACAGTCACGACTGCATGCACGGTCTGCTGTAGCTACCGCATGGGAGTGGAGCTGTAGTCGCTCCCCAGGGTGCCTAGACTGACGGGTGACCAAGTGCAGGATGGTGACCCTGAGTGAGGAACCCCGTGGCTATACCTGGCCTGCACCCCGGGTGCATGTCTCTCACAATCCTGATGGGGCGTGACCATCCTAAATCCGACATGGAGGGCGTGTTCTCGCCTTTCCTCCCCGTGTCTCTGGTAGGCGTATGTGGCCACCAGCCAAGTAAATGTAACATGGAGACAAAGAGCTCAAGGTTCTAGGCAAGAGACTGCAAAGCAAAACCCCGATGAGGTGCCTCACACCCAGAAGGCAGCGACAGGCCGAGTGAGGGCGTGGGGGGCCAAGCCCATGCTGCAAGTGTGGCTGGCCTGGAGCCCTGGGTTCTTCTCCACGGGACGCCGTCACTCGGGACTCAGCAGCTTCTCCGAGAACAGGAAACGTGCTCACACGAAAACGGACAGCTTTTCTTCTAACAGCCGCGAAACGGGGTAAGCCGACTGTCCGTCCATGAAGCACGATGCGGCATGTCCGTGTACACAGTCTTGTCACTGCTACAGGGCCCTGAATGTATCTCGCTAAGTGAACAAAGCCAGTCAAAACTACCATGGTTCCCTTTTTTTTTTTTTTTTTTTAAGATCTTTGCTGTACAGTGCATGCACTCAACAGAGAGCAGACAGAAAGAATACACACAAAGCGAGAAATTACCCCAGAAAGCGAGAAATCACCCCCCAGGGGGGTGGCCACGCCGCAATCCCTTCTCCTCCATTTTCCTCTCGGGATCTTGGGCACGCACGCACACGTGCCCGGTGTGAGTTTTAAGCCACCGGGTCTGGGACGCGAACCACGGTCAACTACATGGGAGTCCAGTGACACAGCCATTATGCTAACTGCTGGTCCCAAGAGATTATTCTATAGGGTGTGTATGCCCGCTGTAGAGACAAGAGAAAGAGCGGGGAGTCACCACCCCAACGGGGATGGCTATGCACAGTCCCTTTTCCTTTTGGGATTTTGGGCACACGTGCACATACCAGGCTTGTTTCAAGCCACCAAATCCAGGACTCAAACCGTGGTCGGCCATGTGGGAGTCCAGCACTGTAACCACTATGTCCCTCCTGGTCCCACCCATGTCTTTTTCTTTCTTTCTTTCTTTAAATTTGACGGGGATGGGGAGGGAGAGGTGAGAAAGTGAGCCACCATTGGACTTGAACCACGGTTGGCCATGTGGGGAGTCTAGTGCCCTTAACCACCACGCCACAAGCTGATCCCCGCCCTGTATTTTAAAACGATTTGCTAGAGGAACCAGCAGATGGCATAATAGCCCCATCGCTGGACTCCCGTGTGGCTGTAGGCAGAGTCATGGGCAGGTGACTTGGCGTGCACTCTTTTTTGGTGATTTAATTCTACTTTTGTGATTAAACTAGTTTTGAGAAGCTCCATTGCACAGCGTAAATGTGCTAATCAAAAAGTGATGGATCCTGGGGCCAGCAGGTGGTGTGGTGGTTAGGGCGTGACTGACCAAGGTGAGTCTGGGACCTGGCAGCTGGCTTCCTCTCTCACATGTGCCCCATAGGAAATTTAAAAATAACAATAAATGGGACCAGCAGATAGCATGATGGCTACATAACTGGACTCTCATGTAGCTGACTGCGGTTTGAGTCCTGGACCCGGCGGCTTAAATTCACGCTGGGCACGAGTGCATGCATGCCCAAGCTCCCGAGAGGAAAATGGCGAAGGGACAGCTGTGCTCCCCACAGAATGGTGGCAGCGCAGGGCACAGGCCCTCGCAGACATGGACGGGGACTGTGCACCTATCTTTGCCGTGGCATGCGCCAGTCCTCCTGGGGTCCGAGTGTCCCTGACAGACTACCAGCTTGCTAAAACAAGAACAAGAAGTCATCAGGTCGTGACCCTGCTGCTGAGACAGGGCCACCTGGCAGGCTGGCAGGAGCCCTGTGTAGTCCCGCTCATGCCACCCATGGAGAGTGCGGTGGCAGCAGCCTCACGGGAGCATGTGCAGGAGTCTCTGGCTCAGCTGCATGGGGTTTGATGGCACCTTGGCATGCAGCCAGCCCTGGAAGGGCTCTGACTCCTAAAGGTGTTGCCGCCTCCCCAAGGCCAGCAGCTCCTTCAACCTCGGGCAGAGGGGGGTGCCAGGGGGAAAAAAGGGCGCCTCCCTCAGCAGCTGCAGAGTCCTCAAGGGCAGCTGGCAAGACAGGCAGTCACATCCCTGACCCTGGCTCATTGGGACCCCAAGGCTGTAGGAGGGAGTAGTCGCCCCATGCTGAGGGCTGCCCATGCCCAGGCTAAGGAGCGTGGAGAAGGCAAGCCTGCAAGCTTGCCAGCTGTTGGCGTGGCAGTTAAACGGCTGGATCCCGTACAGCCAACCAAGCGGTTTGTCTGAAACATGCCAGGTACATGTGCGCGCTGACGGGGGAGCCAGAGCTCTGGTGGGGCATCCTGCGGGCTGCTCACTTGCACTCTTCCTGGCACACACTGGCACCTTCTCCCCAAGTTCAAGGAAGCCGGCAGATTTATTATTTCTCCCTGGCACCCACCAGTCACTACGCGGGGGACGGCCTGGCTGGCCTGCCCGTGGCCTCGGCTTGTAGTCTGCAGCTGCCTCTTACTGGAAAACCTCCCAACGTGGACGGTAAGTCAGGCGGTGCCCTGGTCCATGAGGTCTCCACGTCTCACATCAGGAAAGCAGGCTCCCTCGACCTGGCTCAGCCGGTCCTCGCCATGCTGGTCCTGAACGGCCAGGTCTCCGTGGCCCTCAGTTGTTCACTCGCAGCCGGCACGGCATGCCTTGCCAGAGCTCTGCAGATCAAGCCCAGGCCACACCACCTACTCAATCTGTCCACATGGCAGCAGCTGTTACGTGGACAGCATGTCCCTACCCAGCCTCAGGCTTCATGACACCTCACTCCTGAAGACACGAAGAGCCTGGGCCCTGCTCATTCCCTCATGTGAAGAGCAGGTGGGCTCCTCAGCTCACTGACAGCAGTGGGGCTGGACCACGCTGCCCCATCACCCCCCCTTCCAGGCCCACCTCGGCAGCCCTCAGGAGCTCTTCAGCTTTTTTTTGGAGAGGTTTTTGCTATAGGGCTCAGGCGTTTGCCGGAGAGACACAGAGAGAGAGAGAGAGCCAGAAAGCGAGAAATCACCCCCCAGGGGGGATGGCCACGCCGCAATCCCTTCTCCTCCTTTCTCCTCTTGGGATCTTGGGCACGCACGCACACACACATGCCTGGTGTGTCTAAGCCACCGGGTCCGGGACTTGAACCGCAGTCGACTACATGGGAGTCCAGTGACATAGCCATTACGCCACCTGCTGGTCCCCCTCAGGAGCTCTCTGCTGTCCAGGTAGTGGAGTCGAGTCCTCCACTGTGCAGAGACCCCGGCCAACGCATGCCTGTGTGCGCCCTCCCAGTGCACGGAAGGAGCCCATGCCCGCCCATCTGTCTGTCCGAGGCCTACTGCCCATTCAGCACACACAGGCCCCTCTAGCGGCAGTCACCAGAACACAACAGCACCGACAGTGGAAGGCAACTGTCGGTG
>NW_006159630.1:916246-920258 GCF_000334495.1 Tupaia belangeri chinensis | reverse complement strand
GAGAGCCAGAAAGCGAGAAATCACCCCCCAGGGGGGATGGCCACGCCGCAATCCCTTCTCCTCCTTTCTCCTCTTGGGATCTTGGGCACGCACGCACACACACATGCCTGGTGTGTCTAAGCCACCGGGTCCGGGACTTGAACCGCAGTCGACTACATGGGAGTCCAGTGACATAGCCATTACGCCACCTGCTGGTCCCCCTCAGGAGCTCTCTGCTGTCCAGGTAGTGGAGTCGAGTCCTCCACTGTGCAGAGACCCCGGCCAACGCATGCCTGTGTGCGCCCTCCCAGTGCACGGAAGGAGCCCATGCCCGCCCATCTGTCTGTCCGAGGCCTACTGCCCATTCAGCACACACAGGCCCCTCTAGCGGCAGTCACCAGAACACAACAGCACCGACAGTGGAAGGCAACTGTCACCCCCCCCCCATGACTTGGTGAGTCCTGACCCTGGCAGGGAGGCCGACCTGGCCTGGGCACGTAGGGTAGGGCCAGGCAGAAGGCTGAGCGAGCCCCGGGCAGCTTCCCCCTCTGGCTGTCCTGGCACCCCAGCTCTAGGCAGTGGGGCGGTGGCTCCAGGCCGTGAGCTCCTCCAAGTGTTGCCACCAACCTGCACCAGACCACGGCCCTCCCCCAGGGCCACTCAGCACAGCCCCAGCTTCCATGAGCTTTCTGCACAACTGGGGCCAAAGGACACTGTTGCACCTAACTCCCGGGCAACGCGGAACGATGGGAAACAGGAAGCAGCAGTGCGGCCCAAACTGTCTGGCCCAAGAAATCGCCCACACGTGGCCTCCTGCTCCCTCACTCCACGGTGCAGGCAGGGCCAAGGGCTGCTCCAAGGAAAGGGCTGGCCCTGCCCCAGTGTCATCCCACCTTTCGAGTCAGAGCACAGGCAGGCAGGGTGCGAGGCGGGGAGCGGGAGCCCAGCCCCTGCGAGCACCGCTCTAGCAGTGGCCCCACTCGCCTCTCCTGCTGGCCTGGCACAGACCCTGCTAACCGATGAATTAGACAGTCCCGGTTCTACACACGTTTCTAGTTTATTATGGAAAAGGTGAAAACGCCACCTTCCCCACAACAGCAACCAGTAAAATTTATCCAAAAAAAAACTCTTACAAAACAGGTCTGTTTCAGAATTTAAAAAAAAAAAAAAAAAAAAAAAAAAAAAGTCAAAAATAAAAAACAAAACAAAACAAAACACCCCAAAAAAACAAAAAACCTTTACATGAGTTTTTAAATCCTATCTTAAAACATGAAAGAAACGAATCCATCGCTGGTGCACAGCCTGGGCGCCACCCCACTGCACGCAAGGTGGGCTGCCTGGCCGTCCGTCCAGGTCCGCTCCGTTTGGGTCCTGGCCGGTTTAGCTGGTGTCCATCTGAAACACAGGGGAGAGTCCTGCTCGCACTGCTCCAGCCCACTCCACGCCGCCCCGCGGCCCCCCGGGGACCTACCCTGGCGTTGTAGGCGTCCAGCTGGGCGTCCAGCTCCTCTGCGGAGAGCTGCTGCTTGGAACTCCTGCCGGTGCCTCTGCCTCTTCCCCGGCTGGCGCCACGGCTCCCCCGCGCTCCCCCCACGGCGGCCTCTCCGGGTGCCACCCCCGCCGCCGAAGCCGCCGGAGCCTCGGGTTCTGGTCATGCCGCCTCTGTTCACACTAGCCAGGAGACACGGCACGTCCACACCCAGGAAGGCCCTGCGGGGAGGCGCCCCACCACCCTTCTGCACTCACCTCTGCACAGGCCTCCGCTGTGTGTCGATCTGTGATGTGACAAGCTGGATGTTCATGGGGCGGCCTGCGACAGGGCAGCGAACACCGTCAGGGGCTCTGCAGCCCAGCCGGCAGCACTGCGCCATCACCACGCACCACGGCAAAGGCCCTGGGCGCGTCCCCGACGCCCTGACAGGAATAGCCTGCGGGAGCCGTGGCGAGACAAGATGGGCCGGTGCCAAGACCCCTCGCATGTCAGGCCAGCCGGGGGCTGCGTGCATCTCAGGTGTCCTGGTGCTGGTGCGGGACAAGTGTGGGTGGCCCGACAGCGAGGACCTGCACGTGTGCCTACAACCACCCTGCACTCAGGTGCACCGAGGCGCTTGACAGACTCCATAGCAGTGACTCTTCTGGAGCCAAGTGGAGGAGGGGAGGGACAGAGCTTGGGGCATGGTGGTTCAGGAGAGGTTGGTCCAGAGATGTGGGGCCATGTGGGAGGAGGGAGGACAGAGACGAAGGGCCCATGCAGACGGTCCTAGGAGCCGGCCCCAAACCCACAAAGCCCAGTCACCAGGGCCCGGCCAGGCTCACCATCCAGAGGGACCCCGTTGTACTGTTTCATGGCCTTCAGGGCATCTGCCTTCCGCTCAAAGTGCACGTCTGCTGTCCCCAAGCTGCGGCCAGAACGGTCGTAGTGCACGGCCGCCTTCTTCAGCGTTCCGAACTCCGCAAAGAGAGTCGGAAGCGCGACCATTAGCAAGGGCACAGCTGTCTCCCCGGCCGCCCGGGGACCGTGCCTGGAGAGTGAGCTGCTGGGGTGCTTCCCGGGAGGCAGACATACGGGGATGGGGCAGTGGGGACGGGAACCGAGGGAGGGACGGGCAGGAGGGACAGCAGCTTCAGAGTGCTGGCTCAGTGGGCTCCTGGCGACCTGACATCTGCACTGTGGTGCAGGGAGAGGCGTTGCGAGGCCCCCAGGAAGGGACACGTCATTGGTTGCTATCTTCTTCAACAAAGGAAAATGTCGGATGCACCGAGGACTGTTCCAAGAAACCGCAAAGGCCAAGATTGCGGAGCATGGAAGCTGTCGGGTCCGCAGCCCAGCTCCCCGGGCCTGTCCTTCGGGAGCCCGGACCCCAGCCCCACCCCCAGAGGCAGATTCTGGCTCACCTTTCCCTCTCCTCCTACTCAAGCCTGCCGCAAAGTCTGAAGTCAAGCGCTGCCATGGAAACTGCCCTGACCTCAGGCAGGCTGGGAGTTGGAGAGGGAACCCAGAGTGTGGGGCTACTCCGGCCGCAGGCACACAGCGGGAAGTGGAGTTCACCAAAAGCGGTTTCCAGTGGATGCCAGAAACCACCTTGAAAAAAGTGTTGAGACACTGTGAGTGCTCACTGGCCTCGCTTCGGCCTCCCACGGCAAAGCCAAATGGCTGCGCTCCGGGCAGCTGAGCCGAGGGAGGCCCAGCACCCTGACCCAGCCATCTCCAAAACCGACACCCAAGAAGTTACTTCTTAACCAGAAAACAAGCTTAAATGCTTTTGGGTTTTAGCTTAAGAAAAAAAAGAAAAAGAAAAAAAAAAAAGAAAATAATAAGAAAAAAAAGAAAAAGCTCCAACCAAAGATGGGTTTGAAAATCAGACCCCTAACAAGACCTGGGGTGGGGAAGCAGGGGTGAGACCACAGGGTGCGAGGTCTTTGAGACACGGGGCTCCAGACAGGCAAAGGGAAAGACACAGAGGTCCCATCCTCCTGGGTCAGTGGGGAGGTCCTTCTTTCTCTGTGAACTCACTACCGGGGGCACGAGCTTAGAAGAGCCCGCAGCCTGGGTCTACCTGGAACACGGGAACTCTCACGTTCACAAGGATGTAAGACCCGGGAGGCTGTAACCACCCCAGCGTCCCAGCAGGGAAGAGCACCAGCTCCTGGAGCACGCTCGGGCCCTGCCTTTTACAACCGACCTCCCGGCCTCAGCCTAGCAACGTCTACTCCCCCGGAACCAGCCCAAAGGAGAGGAGACCAACCCCACAGCACACGGTCCATGCTGCGCCGAGTCAACAGCTCGCGAGAGGCTCCCTCTCTCACCTGGATATCGGCGTCTGACACTCCAAAATCCAGATTGGACACCAGCAGTTTGCCCCCCGTCCCCACGCCGGCACCACCCCCGAAGCCGCTGTCGAAAAGGTCGTGCTGCCACTTGTCGGGGAGCTGTTTGGGCTGAAGGGGAAGAACCGCGACAACGGGACCAGGCCCGTGAGTCCCCCTCCGGGCGCTCCCCGGCGAAGCCGCCGGCCCCAGGGCGCCGCGGCGC
>NW_006159630.1:912562-915361 GCF_000334495.1 Tupaia belangeri chinensis | reverse complement strand
TCCCGAGCTGTGCGTCAGGCTCGCCGACGCGAGCGCCCTGCCCAGGAGGCAAGGGCGGGCGGATTTCTCGTGGTGGCAGATAGTTGGATTCTGTTATTTTTAAACTCATGATGGAGAGCAGAAAGAGAAACGCCGGCCCAGGGGCTCTGTGATGCCCACCCTCCTGCTCTAGCCCACCGAGATCCTGGCACGCGAGCCCACCCGTTCTTAGGCGGACCTGGCTGGGGACTGGAACCCTCAAATATGTGGCACCACAGAGGCCGTCCGCTTGCAGGTGGCTCCTCATGGGCTGCTTGCCACCTGGGGCTCTGCTGCAGGCTGCCCGTTGGGCTTCGAGCAGCCCCTGCTTTGGTGCCCAAGGGTTCTGTCTAGCTCTGCAGACGCCGGATCATTTCTCTCCCCGCAGCTCAGACTAGGCTGCCATGAAGGTGAAGATCAAGTGCTGGAATGGCGTGGCCACCTGGCTCTGGGTGGCCAACGATGAGAACTGCGGCATCTGCAGGATGGCCTTCAACGGCTGCTGCCCTGACTGTGAGTGTCCCTGCGCTCTGCCTGCCGGCCTTGGGGCCCTGGAGAACTCCACACACCCCAGGGTTTTACTCCCCCTTCCTGAAGAGAAGCAGACAGAAGAGCCAGCTAGTTGGGAACCACGTGTATCTAAAGAACTATCAGTAGTTTGTTGTTTTTCATTGCAGTCAGACCCAGCTGTGAGATACAGGAGAGCTAGGGGCCTGCAGATGGCATGGTGGTTAAGGTCGCTGGACTCTCTCCCACATGGGCGACCGCGATTCTAGTCCTAGACCTGACAGCTGCTTTCTCACTTTCTCTCTCTCTGGTCAAATTAAACTAAAGCTAAGTAAAATGTTTTTTTAAAATTTTCAAACAGTGGAATGATGTAAGGACACACGCATCCCCACCCCACTCTTGCCTAGCATGTTGAAGAACAAAGGATGACATATTTCCATGTTTACTTTTCTTTTCTTTTTTTTTTTTTGAGAGGTTTTTGCTATAGGGCACATGCACTCACCAGAAAGACAGAGATAGAAAACGAAAAATCGCCCCCGGAGGGATGGCCACACCACAATCCCTTCTCCATTCTCTAGGGATCCTGGGCACACATGCACCTGTGCCTGGCATGAGTTTAAGCCACCAGGTCCAGGACTCACACCGCAGTCGACTACATGGGAGTCCAGCGCCCCAGTCATTACGCCATCTGCTGGTCCCTCCACATTTACTTTTAATTCATTTAGGGGCTTACGTATTTGTAATTTGCCAAAGGACGTGTGTCCTCCCCAGAGAGGGAGCGAGGCAGCACCGCCATGGGGAGGGGTCATTAGACAGTCCCTTCTCTGTTTTTCCATCTCGTTAGGGTCTTGGCCCACACACACACGCCCAGCGTGCTTTCCGATTGCCAGGTCTGAGACTCAGTTCATGCAGGCCTCTGGGATCTGGCTCCCTTAACCATGACCACGTACTGTCAACATGGCATCTCATCCCACACTTCAGCCATATGTTTCTTTTTTCTTTAAATAATTTTTAGTTTAACTTACATGTATTTATTTTAATTTGACTAGAGAGGGCCAGAGAGAAGGGGGAAGTGAGAAAGCAACCTGCTGGGTCCGGGGCTCAAACTGCCGTCGGCCATATGGGAGTCCAGCGCCCTTGACCACTATGCCACCTGCCGGCCCCCAGCCCCGTATTTCTTCACCCACCCTGTGTCCCTTGATGACATAATCATCATTCCTAGTCCTTTTTATTTTTTTAAAGAATGATTTTATTTAACTTTATTTACTTATTTGACCAGAGAGGGACAGAGAGAGAGAAAGCAAGCCACCAGGTCCAGGACATGAACCACAGTCGGCCATGTGGGAGTCCAGTGCCCTAACCATCACACCGTGCACCAGCCCGTTGGTCCTTGTTCTGACAGCTGTCCCTGACGTCTTCATGGTTGGGTAATTGAGCCAGGACTGGATTCTTTAACATTTGTCCTGGCAAATAACTCCTTCATCAGGAACAGCCCCTCCCCTCCCCTCCCCTCCTCTCCTTTTGCTTTTTTCAAAGTATTTGGTTTTTTTGTTGGTTTGATTTTGGTTTTTGCCATAGGGCATGTACACTCACTAGAGAGAGACAGAGAGAGGAAAAGAAGAGCGAGAGCACCCCAGGGGATGGCCACCCCAAAAGCTCCTCTCCATTCTCCTCTCAGGGGTCTGGGCAACCACGCAGGCATACCTGGCGTAATTTTCTTTTCTTTTCTTTTCTTTCTTCTTTTTTTTTTTTTTTAAATGAATTATTAATTTTGGGACCAGCAGATGGCTAACGGTTGTGTGACTAGACTTCCATGTAGTCAACCACGGTTCGAGTTCCAGGCCCAAAGGCTCAACGCTGGGCACACGTGCATGCACGCCAAAAATCCTGAGAGGAGAGTGGAGAAGGGATTGCAGCAAGGCCATCCCCTGGTGGGGGCTGTGATTTCTTGCTTTCTGTTTGTCTGTCTCTGAGTCTCTGGCAAACACATGCATCATATAGTTAAACTCTCTCTTAAAAATTGTACTTATTATTGGGGACCAGCAGGTGGTGTGGTGGTTAAGGCACTGGACACTCCCACATGGCCGACCGCAGTTCAAATCCTGGACCTGGCAGCTTGTTTTCTCTCTCTTTCTCTCTCATCAAATTTAAATGAATGAATAAATAAAATTTAAAAAATTGTATCTATTATTTGATTGACTCATTGATTGTTAACAGTTTTGAATTTGACCAGAGAGAGTGAGAGCAAAGGAAAGTGAGAAAGCAGGTCACCGG
>NW_006159630.1:904854-912531 GCF_000334495.1 Tupaia belangeri chinensis | reverse complement strand
CGCCGTCCCCCGCCACGTCGGCTGCCCTGGTGCGGTCTTCAAGCTGCTGGCCCAGGGCTTACCCACACTGAGCCTGCTGGGCCAGCACCCTGGCCACTGTATCACTTGTCGGCCCAGCGTCTGTCTTCTTAACCTTGATTTAAGCAGATGGCGTAAAGGTTACATTGCTGGACTCCCACACGAGTCCTGGACCCAGGGGAGTTAAAACTCACGCCAGGGAGGCCGGCTGGTGACGTGGTGGTTAAAGGCACCGGACTTTCATGTGGCCGATCACGGTTTGAGTACCAGACCTGGTGGCTTGCATTCTCAGTTTCTTCCCCTCTCTGTCCCCCTCTGGTCAAATTTAAATAAGTTAAGTTAAATAAAGTCATTTTTTTCTGGAGAGGTTTTTTGCTATAGGGCATGTGTGCTTGCCAGAAAGAGAGAGACAGAGAGCGAGAAATCAAATCCCTCCCCGGGGGAATGGCCACGCCACAATCCTTTCTCCTCCATTCTCCTCTCGGGATCTTGGTCATGCACACACACGCGCCCGGCATGAGTTTAAGCCACCGGGGTCCAGGACTTGAACCGAGGTTGACTACATGGGAGTCCAGTGACATAGCCATTACACTAACTGCTGGTCCCTGAATAAAATAATTCTTTAAAAAAAAAAAAAGAAAGAAAAACAAAAACTCATGCTGGACGCGTGTGCATGAGTGCCCAAAATCCCAAGAGGTGAGTGGAAGAGAAGGAATTGTGGTGTGACCATCCCCTCTGGGGGGTGATTTCTCTCTTTTGATGTCTCTGTCTCTCTAGTGAGCGTGCATGCCCTATAGCAAAAAATCTCTCAGGAAAAGAAAAAGTAAACTTCTTTTGGGGCCTGCATGTGGCGTAGTGGTTAAGGTGCTGGACTCCAAATAACCTACTGCAGCTTGGAGTCCGAGACCCAGCAGCTTGAAATTCATGCTGGGGCCCTGTGGGTGCATGCCCAAAACCGCACGAGGGAATGGAGGACTGTGGTGTGGCCACACCCCCAGGGGGATCTCTTTCTCTCAGTCTCCGGTGAGCACATGTGCTCTATGGCAGAAATCTCTTGAAAAACCGAACAAACAAAACGTGGCGTGTTGGGGCTCACACGAGCAACTCTGAGAGGAGCATCCTCGACCTGGCAGCTTGAGCATCACTCTGCGTACATGTCTGTGCCAGATCCCGAGAGTGTGGGAGAAGGGTTTGCAGGGTATCCATCCTCTCTCAGAAGGGATTTCTCACTTCCTCTGCCTCTCTGGACGTCTCTCTCGGAGCACACACGCCCTGTGGCAGGACGTTTTGCAGAGTGCCCCAGCCCAGGGCTCGAGGCTGTTTCTCTTTATGGTGTTTTGCCCTCCTCTGTCCCAGGTGGGGCAGGACAGGGAAAGGTCTGATTATGCTCAGGTGAAAAGAAACAGATCTGAACCCTAGCTGGTTTGGAGTCAGACCCAAATCAAGATAGAGCAGAAGGGAGGGTCAGGCTTCAGGAAGGGGCAGAGGGCCTCCCGAGAAGACAGGGCCAGGGGTGCCCGAGAGGGTCCTCCTCACTGCCCCAAGTGCACAGGCCTGTTTCCACAGGGCCAGGCCTAGAATCATGGTAGACTTTGTTCTTAGAATGACACTCAGGTGGTAAGTTGTATTTATTTATTTATTTGCTGTAGGAAGCGTGTGCTCGCCAGAGAGACAGGGAAACAGAGAGCAAGAACCGCCCCCACGCCGCAACCCCTTCTCCATTCTCCTCTCTGGATCTTGGCCATGCATGCACACGCACCCGGCGTGAGTTTAAGCCACTGGGTCTGGGACTTGAACTGCAGTCGACTACGTGGGAATCCAAGGACATAGCCATTACGCCAACTGCTGGTCCCCAGGTGGTTAAGTTTTAATGCAGTATTTTTATTTTATTTATGTGTTTTGCTAAAGGTACTTGGGGAGGAAAGTGAGAAGTCACTCTCTGGGGGTGGCCAGGCTGCATTCCATTCTCCACTCTCTTCTCAGGCTCCGGGCAGGCAAGCACACATGCCTGGCATGTTCATGCAAACCACCAAGTCCAGCACTCCAGCCCACAGTTGTCCATTTGGGATCCCGACTCCTTAACCACCATACTGCTGGCCGGCCCTACAGTACTTTTAATGACTAGATCTCAGGACTGGCAGGTGGCGTGGTGGTTAAAGGCGTTGGATTCCCACATGGTTGATGTGGTTCAAGTCCCAGACCTGGCGGCTTGCTTTCTCGCTTTCCCTTGTCAAATTGAAAAGTAATGATAATAACAAATGGATTAAATAAATAAGTAATTCTTGTGTGTGTGTATGGGTGGGGGGGATTAGATCTCTCCAGATCAAAAGAAATGTCATCACCTGGGAGTTAATCCACCTGACTCAGACAGCTAGGGCGGCCGTCTTAGGCAGTCATCGATTGGCTTTCTTTGATCAGATTTTATTTAGAAGTGAAGGAGGTAAATAACCCTGTCGGGTCTGGTTTTATTTAATCTTTTAAGTCCCTCTGGAGGGTGTCTCAACGACTGAGTCAGACAGCATTTGCAGCTTCAGGGCAGCAGGTAGGCAACTTGCTGCACGTCCGCGAGCACTCTCAGGGAGGCATCCTGGCCTTGGGACGTCTGGGTGTGACAGATGGGCCCAGAGCTGCCCCTCTGCTTGATAACACGTTGGCCACACAGCCTGCAGAGCCAGCCTGTGCTGACCAGCTGCGCCGTGCTGTGGCATCTGGGGATGAATACTCGGGACCCCACACAGGCGCCACGCTGCCTGGTTTCCTTAAGCGGGCCCACTGACTGCAGAGAGTAGGGAGTTTAGAGTTAAATTTTTGGACCTGCTGGGTTGTTAATGTTGATTTATATTGAGCCAGTTTTCGTTTCTTTCTCTTTTTTCTTTTCTTTTTTTTTTTTGGTATAGGGTGCATGCGCTCACCAGACACAGAGGGAGAGACAGAAAGGAGAAATCACCCCACAGGGGGGTTGGCCACGCCACAATCCCTTCTCCGTTCTCCTCTTGGGATCTTGGGCTTGCATGCACATGTGCTTGGCGTGAGTTTTAAGCCACCGGGTCTGGGACTCAAACCACGGTCGACTACATGGGAGTCCAGTGACATAGCCATTATGGTAACTGCTGGTCCCTTATTTTTCTTTTGTATGAGTACTTTGCTATAGGGCTTGTGCACTCACTGGAGATGGGGTGTGAGCATGCACCCCAGTGAGCTGGCTGCGTTGCGTCCCCTCTGTTCCCTCTCCTCTCAGGACTCTGAGCACACGTGCACATGTGCCTAGTATGCTTGCAGGTCACCAGGTCTGGTCTGGGACTCAGGCTTGCACAGCGAGCTATGGAGACCCACCCACCCCAACCACTACACCTCTGGCAGACCGGAGTCAGTTTTCCAGATTGATTCCATGGAGGGGCCACCTTCATGAGCTTGACACACCCGGCTTCCGCCAGCCCTGGGCCGTAACAGCGTGGTCCCTGGACGCATGACTCTGAGAGGGAGCATTTTACTGTTGCACCACCATCTGTCCCCACTGATGGGTTTGTTTTTTTTTTGCCAGAGGGTACACGCACTCCCCAGAGCTGGGAGGAGAGAGAATCACTTCCCCGTGGGGTACGGTCAAGCCTCAATCCTACCTCCTCCATTTGTCCATCTCGTTGGGGTTTTGTGCACACACACGTACCCAGTGTGTTTTTCAAGCTGCAGGGGCCAGGATTTGAACTGTGGCTGGCCATGTGGTAGCCAGCTCCCTTAACCAAGAGGTCACTGGACCACCGCAGTGAGCTACTTTTAGCACGCGGGGTACCGCCAAGTCTTATGTGTCTTTCGTGCCGGGTAAGAAGCCCCAGATTCGCTTCATGGGCCCCTGTGAGCCCTGCGCCAGGGACTCAGCCCAAGAGCAGGGAGAAGCCTGCTCCGAGTGGCTGCAGAGGGCCCTGGGAGCGAGAGGATCCCATTGAGGCTGCTGTTAAACAGTGATTTCAGGAGGATGTTTGCGTCCTTGGGTGAGTGCTCACGGGGTCCTGCAGGCTGGCTGTGGCTGGGACGGGTACCTCCCTCTGCAGCAGGCACTTACAGGGAGGGTGTGTGGCAGGTGCAGTGGCTTCTCAGCAGTGGGGACTCAGATGCCCCATCCTGAAGTGGAAAGGTGACTTGGGGGCATACTAATGCCACAGAGGGTAGTGTTCTGCAAGGCAGTGACCTGTGGGGATGCTCAAGTCTTGGGGCAGGAGGCCGCAGAGCATGCCAGGTATGCTCCAGGACTTGGCGGGGGAGGGAGGTGCCTGCCCCGCCCCCCCCAGCCGCTGACTTGCTTGCTCATGAAAAAAAACTTTTTTGAGAGATTTTTGCTCTAGGGCACCCGCGCTCCCTAAAATGATAAGAGGTAAGAACCCTCTCCCCCCAGGGTGATAGCCATGCCACAATCTCTTCTGGGATTTTGGGCACGCATGCATGCGAGCTGGTGTGTTTCAAGCCACCAGGTCTGGGACTGGAACTGTGGTTAGCCACGGGGGGAGTCTAGTGCCGCAACCATTACACCTCCTGCAGGCCCCCAAAATAAACTAGGGGAGGGAACCAGCAGTTAGCGTAATGGCTATGTTGCTGGACTCCCACATAGTCGACCGCGGTTCGTGTCCCGGACCCGGTGGCTTAAAACTCATGCCGGGCGCGTGTGCGTGTGTGCCCAAGATCCCAAGAGGAGAATGGAGGAGAAGGGATTGCGGCGTGACCATCCCCCCTGGGGGGTGATTTCTCGCTTTCTGTCTCTATGTCTCTGTCTGTCTGGCGAGCGCACGCGCCCTACAGTGAAAATCTCTCCCAAATAAATAAATAAATAAATAAACTAGGGGAAAAAAGGGAGGGAACAGCAGTTAGCGTAATGGCTATGTTGCTGGACTCCCACTTAGTCGACTGTGGTTCGCGTCCCGGACCCGGTGGCTTAAACTCACGCCGGGCGCGTGTGTGTGCCTGCCCAAGATCCCGAGAGGAGAATGGAGGAGAAGGGGTTGCGACATGGCCATCCTTCTTGCTTTCTGTCTTTGTGTGGTGAGCGCATGTGCCCTATAGCAAACCCCCCCCCAAAAAAAAAAAAAAGTAAAAGGATGATTTCAAGCACAGTTCTGCTCAGGTTGGAAGGAGGCAGGGGCTTGGGGGTTGTGCGCAGGCTGGTGTGAGGATGGCACCTGTGGGGCAGGGTGGAAGCAGGGCACTTCCCTGATACCACAGACCTTGATGGGAGCCGGGTCGCGTTGCTGTGCTCCCCTGCACAAGCTACTGCTTAGTTCCCCAGACTCACGGAAGCCACAGAGGTGTCCTCTCGGCACCAGGCTCTGCAGAGGGTGCCTTCCGGGCGCAGGGCAGTGTCTGCAGCCTGCACTACAGCGGTGGCAGTGGGCCCTTGAGGCTGCACATGGGAAGTGGCCCTGCCTGTCCACTCACCTCACCTCACCTTACCGATGGTATGTCTGCGGGTCTAGGCCCAGGCCTGTGAGGTCAGGTCAGGCCTTTCTACGGCCTCTCAGGTACAGGTCCCAGGGTCTGAGGGCTCCCCTCCAAGCAGCACCTGCTGGGAAGGGAGCAGTTCTTCCCGCCTTTGGCAGTCTGGGGGGATCCCGACCTCTGGCTCCCCAAGACAGACAGCCAGGTGGCTGCTTGGCATGCCTCACCCGCCTCACACTCTAAGCCATGTCCCCCTGCCCACAGGCAAGGTGCCCGGTGATGACTGCCCGCTCGTCTGGGGCCAGTGCTCGCACTGCTTCCACATGCACTGCATCCTCAAGTGGCTCAATGCGCAGCAGGTGCAGCAGCACTGCCCCATGTGCCGCCAGGAGTGGAAGTTCAAGGAGTGAGCCCGGACGGGACGCTGCGGGGGTGAGCCGAGGACGGCAGCTGCGTGTGCTCCCATCACAACGTTGACACTTTTATCCAATAAGTAAAATTCATGAAATCACCCAAGCTTTGCTGGAGGCCTTTGGGCGCCTGTTTTCTTGGCGTGTTGATGCTGCCAGGCTGTTCTGATATGAAAACTCTCATGAATAAACATCTCTAAGGTGCCACAAGGCCAGCCCCAGAGCCTGAGTCACCACTGTGGGAGGGGGGACGCAGGATCAGAGGAGCCTGGGCGTCTGAGCAAAAGCCCTGGGGGTGTGTGTGTCAGCAGGGGAGACATCCCCCCCTGGAGCTGACCCTCAGCCGGCAGGATGGCCCTGTGGGTGCGGTGGTGCCGACGCTGCTATGGGCTGTCGCCCGGTCCCTCCGGTGTGGACTGAAAGACAGCTTCTAGTGGGCCGGGACTCCCCACTGCAGAGACCAGTGTCTAATGTTAGTGCCTTCCTGCCCAGGGGACCCCTCGGAGGCTTCTGTGGGCAGTAGCTGCTGGGTGGGTGGACAGGGCTGCAGGTGGTGTCCTCGGCACGCACGTCTCACTGTAGCCCAAGCCCACCCTAGGGGTCAGTGTGTCGTGCACAGGTGGCACCCTGCCGGGCCTGGGAGGACACAGCTAAGACACACCTTGGCCGGGACAGCTGTGTCCTGATGAGGGGTGCCATCGAGTGAGTGGGGTGGCAGGTCCCCCACCCGGGGAGCAGTAGGGTGTGTCTGTAGGAGCCCAGCCTCTGTGGACATGCCTTTTTTTTTTCTTGAGAGAGATTTGTTACAGGGCACACACGTTTGCAGGATACAGACAGCAGGAAGTCACCCCCCAAGAGGGATGGCCACGCCACAACCCCTTCTCCAATCGTGCCAGGTCTGGGGATGCACTGTGCCTCCAGAATGAACGTAAGCCACCAGGTCAGGACTCCACCCCCGTCGGCCACGTGGGAGTCCAGCCGTGTAACCACTACTCCATCCACTGGTCCTGGACATGCTTGTTTATGCCACACCCACCCCACCCGCATTTCAGCTGGCCCAGATCCCTATGTGAGGCCTAGGACCTCCCGTGTGGGCCCAGGCTTGGCTCTCAGACCCTGCATGTGTGGCTATAGCCACCTCCTTCCCCGCCACTCCAGCTCCTGTTTTTTTCGCTTTCTCCACCCTGGGGCGGGGCACACACCCAAGTCCCCCCGAGCCTGTCCTGGGCATGTGCTCCACCCACATCGTTCGGCTTCCTTCCTGGAAGCCAGCCCCTGCAAGGCCACCCCTCCCAGGCTGCAGAGCTCCAGAGAAGGGCCCAGCCACTGCCACCCACCCTGCCACAAGCTCCGTCTCCCCTCAGCTGCACTCCTAGGCCCTGGCATGTGGTCCTGTGCAGTCCACCCCGTGCCTGCCCACTGGGAGGGCCCACCTGTCCCAAGTGCAGAGCAGGCTACAGGCCGGGAGAGCCCAGGCGTGTCTGGCCTTCCTGAGGTGAGGCCTGGCCCTGCTGCCCTTCTGCTCCCAGAGGACCCGCAGTAGTGGCCCATTGTCTAGAGCCTTCCCCTTGAGCATGAGACCTGCTGACCTACAGGCCTCCCAAGGACCTTGTCGCCTTAGGTCCAGCAGCCCTGGGGCCAGTGCCCCTTTAGGTGAGAGATACCTTCCCCTGGGCACTGCCTGGAAGGGTGAGACCTAGGGCCTGGTGTTCTCGGTCAGGTGGGGGTTCAGTGTGGCCCGGCCCTCCCCTGCCCAGTGGACGCCGCACTCGGGCAGATCCTGCGGGTGGGTGGGAGGTGCACCACAGGGCCTTGGCCTCCCTCCCGC
>NW_006159630.1:887078-891549 GCF_000334495.1 Tupaia belangeri chinensis | reverse complement strand
CCCCGCCCCGCCACGCAGGTGGCTGCCGCCCTGGCGCTGTGCCTGCTGCTGGTGCCGCCCAGCTCCGCGTGGTACAAGCCGGCGGCAGGGCCCAGCTACTACTCGGTCGGCCGCGCCGCAGGGCTGCTGTCCGGTTTCCGCCGGTCCGCGTACGCGCGGCGCCCGGAACTGCCCATCGGGGCGGGACCCCGGGACCCCGAAGGCGCCTTCCCGGAGCTGCGGAGCCTCGTAAGCGCAGGTGCGGGCGCCGGGAGCGGGGCTGGAGGGTGAGGGTTTGGGAGATGTGGGCCGCCCTCAGCCTCCGCCTGCTGCCCCAGGCCCTGTGCGTCAAGGAGGTCACCCCGAACCTGCAGAGCTGCGAGCGGCTCCCCGACGGCCGCGGGACTCTCCAGTGCAAGGCGGACGTCTTCCTGTCGCTGCGCGCGGCGGACTGCAGCAGTACCTGAGCCCACCCCCGCCACTCCCAAGACCGGTCCCCAGTCCCTCCGTCTGTCCTCGCAGTAAATGGCTAAATGAATCTAGGCTTCTGTGAGGGCTGGTGGGTGCTGGAGACAGGTGACACTCTAAACCGGAAAGTGCGGAAATGAGGGGGCCCCCAGGAGCCTTCCCAGCCTTTCCCTCAACAGGCAGGGAAAGGGCCGGAGCTGGCAGATCCCGACCCGCTGCTGGGAGGGCACCCCGTCCCTGCTCCTAGCCCCAAAGCCTCCGTCTGAGCGTCATTCTCCCGCACCCCAGGTCTCTTGTGGGGGCGCCCTTGTCCCCTCCTAGCCATCAGCTCCACCAGCTTAAACATCCACCTGGCTAAGCCTCCTGCATCTGCCCACCAGAGCGTGAGGTGGGGCAGGGGCAAAGCCCTCCAAGCCTGGGTTTCACCTGGGTCCCGGAGCACCTGCCACACCTCCAGAACCGGAGGTAGGAGTCAGTGCAAACGGACCACCTGTACAGGCCCAGGGCTGCCTGGAGACCTCAGACCCACAGAGAACGCCAGGCATAGCCCTGGTTCAGCTGCCTCCACCCCACCAAGGCTCCTTGACCCCACTCAGGCTTACTTAGCAGGGAGATCCCCTCCCCACCCCACTGCAACCTCATGGGCTTTACCACCAAATTGAAGTCGAGGGTATTTTTTTTTTGGAGAGGTTTGTGCTATAGGGTGTGTGCACTCGCAAGAGAGACAGAGAGGCAGAAAGCGAGAAATCACCCCTCGGGGGGGATGGCCATGCCACAATCCCTTCTCCTCTGTTCTCCTCTCAGGATCTTGGGCACGCACACACACGCGCCTGGGCATGAGTTTAGGCAACCAGGTCCAGGACTTGAACTGCAGTCGACTATGTGGGAGTCCAGCGACATAACCATTATGCCAACTGCTGGTCCTGAAGCTGAGTTTTTGTTTTTTGTTTTTGGAGAGATTTTTTTGCTATAGGGTGCATGCGCTTGCCAGACAGAGTCAGAGAGACAGTGAGAAATCACCCCCCAGGGGGGATGGCCATGCCGCAATCCCTTCTCCTCCATTCTCCTCTCGGGATCTTGGGCACACACGCACCCGACGTGAGTTTTAAGCCACCGGGTCTGGGACTCGAACCGCGGTTGACTACGTGGGAGTCCAGCAACATAGCCAATACGCTAACTGTTGGTTCCCCTGAAGCCGAGTTTTGAGTCCCTTCAGAGCTTGAACCAAGCCCCAACACTCGGCTGGCTGAGTTCAGGGCTGGGTCTGCCAGGACACACTTCACCCGGGCTGAGCACACCACGGTGGCTCCTGAGGACAGTCCTCAGTCCCTCTTCCTGGGCTCAGGCGGTCTCTGTGCCTGCCCAGGTCTGAGTCTACAGGGACCCACAGCCCAGGGTCCGAACACGGGGAGCTTGAGCAGCCCTGCTGGCTCGGGTGTGGCTCCCTGATGGCAAAGCAGAAATCCACATCAAGGTAGAGGGCGAGCCTTCCGCAAAGGGGTCCCAGTAGCCATGGCCCAGTAACTGGAGGGCAGAGGCCACCCAGAGGGGGAGGGCTGTGCATCCCTCTGGAACCACTAGTGAGTGCTCGCTCCTCAGTGAGGCAAAGCCAGCACCAGCTCCCACAGACACCGCCGGGGAGACGGAAGCAAGCACCTCTGGACAGCAGTCCACCCAGGCAGGCTCTAGCCGGGTGCAGACTGAAGGCCCAGTGGGAGTCACAGGGCACCTGGCCCTCCTGCCTCCAATGGCCCTTGCAAGGCAGCTCCCCTGCTGGCCCCAGCCCCCGGTCCCTTCCAGCAAGGCCTGGCTACCAGCACTGCCCGCTTGGCTTTATTGCGTCGGTTGCACCAGAGACCCCAGTCAGGCACAGGACGGAGATGGGGAGGCTGAGCTGGGGGGTGGGTGAGGGCACTGCTCCCATGGCCGTCCAGCATGCCTGCTACCAGGCCGGGTCCGAGGGAGCTTCCTGGGGAAGCAGGGAGTGGCAGCACACAGGCAGGTGCCCATGCTCAACCTGCCTGCTGGGCCACCCCGAGGCACTGGACGCCCTCTCCCAGCAGCTGGTGGGAAGGGCACCTCACAGGCCGGGAGGTGGTGACCAGTGCAGGCCGGGTGGAGCAGGCCACAGCTCCACGAGAACGCTAGCGCCCAGCATGGAGGCAGAAGGAGAGCAGGGGCCAAGGCTCCGCAGTCCGCAAGGTCACCCCTCAGAGGTCACGGCTGTCCTCCCAGGGGCTGGGCCTCCTGCCGCCGCGCGGCCTCCAGGAAGGCCAACTCCTTAGCCTCTTTCTTCTGATTCCGGGCCTCGTACTCCAACCTGGGGGGCCGGGCAGGTGAGCGGAGGGAGGGGCACAGTGCGGGGCACCTTCCGCAGGGCCCCACCTCACCTGTTCTGGATAATCCTCTGGACAATGAGGTCTGTGGTAAGGTCACTGCCACTGTCCACCCGGCGGAAGATGCCCCTTCTCTTGGGCTCCTGGCAGCCAGGACAGGACAGAGGGAGTGAGGTGTCAGAGCAGGGTCACCCATCTCCTGGGCCTCACATCTGGGAAGGGCCCATGCCACCCACCTGGTAGGGGTCGGAGCCGTCCCTGTCAGGCACGATCTCTGTCTTCCCGTGACACACCAGGTCCACCTGGGAAGGAAGTGGTCAGAAGCCTCCCCAGAGAGGCCCCACCGCACAGCCCATGGCGCCCAAGTCCTGGCAGAGCCTCACCTTGAAATGGCCCAGCAGCTCTGCCGTGACTGCGTACGGGGCCCCGATCACCACTTCTGACACGTACTGTGGGGGTGGGGAGCACTGTGCTCGTGGTTCCCACTCCCGCAAGCCAAGCCTGGGGGGTGGTCAGCTCAGGGGTGCCCTGGGGGCAGGTGGGGCTGGGCTACAAGACCGTGGGCCTCACAGCCCGGTGTGGGCAGGATAGCGGGGCTCACCCGGCAGGCCAGCACGCTCAGGGTGCGCTCGTGCAGGTTCATGATGGGGTAGTTCTTCCCCTTGTAGTGGTTCACCTCCTAGGGTGGACAGGCCGGTGAGCCGGGCCTCAGGCAGCGTGCACTCAGCTAGCCCATCTGGGGATGCCCCGGCCTGGGCGGTCTGACCCCAGAAGAAGCCCTAGCTCACCCTGGGAGCCTCCTTTACCTTGATCTCCCTGAAGCCACCTGTGTCTACACCACCCCAAGAAGCCCTCCCAGGTCCTCACAGCCCACCAGGTGCCCAGGGTGCTGGGGAAGTGACCTGGTCGAAATGCAGGCCGGCGATGATGTAGGGCCTGTCCACCAGCCCATGAACCTTCTCCAGGAAGTCCACGTGCCCGATGTCCACCCAGGTTAAGCAGTAGTAACAGCGGAAGAGCAGATGGGCCTCGCTGACGGCCCAGGCCCTCTAGCCCTGCCAGCACTGTCCCGTACCCACGCCTGGTTGCAACGGCAAGGCTCCCAGATCGTCCCACACTTGGGGCGTGGACACAGGCCACGGGGCCCAGAGAGGATACGGAATAGGTCGAAGGCACCGGCCACATAGATGACCGTCTCCCCTGGCTGGGGCTCCTTCCCAGAGGCGAACTGGATGATCTTCTGGGATGTCTGCAGAAACTGGGACACCCCTGTCCAGGGGTTTCGCCCCCCAGGGCACTAGAAGACAAGAGGGGCTGGTGAGAGGCAGACACCTCTGGGCTGGCCCTGGCCTACGCCCTGCCCACGCACGGCCCGAGGCACGAAGCAGGAGGGCAGGGGCAGGAGTGCTGCAGCCCACCAGTAGGCAGGCGGGCACCTGGCAGGATGGCCGGGGCAGGGCACCACCACCAGGCAGGCGGGCTCTTGTGGCGACAGGACCGTGGCTCCACCACATGGCCATGGCAGGTACTGCAGCCAGCACCGCCTGGGCTAGCGACTGGCCACCAGGAGGAGCCAACAGACAGCCGTTGGGGACCCAGCACCCTGAGGCCACTGGTCACCTGGGAGGAGCCTTCTGAGAAAAGTATGTCCCCGGCGGGTGTCGGGTGAGGGGGCTACAAAGGGAAAG
>NW_006159630.1:883356-886639 GCF_000334495.1 Tupaia belangeri chinensis | reverse complement strand
GGCGACAAAGTGAAAGAGGCCAGGCCACCTGTTAGAGCTACCTGCCCGGGGCTGTGCTCTTCCTCCCAGCTGTGACCATGGGGCTGGCAGGCTGGCACTGCCTCCTGCCTGCTCAACCTCCCAGCACCGACTAGCAGCCGGGCTGGCAAGGCAGGGAGGTTGGAGGGAGAGGCTCAGGCTGGCCTTTCCCCAGGGGGCCTGGGTGCTGGGCAGTCGGGCATTCCCAGGTGGCCCCGGCACGGGCCACACTCACCTTGCCAAAACTGTCGGCGTACTCCCGGTACTCGGAGGTCATCTCCTGCATGGGCAGACAGAGTGCTGAGGGGAGCGCCAGCAGGGTGGGGCAGGCCGACACGAGGGTGGGAGAGGGACGGCCACCCTTCTCGTGAGGTCCTGCTGCTTTGGACTCACCTGGCCACTGTGATGGGCTTTGGTTGCCAGCAGCATGCGGCCCACGAGGTCTGTGGTAGACACCCCCTGGGTGCGCTTGCACTCTCTGGAGACAGAGCAGGGCTGGGACCCTCCTCCCAGACGTGGTGGCGAGGCTCTACCTCCAGCAATTGCCACCTACCTATGTACCCACCGCAGCCTGCTGGGGGCCAAGCCGGGGCTGCCCCGTAGGCCTGGAAGCTCACGCCTGCCATCAGCCACAATAGAAAACCCAAGGGGCTGCAGACTCTCTGAGTCCAGGGAGCAAAGGTAAAGCCTCACCAAAGTCTGCCTGCAGTGCTGGGCAGTGGGCAGGCCAGTCTTGGGGTCCCCACTGTGCCTGCTGCCCAGGCTCCTCCTGCCCAGACCCTTCCGGGCACACTGGACTGTGGCCGCAGCTGTGTCCCAGCGCTCACCAGCAGGGCTATCTTTGTCTGCCTCTGGTGCTGCCCTGACCCCGGGGCCACGGGCCCACCACATGGGCAGGCCAGCAGGAGAGACACAGGCCCCATCTTCCCCTGGCAAGTGGCCCCAGTGGGGACTGACCTGTACCTCCCGGCCTGCTTCACTTCCTCATAGGTGTCCCGGCCATCCACCGTCAGTGTGATGTCATCTAAAAGACCATCCAGCATGAGGACGCAGTTCAAACCAGAGACCTTCAGGGCCCAGGGTTCAGGACCTTCTCGGTCCCCAGCCAGCCCTCATATGCCTAGGGACACTTCTGGGGAGGGACTGAGCACTTTCTCAGACCTTCAAAGGGGCTCAGTGTGCCCTAAAGGGTGGTGAGGCCCCAGCCCCTCCAGAGGCCCCGAGGCCGGCCCCCCACTCACTGCCGTGCACGCAGAAGTCGCAGCCGTACTTGTCCAGGGTCTCCAGCGTGGTGACATAGGGGGCAGCAGGCACCACCTCGTCCACCCACTTGATGGCCTGCACCATCTTGTACCGCTCCTCCTGGGTGAACACCGGGGGCCCCTTGTGCTTGGCGATCTCCTCTAGGCAGAGAAGGACATGAAAGGCAGTGGCTCCACTTCCTGGCCTTCACCCAGCCGACTGTTCCTGGCACTGGCAGGGCCTGTAAGCTGAGGTTGGGGCATGTGGAGGCAGCTGTCCCCTTCATTAAGCGTCCGCCCTCGAGGGCAGGAGCACACCTAAGAGGCCACTGCTCATGGTGGTCCCCACTCAGTGCTTGAGACTGTGAGTTCGATAACTAGACGGTACCAGGTGAGTCCCCAGCAAAGCCGAGTCCCCAGGACGACTGACCAGGTCCCAAGCCCCAAAGGACACAGGAGCCAGGCCAGGTAGTGCAGCCTGGCTCCACCAACCGCACAGCCCTGAGCCCCACTGGCCCGGTTTCCAGCTCTGGGTAGAGACTTGCACCCAGGGCTGGGGGTACAGCCGGTGCTTACCATCCGTGTGCACGCCCACGATGAGGTAGTCGCCCATGGCCCGTGCCTGGCGCAGCTGGTTCGAATGGCCATAATGCACCATGTCGTAGCTGTGGAGATGGTGGAGTGCTCAGCCCCAGGGTCGTGGGGTGGCCCTGCACCCTGAGAATGCCACAGGAGATCCTCAGAAGTGCCCTGGGCCTGGGCATCCCTAGAGGTGGTGGCATCCAGCTGTTGACGCTGCTGCTGGGCCCAGGCACGATGAGGGCAGGAGCACTGAAGACTGATCTGCCGGAAGCCTTGGGTCCTGTCCACATCAGCTGTGCTGTGCCCTCACCTGCACACCCTACCGGGGGCTTAACCTGCCATCACTTCCAGGAGAAGGGCTGGGTCCTACACTAACCCAGGATGAGTGGGCAGTCCCTTGGGCCAATGTAAAACAAAAAAACCACCCAAGACAAAGGCCTGGGAGGAGACTTGAGGACCCTGCTCCTGCCACCACAGCCTCCAGAAGCTGCTAGCTCAGGTCTCTGGGTGAAGAGCCACTGCCCGGGTCCATGGTTCTAGAGCTTTGGCCCCGGACTCGCTGTCTGCTGCTGCCTGCTCGCTGTGGCCAGCTGGAGGCTCTGTGGTGCCTGCAGCAGGCAGGCAGGCGGGGCCAGGGCTCCAGGCCCTAGGGGTTGCTTTTGCTCCCCCTCCTTCCCCATCCCTCTGGCGGACCTGTTCACCCTGTCCCTGCCTCTCCAGGCAGTGGTGTGACCCAGATGACCCTGGGCAGCCTGGGGCGGGTACAACGCCGTCCTACGGAATGCACTTCTCTCCCGGCCCGGCCAGCCACACCAGGAAGCCCAGGACCCTAGCACACAAACCGGGTGGGGGTCACAGGGTTTCAGGTCTGGCAGGTGCTGGCCAGGCTGGGAGTCAGGCTGGGCAGGGGGAGCACAGCGGGGAATGGGGAGTGGCCCTGAGTCCAGTTACTATGGCCTCTGGCTCACTGGGGGCGGACAGCCAGGGCCAAGGTCGGAGTCCACTGATGAAGCCCCGGTGACTTGCGTGCAAGACAAGTCCACAGCCCGCCCGCCCTGCCCTGGGCTGCCGGGGCAGGGGAAAGCAACGACGAGCAAGCTGGCCCAAAGGAGGCCCTGCTCTGACAGCCCCGGCTGCCCCGGAAGGACGCCCTCCGGCGGACCTGCCTGCTGCGGGAGGTCCCAGGGCCCGCAAGCCTGCCGGGGGCCCTGGCGGCCAGGGAACTCCCTCGCTCGGACGCCGGGGGAGGGGGCGTCCGGCCTAGGCGCTCCCGCCAGGCTCGACCCAGGTCCCGCGGGGGCAACGGCCAGCTCGTGACCCCCGGAAGGAAAGAGCCGTCGGCGTCTCCGGGCGCAGCGCCCGCCCGCCCGCCCGCGCTCACCAGCCGTCACACCACACCCGCACGGCGCGCCTGTCCCCTGGGCCCCGCCCCCCCGCCCCCC
>NW_006159630.1:877105-881816 GCF_000334495.1 Tupaia belangeri chinensis | reverse complement strand
CGCCCGGCCCCAGGAGGACCCGCGCCCTCCGTTCTGTGCGCGGCCGCTGGCGTGCACAGCCAGGCCCCGGGGCTCCCACCGGAACTTCTGCCTTGCCAAGCCCCTGGCGAAGCACAGGGCGGGGCGGCACCACGAGGGGTGCACCTCACCCCGCCTGGTGGGCCTTACTGGGAGGGTCCTGACCAAGAGCGTTTGAAACAGCAACTAACCGCACCGCCAGGCCTGGGACCCGCGCCCAGGAAGCCTGCTCCCCAAGCGACCCACTCCCACAGACCCTGGGCGGCGCTGGTGGAGACGGTGGCCAGTGCGAGACGTTTAATAAGAGTAAAAAGGTCTGCTCAGAGTCACCCTGGCGTCCACACCCAAGAAAGAAAAGGTTTCTATAAAGTTAGGGTTTAATAAGAAGTGGGAGAAATAGGAGGCCCTGAGACCAGCCTGGAGGAGGAGGTAAGGCAGCAGCAGTCGTCCTCTCCGCCGGCCAGGCCTGAAACGACCTGAGTTCTGCTCTCACAGAGAGGCCACACTGCCACCTCTTCAGGTTGAGGCCAACACGTGGGAGGTGTCCTTGTCCATCAAGCCCATCCTGGCGACAGCCACAGCAGTGCAAGTTCTTCCAGCCCCAGGTAGGTCGCCGTCAGCCCAGCCCCTGAACGAGTCCCACCACCTGCAGAGTGCCAGCTGCTCCTCTCAGAGCCCAGGCTACGTCACTCTCCTCCTCCTCCGGCGTTTCGCACAGCCCCGCCCGAACCAGCCCCCAAGAGTGGGGGCCGAGCTGGGTGGGGCACCCTGGTCCCCAGGAGGGGCCTCTTCTCGGCTTCTGCACAGTGGCTTCCGACTGTGGCTGCCTTCCTCACCTGCTCGCAGGGGGGTGGCCAGGGTGAAGATGGGGTCCTGCCACCTACCAAAGGGAAAGCCATGTCAGGCACACGGGGGGCAGCACGGCCGCCCCGCGCGGGGACGCTGTCTGAGGAGGTGGCCAACCGCCCGCCCGCCCAGTGTCTGGCCAGTGGTGGCAGGGCCACAGCGAGTAGCAGAGCTGCAGGGCATAGCCCTGAGCATAACTCAGGTCAGCGCCCAGTGGCCCGGCCGCCTCAGAACGGTGTCCTCACCCACGAGTGAGCAGGCGCTCAGGGTGCAGCCTCCGGGTCCGGGACGAGTCTCTAGCCACCCTGGGCCCCACCTCTCACTTGAGCGGCCAGGGGCAGGCGGGCGAACCCTCTCCCCCTTCCCAGACCGCGCCACAGGACTGACAGGGGGGAAGGCCGATGAGAGGGAGGCGTGGCCCGCGGGCAGCCGTGAGGAGTCATGTGTCTGAGATGTAGGACCACAGGGCGTGAACTCAGGGCACAGATAAGCACCGAGATGAGCTCATTCACGTGAGAAAGTACAGCACACGATAGGCCCACGGGACAGAACACACGAACATCACATACAAGGATTGCCAGGCCCAGAAGGTGAAGGGATCCTTAATTCTCGAACCCTTTGATTAAAAGAAGTTATTGATTTCCCCTATAAGACCCTGAAAATTCACAGAGAAAGAAAGTGTAAACTTTTTACTCGACACACACCAGTCTACACATCACATCTGTATTAAGGCACAGCTGCTCGAACGTCCCCCTCTATGCCAACTCCCCAGACCAAGTGCAAGACTGACCAGCGCCGCGTCCACGTCCCCTGGACACCTTCCCATGTAGGCTCAGCTGAGGCTGATGGGGACCACCACACAGGGCAGGGGCACAGAGCAGCCTCAGTTGACCCCCAGGCCAGATGCCGAGGCCCACGCCATGACCCTGCCTCCACACCGTCAGCAATCACTGGGAACCGGGCGCCCTCCGCACCAGCTGGGGCAGAAGCGGACAGACACGCCCTCTGAGGGCGGAAGGCGAGGGGTGGGGCCCTCACCTGTCGTACAGGGGGACCTCCAGGCCCAGCTCTGCCATGAGCAGTCGCATGACGTCGTCACACCTCCCATGGAGCTTCAGGGTGGCCCAGTCATCCTTCGGGGTCCACTGAGGACAGGGGACAGCCAGTGAAGACACAGCTCACTCCTTGCCAGCAGCCTGTGGGCATTGCCCCACAGGCTCCATGGGCCGCGAGTGCCCACCAGGGCCAGCTGCAGGCCTGCAGGGACGTGGGCCCACCCTGGGCCTCAGCACGTGGCCCTGCATGCCCATGTTACCTGCAGGTTCACGATGTAGAGCTTGGGCCGCCGACTGGGGGGCTTGGTCATGCACCAGAGGCGCGGGTACTTCTTCAGAACCTGGAGACACGAGAGGATAGACAGACACTGGCACGCGCAGGAAGTGAGGCATGGAGGGTGTTGGACGCTGAGCTGACCAGCAGCAGCAGAGGCGGCCGTGGCCCGCACGTGCCCACAGCGGCACCGGCGCGCACCTTCAAGCTGGAGCCTAGGCACAGGATCGTGTCTGCCCTGCTGGCCGCCTCGGTCGCTGCCTCCCAGTTCAGGGGCTGCGCCAGTGTCCCCCTCTCCCCGAAGTGCACGATGGTGTCTCGGAGCTGGCTCCCGCACCGGTGGCAGGTCCTGCCCGTCTGGTGTCGGTGCAGGGCGGTGCGCTCCGTCACATCAAACACCCGCACGTACTCCCTGTTGGGGACGCAGGCAGTGCAGACCTGAGGAGGAGAGGGCACCGTGAGGGCGCCTGCCAGCCCACCAGGTCCCAGCCCCCACGGGTGCTCACTTCGATGTACATGTTCCCGTGGAGCTCCGAGATGGCCGAGCGCGGCAGCCCGCTCCTCACGTGCAGCCCGTCGCAGTTCTGTGACACCACGTGCTGCACCTGGACAGCAGAGCACAGGTGTAGGGCAGCTGCGGTGCTGCTGAGCCCCAGGGCATGGCCCACGGTCCTCCCCACCAGCTGTGGGGCACCTGGAGCAGCAGGAGGGCCGTGTCTGCACAAGCCAGAAGGCAGGCAGGGCCAGGGCCGGTGTGAGGGCAGACACGGACGGCCACTCTGCCCAGCCAGGATGCTCGAGGGTCACGTTTCTAGTACCTGGGGGCCTGGGGAGACGGGCATCCCCAGTTGGTGGTAGGGCCTAGCAGGGGGCTTCTGGGGGTTCCCACAGGCCTCCCTGTGATTAGGGTGGCTTCTGTGGTCCACGGGCCAATGCAGGAGAGGTGCAAGGAAGAGGGAGGAAGAGGGCCTGGGGCAGCCCCTCTCTTGGGGAGGAACCGTGGGAGGTGGAGCCGAGAGTCTGACACACTTGCGGGCGCTCACAGGTTGCCGGGCAGAGGTGAGACGTCAGCCCTGGCCATGCACTCGAGGAGCACACGGCCGCCCTGAGCACCTACATAGGCCGTGCCGGGGCTTACCAGCTTCTGCTCGTGCAGGCGGGCGATGCTCATGTGGGTGAGGGTCGGCTCCGCCTCACTCAGGTCAGCAGTGCTGCGGGGGAACGTGAAGGGGTGGGGAGCTGCGAGCTCAGGCAGGCCGCCTGCTGGACCCAGCGGGGAGACTGCGCGGCCCACTCACCTCACGCTTCTCCCCTTCTGGAGCAGCGTCCACACTCCGTTAGGGCCCCGGTAGTCAGGAATAGAGGCTGCCTGCGTGTTGGGGACAGATAAGCCGGGGGAAGGCATCTGTAGGCGCCAGCGGAACCCCCAACCCAGGAGTGCGTGTCCCCGCCCGGCAGGCAGGCCCACGGACCGGCCGTGTGTGCTTCCCGGCTGGCCGGCCTGACCCCTGCCCGAGCGCACCCCACTCTGGCTCCTTCCCTCCACCTAGTCTTCCCCTTCCTGCCTGGCCCAGCTCATCCTGAGCCCTGCTCTGGGGAGCTTCTCGAACATGGAGTTCAAACCAGGCTCTGCAGCCACGTCTGCCCACCCTACCCAGGCTCTGGTCAGGGCCATGCCCAGGCCCAGCCGGAGCTCAGAAATGCTCAGTGGACAGTGAGCCCCGGCGGGAGCACACTGTCCACACCCCGTGGACGCTCGGGTCACCACTGAACAACCTCCCCAGAGACGAGACAGCCTCCCCAGAGCAGCGCTCCCTGACCCCGAGTTCCCAGCCTGGCAGAGCACGCAGACCTAGTGGGGACCAGACAGAAGGGCTGCCCTCCTCAAGGGGTCACGGGCCCCTCGGGAAGGCCCGTCTCCTCGTGGCTGCCAGAGCTCAGGACAGGCCATGCTGACCCGCAGTTCTGACTACAGGGCCAAGAGGGGATCCCCAAATGGCAACGCTCAGGCCGGTGCCCGCTAGGTAAGTGTGTGGCTGTTCACAGGCCTGGCCGCAGCGTGCTCAGACTCCAGGGCAGCAGAGGGCAAGCGCCTGCCCAGCCTGCCCAGCCTGGGGGCCGGCACCCTGCTGTCCCCTGCTGGGAGGCCAGCCTGGCTCCGCCTCCACCTGGAAACGGCGCCCACCCTTTAAGGCCTGCTCAATGCCATCTCCTGCAAAAAGCCCAGCGCTGAGACCACAGATGGAGGCTGGCTTCTGTCACAGCGACCCAGCACACGCAGCGGTAACTGTGACTCACTCCTGGCTGTCACCTAAGGGCTTCTCGGGGAGAGAAATGGCTTGGCGCCAGCCTCAGCTGGGCTTCCACATGCCAGTCACGCTGTCAAAGCCCAGAAGGACCCCACGCCGCCGCCCGGCCGGCCTCCCTGGAACTCGGTGCCGGCAAGCCCCTCCCTACCGTGCTGATCCCCGCGCCTGTGTAGACGACCAGGTACTCGGCGCTGCGGCCGGCGCCGGCC
>NW_006159630.1:869077-876546 GCF_000334495.1 Tupaia belangeri chinensis | reverse complement strand
CAGACCCCCGGCGGCCATCGCACCCCGGGGCCGCTGCGCTTCCGCTTCCGCCTCCCCGCAGCCCCCGGCGCATGCGCGCGCCCACACCGCCCCTTCCGGCCCCGCCCGCACGGCACGCCAAGAAAGCACCTGCTGGTCTCTTTAAAAGGTGTTTATTGATCATATACAAAATAAAGAAAACCTTATATATCACAAACATACACTATGTACAGCAATAAATACCCGGGGGGGCCAGGCCCAGCGCCGCCCCTCCTGGACAATAACTTAGCAATAAATACTGCACGGGGCAGGGTGGCTGGCCCCCTCGCTGGGGTCTTGTACCCCCGCAGAGCAGACCCCAGGGCACTCCACACCCACCTCCCCGGATCCGCCCGGGCGGGGCGGGCAGCCCTGTCCTGCTGCCTAAGCTGCCAGGAGAGGCTTCGGTGCCACTCCCGTTTGGTTAAAGGCTTCAGGACTAGCAGATTGAGGGTACCGGCGGGAGCGCAGGGCGGGACGGAGGTGCTGGACCAGTCTTGAGGTCCATCCGGGACATTCTTACACTTGGCCTGTCCTCGGGCACACCATGGTATCAAAGCTGCTGTCCCCAGGCTGAAGCTGGGGTGGGACTGGCAGAGCACATGCCCAGGACACAGGCCAGAGGAGGCATGCTCCTGCTACATGTGGCACGATCGCCTAGTCCACTCCCCAATGGCTCCAAAACGGATGGCCAACAGGAAGGCAAACACCCTCAAAAGTATCCAGTGGCTTCTGAGGAAGAAAGATCGTTAACGTGTTGGTTGCTTTCACCAAACCACAGCCTAAAAAAGTAACTTACAAGATCCCAGAGCGGAAACCGTGCAGCAGGCTGCAGCTCACTCTTCCCAGCTACAGACGGGAGCTCTGGCCAGGAAGCTGCTCAAGTGAGGGAGGCCACAGGGATACAAGAGGCCTGACCGCCGGTCCCAAGCACAGTCGATGAGCATGACAGGCCCAGGCACTAACCACCAAGGCCACTGCAGATCAGCGGTGTGCACGGGTCTGCAGCACAGCACGGACCAGGAGAGAGGCCGGGAGCCCCCACAAAGCACCTGCACTGACGGCACGGTCCTTGGCAACAGCTGCCAGGGACCACCGGGAGTTCTCCCTGGGTCCACTCTTTGGCCAAGAGCTGACCTGTGTCTGCTGGGCTTTTCTTTGAAACCAAGTGTCCACGTTGGAGTACAGGGGAAGTGGGGGCAGAGTCAAGGCAGGAGGGAAGGTGCACAAGACGGTTACTTGGCGGACAAGTTTGGGAGCTCCAGTCTCGGCAAACGCCTTCGATTCGCTGTGTGGCAAAGCTGAGAACACGGCACTCTCACAGTAGGAAAACGGAATTAACGAGGCCAGGAGGACAGCCAACAGTCACACGTGGACATGGGGTCTACGGTCAAGGGGTCACGGTGAGGGGGAAAGAGGGGAGTGGGCCCAAGCTGGCAGGACAGGAAACGAGAACACTCCCCCAGACCCAGGAACAGGGTCCAAACTCGAAGCCTTGAAAGGAAGCACATCCTCGCTAGCGACAGACACTGCTCTGCCACCCAAACCGGGAACCCACCTCCAAACTCTGCTACTCCCTCACCTCCTCACCTGTGAGCTGGGCCTGCAGCCTGGCAGTTTCTGAGATGGACAGCCACCCCCAGCTAGGACAGAGTGAGCACCTGGCCCTGCTCCTCACTTCTGTAGGCATACTGAGGGACAAGCCCCCTCCCTGCGGCGATGGCCACGTCAGCAACTCAGGTCTGGATTCTAGTTAGACAACACCAACGGTAGGGGGGGGACAAGTCAAGTGCCTCAGTGGACAAGGCAGGGTGACCCAGGTGCGAACAGGAGCGTCCCTGGGCAGCTGGGACAGCAGTCACCTGGATGGCCACGGCCCACAGATTGCTGTCTTCTATCTCGCAGGCTCGATGGGGCAGGCTTGTGAGCAAATCTGCTGGTTCGAGGTAAACCCCGGCGGGCCAGCCCTCCTCACCAGCTCACGCCTCCTTCTATGCTCTTCAGAGGTCCGCTCAGGGCCCCTCGGAGACACCAGCAGTCTGGGAGAGAGCCCGCAGTCCACGTGGCCAGACACAGGGCTGCAGCCTCTGGGCTACCTGTGACCCCGCCATGCACCTACAGGGAGCCTCCTGGTCCTGACTGGGAGGTCGTAGCCTCCACTGAGCAGCTGGGACAGGGAAGGGGGTAGCTGGCCCGGGGAAAAGCACCTCCGAAAGCCAGGCAGCTGATCCCTGGAAGACGCCCAAAGGGGATGGGAAGAGAGCCCAAGCTAAGAGCCACCAGCACGGACAGGGTGAGGGTTGGGACCAGCCCTGGTGAGCACAGCCCCGGCCAAGCACTGGTGGTGCCCCCAGGACCAGGGAAAAGGAACCGTTCCTGGTCTGGGCAGCGCCACCCTAGGCTGGGGGGAACACAGCTCCTGGGCGGTGGGCCCTTGGTGCCCCCCACTGAGGCTCCACCTAGGGCCCAGACTGCAGCCAAGCACGGAGATTGGAGGCCAGGAGGAAGACAGCTGAGGACCGCATGGCCGCGGCCCGTGGGTACCCACAGTGACACCTCGGTCCCTGCAATGCCACCACCCAGGGCCACAGGTGGTGGGTGTGGAAGCAGCACAGGAGGCCCCAGTCACCTGCCCTGCCTCTGGGTCAGCATAAGCCCTAGACACACACAAGAAGCCAAGGCTGAGCAGGGGAGGGCAGCAGAGGCCCGAGGCCGAGCAGCTGAGCACCGGGCCAGGGCCGGTGCTGGCAGAAAACCTGGGGCTGTCAGACAGACCCCCCAGCTCAGGGGAATCAGCAGCCCAGCCCCTGCCAGGCCTGGCCCAGCAAGCCAGCAGAAGCAAAAACACAACCGAAGCCAAAAGAACAAACACGGGAAACACACACAGAAGTGACACCCACAGGTCAAAGGTCACCAGAAGCACCAGCACTTCACGGCTGCACGAAACCTCACCAGGCACGGACGACACCACGGCACCGGCAAGAGACGGAAGCGGGAGGGCAGGAGTAAGTCACTTTCGGTACAATTGCAAAAGAGATATCAAACAGGGCGGCTCTGGTCAGCCTGCGGCCTGGCTTTTTTCTTTTTTTTTTTTTTTTTTTCTTTTTTTACTTTTTAAAATGTCTCATAGAGACAGAAGTGAGAAAGCACCACCCATGGGGAATGGTCACACTGCAATTCCTCCTCCATCCTCCTCTCAAGATTTTGGGCACACACACCCAGTCACGTGCATGGTGTGTTTTTCTTTCTTTTTTTTTTTTAGGAGTGTTTTCTCTATAGGTTGTGTGTGCTCACTGGAGAGACAGAAAGTGAAAAATCACCCCCCAGGGGGGATGGCCATGCCACAAGCCCGTCTCCATTCTCCTCTTGGGATTGTAGGCGCACACACTCATTCGCCTGGCATGAGTTTCAAGCTGTGGGTCCTAGACGTGAACCACGGTCAACCGTGTGGGAATCCTGTCCCTTAACCATCACACCACCTGCTGGCCCAACCTGGTGTGTTTTTCAAACCAGCATACTTGGAACTCAAACTGCGTAGTCAGCCATGTGGGATCCAGTCACCCTAATTACCTTGCCACTCACTGGTTTTTTTTGTTTTTTTTTTTTTTGTCTTTTTTTAAACTAAGTTTTATAAATAATGTCTGATAACTCTGTGTATATAAAAACTAAACTCCAACAGCCACAAAGAGTTGAAAGTTTACAAGAAAGGGATTTTTTTTTTGTCTTTTTCTTTTTTTTAAACCAGCAAAGTTTCTATTATACTTTCTTCCCTTTTCGTGTATATGGTCAAATGTTCTTTTTGCTTGCTTTTTTTTAAAAGACAGTTTTATAAATACTCTGCAGCTTTTCTTCTTTTCCTTTAGCTTTTAAACATATAATTTAATAACTTCGTAAAAGGAACTTCTCTCTTTTAAATAAAGGGCTATATAACCACACGAAGAGGTCATGTAAACAGTGACACGGGACCCAGCGCAGGGCACAACAGACACCCTTCACGTGAGCTCTCGGCCAGTGGCAGGTCTCATTCGTTCAGTGCGATGTGTCGGAGCCCACGTGGCCCAGCTGCAGCCCCGCCCCTGGGACCCTTCGGGACAGCCCGCTCTCTGAGCAGAGCCATCTTCCTGCCAGGCTGGGCTGAACCCTCCCCGCAGCTGGACTCCACGCCCGCACGGCCCCAGTACCCAGGGGTCGGGGCCGTCCCCCGCCACCAGCAACCTGACTGACCCCCACGTACGAAACACGACCACGACCACAACATCTCAGGGGCTCAGCCCAGCGCCCCTGGGTGCAGGTTGTGCTTTGCAGGGAAGGGACGAGGGGGGAAAGGACAAGGCGGGGTGGGAGGAGGGAGAGGCGCGGGAGCACCAAGGGGAAAGAGAAGGAAGGACGGACAGGGCTGCCGAAGCCGCCATGCGCCTGGTGGCCCCTCGACCAGCCTGGGCAAACGCACATGTCCCTACGACCGGGCGTCCGTCTTGGACTTTACTATTGTGATGACGCTGGTGGCAGCCACCTTGCCAGGGACGAGGGGCCCCAGACCACTGGCCAGGGGGCCCCGAGCCGGGGCCACGGGGCTGCGGGCCACGGTCCTGGCGAAGTTCTGCAGGGCCTCGTACTTGGAGCGCAGGGCATCGAGCTCCAGCTTCATGCTGGCGTTCTCGGAGGCCAGCTTCTCCACCTCCTGCTGCAGCTCAGCCTTCTGCTTCTCCAGCTCCTCCTTCTGCGTCACGCGCTTCACGCGGCAGCTGGCCGCGTAGCCCCGGTTCTTGAGCGTGCGCCGGCGCTGCTTCAGCTGGACGATCTCCTCCTTGGACAGGCCGCGCAGGTGCTGGTTAAGCTCCCGCACGGACATGGTCACCAGCTCCTCGTCCGTCAGGCTGGTGCCATTCTCACCTGGCTCCCGCTTCACCTGAGGGCAGCACAGTGCACGGTCACAGGCGAGGAGGGGCCCGGCAGTGCCACCCTGGCCCAGACTCCACACCCTGCCTGCTCACCTTCAAGGCCTTGCTTCCTTTGTTGGGGGTCGTCATAACCTGGGGGCACAGCAAGCAGGCACTCTCTGGAAGACAGGGCAGAGGTTGGACCTCCAGACGCTCCACCTCCTCCCCTCCCCAGGCCCGCCCCGCCCCTCACCTGCCCACTCCCTGTCCACTCTGCCCCCCTAGGGAATGGGGGGGTCGGGAAGGGCTGATGGGGGAAGGGGGCTGAAAGCCCTTCAGAGGCAGTGGCAAGACAAAGGCTGGGGACATCAGAGGAGCCCTAGGAAGACGAGCTTTAAAAATAACCCGGTGCTCGCCCCAGAGCGGCTGTTCCTGGCGAGTCACGCTGACTCAGCACATAGCACATAGCGCTCCCTCACGGGGAGCTGGCACTCCCGGCAGCCGGCCAGTCAGCGGCGCCCCAGGAGACCCGCAGGCCGCTGTGGCGCAGCCGGGGGAGGCCCGCCAGTGGCCAGCTGCCTTCCCTAAGCCAGCCTGGGACGGGGTGCTGTCCTCCAGAGGCTTAGGGGGCTGTCCCTGCTGGGGATTTGGGCAGACAGGAGGATACCGGGAGGCCTGATCCTGACATCTCAGACCCTGAAGAGCTGGGAATGGGGTCTCGGCCACCTGTGGCCCCCTTGGCAGCACCCTCCAGGCCCCCTCCCCCCTCCCCCACTGTGGAGTGGCTGTTGCAGCATCCAGGGCCCCTGCCCCGCCCCTCCAAGGGAGTTTCACAAGGCCCCCCCTCATGCCCAGGCAGCTCCCCACCCAGGGCGCTGACTGGACCCTGTCCCCTGTCCCTGACAGGACGTTTTTGTGCACCTGGTCCCAGAGACCCCTTCCATGCTCTGTCCCCTTTCCAGGGCGCGTGCAGAGAGGAGGGGCTGGGAGCACACACCCCCTCTCCTGAAGACCTGCTCACCAGCCTTGCTCCAAGTGGCACAAAAAGCATGAAAGGAAGCCCAGACGAAGCTGTGGCCAGACCCCGCTGGGGCCCTCCAGATCTCAGGCGGGATGGACCAGGGCGTGGGACAGAGGTCCTGGGGTCGTCTTTTCTACAAGCTGGCCCTATGCTGCCCAAGAGCCAGGCTTGTGCAGCAGAGCCTGGAGGGGCGCCCACAGCCTTTGGCCAGGTGGGGTGCGGATGCTGCCCTGACGCCAGCTCTCCCCACACTGTCCTCCTCCACTCCTGACTGCCAAGCGATGACAACGGTGACTTCCTGGAGAGAGCACAGAAAAGTGCCTCGACAGTTTCCCCACCAAAGGCCTGGGCTCAGCACTAGCAAGTCAGTTGCTTCATAATCAAAGGTGCCCGGCCTGCACCAGGGGAGGGCGGCCAACCTGCTCTGCAGCGGCCGTGCGCACCCCCAGCCTGTGGGGCCTCAGGGAGCTGGAAGAAGGGGCTGGAGCTGGGGCTGGATCAAGAAGCCGCCTCTGCCTGCACCTCAGCTCCGGCTGAGTCTGGAAGGCTGGAGCGCAGGGCCCTACCACCCTTCACCCTCTGCTCCCCCAGGGGCTCAGGCTGCCTCACGAGGAAACCGGAGGTCACAAGGGCCACACCACTCAGGCTGCACACAGCAAAGGGGAGGAGGTCTGGACAGCGCCATCCCTTCACGCTGGGCCAGGTGCGGGAGCAGGCCAGAGCCAGCCCTTGCTCCAGCATTGTGGCCGCCAACCCCAGTGGCCAGACTCCCAGGCAGGCATGGCCTGGAGGCTCTGCACCCTCACCTGGGTGGGCCTTGGCTCCCATCCAGACACACCTCTACCAGAGCCCCAGCCCAAGAAAGTCACTCCGAAAAAGAGCCCAAGCCAAGTGGCCCTGACCCTTCCTGGGCACAGCGCTCCAGCCTTGGGCTCAGCCTGGGTGCGAGCATGTGCTGGGGCATCTCTGAGGCCAGAGGGCGAGCTCTCCCGCACCCCTACACACACACCTCAGGCCAGGAGGGCGAGCTCTCCCGCACCCCTACACACACACCTCAGGCCAGGAGGGCGAGCTCTCCCGCACCCCTACACACACACCTGAGGCCAGAGGGCGAGCTCTCCGGCACCCCTACACACACACCTCAGGCCACCTGCCAGGCGGACTGGGCCCAGTGCTGCTAACTCAGCAGCAGAAAGATCACCTCAGGAGGTAACTTTGGGCTACTGGGAACAGCACTCTGGCACCCCAAGTCTGGGCACCCTGAAGTTCTCACCACCCAAAGCCTCAACCCAGACTCCAAGGCCGGCCTGAGAGCAAAACTCACTTCCTTACGCCCTGCGGTCACCTGTACCCTCTGCACCCTCCTTCCAACGCCCCCCCAAGTTTGGCTCTCTTCTGCTAAGGGTGGCCCAGCCTGGCTGGCCAGACCAGTCCCAAGGAAAGCGGGCTTCCCGGGGGAGGGGGCAGCTCGGCCCGCCTAAGCTCCTCCCGTCCTCTCCCAGGAGAACTGCGGCTCCCCAGTGCCCGGAACTGCCCCGGGGCGCAGAGCC
>NW_006159630.1:859089-868420 GCF_000334495.1 Tupaia belangeri chinensis | reverse complement strand
TCATGAAGCAGCGACGCGGCCCGAGAGCTTAAAGGCGAAGGCGCGCCGGCGGCGGCCGGGGGCGGGGCGGGACGCCGCATCGCGCCTGCGCGCTCCGGGCGGTCGCCCCTGGCAACGCGCGCCGCACCTTGAGCGGGGTCTGGTCTCGCGGGACCGCCCCGGCTGTCACGCCCCGGTCCCTTCGCCCAAACGCCCTCTAAGGCCACGCCCCTAAGAGCTGGGTACCTGTCCAGGGTTCGGGTGACAAGCGGAGCGGATCCTAGCGGTGCTTCGGTGGGAGTGCGCTGCCCCGTCGAGGCCCGGCGCGCGTCCCAGCCCTGCCGTCTCGGACCGCGCGCCAGGCGGTGGGAGGGTGCAGGGCCGAGGTCCCCGGCCGGCCGTCCTGGAGCTGTGCAGTCAGCAGGCCCAAACCCAGAGACCTCGCAGCAGCGGCCAGCACTGGGGCTGCTGGCACCACCGACGGGCAGGCGCGGATGTGTGATTTGCGCTGCCTTTCTCTGTGTCACCATGTGTCACCAAGGTCAGCCGAGGGCTTCGTTCCAGGACCGTGCGCTTCCCCCTCTGCAGAGACCTGCTGTCGCGAATCCCCAGATGAAAGAGGCGGACAGAGCAGGAAGGGGATGGAGGTCAGACGCCTGGCCTGCTCAGCCCTGTGCCCTCCTTCTGTGTGGGGCCAGCTGAGTTAACGGCAGACAGACTGCAGGACGGTCCTGGGGTTCAGTGCCACTGAAGAAATGATGGACGTGAGAGCCCCACAGCATCGAGTGTGAGGCATCAGAACCCGGCTGGGCCCGTCCTGACCCGACAGTACGCTGTCACACCTTCTCTGCTGGGCTGTGTGAAGGGAGCTGGCCAGGCACGCTGACCTTCCCCTGGCTGTCCTGGCTGTCTCCCTGGCAGGGCTCAGGCCCCTGTCCCTTGCTCAAGAAGGTAAGGCTGTCGAAGCAGTTCCAGGAGAGCAGTGCGTGGCATCTCTGCGGGCAGCTCCAGTAGCTACTTCTCAGGGCAGGGGCAGGCACAGCCCTGGCTCCTTGGGCGCCTCCTCTGCACTTTGGCACAGTCCCACCCTGATGCTGCGGGGAGGCTCCAGAACAAGGAACGCAGCCCATAGCTGAACCCTACTGAGGCCAGCCTGCTGCCCGGTCCCTGGAGTGGGCCCATCACGGGGACTCCTCCCTTCTCTGCCCAGCCATTTACATGGAATTGGAGCCTGGTGTGCAAGTGACCATGGGCAGAGCTCAGCCTAGTGCAGGGAAGGACTGGCAGAGGTGTGCGGGGCCAATGCCCCAGCTGGGCAGACTGGAGTCTAAGGCAGCTTCAATCAGGAAACAGGCAGGAGCTGGACCAAACACGTGGCCAGCTCTTCTCCCAGTGGCTCCTGGCCTGTGAGGCTCAGGGCGGTACGACACTCCCAGCTCTGCCCCATTGGGATGGGCAGTTCCCAGTCCTGGGGATGGCCAGAGTGCCCGCAGTGGGCTGGGGAGCCCACATCCACACGAGCTGGGCCAGTGGGCTCTGCAACGGCCCTCTGCCTGGCAGCGTTGCTTGCCCTCCTCTGGCTGCCGTGCCCCCAGCCCCTGCTGGGACAGGCATCAGCCTGTGAGACCAGGCCTCCCTGCACTGTCAGTGGAGGGGACTCTGGCCAGGCACAGCCTGACTACCCACCTGGAGCCCACAACGACCTCGCAGCCAGATCTCAGGAGGGCCGCGGGTACTCCAGGCCCACCCACCATCACCCTCGTGCCTGTGCAGCCTGAGTTCGGACAGGGGAGGGCCCAGGGCTCTCAGGGCCGCCATGGCAGAGAGGGATTGTCTTGGGCCACTTGCTGTGTTTATGTTTCCTTCCAGTCTTCCCTGATTAGGCCTGGAGTCCTGCCCCGAGCGCCCTCTGCCCATCTAGGACACACCAGACCTTGGTTCTGAAGTAGGTTTGGGGAAAGGGGAGGAGTGAGGAGGAAGCCCTATGGTGAAGTGCTTCAAAAGTTCTTCCCCTTGCCCGACAGGGGCCCCACTGTCACCACGCAGGTGCCCCCATGCATAATAAAATTATTATTCTACTTAGCTTTATTTATTTATTTTAATTTTGACCAGAGAGGGACAGAGTGAGAGAGAGAAGAAAAGTGAGAAAGGAAGCTGCCAGGTCTGGGACTTGAACCGCAGTTGACGATGTGAGAGTCCAAAGCCCTTAACCACCATGCCACCTCCCATCCCCCACATGGCTTATTTTAAAGGTCAACTTGACTGGGCCACAGAGCGCACAGATATTTGGCCAAACATATCTGGGGTTTCTGAGTTTTTGCTTAACATTTACATCATAGATTATTACTATTATTATTTTGCTATGGGGCACATGGGCTCACCAGAGAGAGAGAATGTGAAATTACCCAAGTTGGATGGCCACCTCACAATCCCTTCTCTTTCGCTCTCCTCTCAGAATTTGGGGCATATGGGACCAGCAGTTGTCGTAATGGCTATGTCGCTGGACTCCCATGTAGTCAACTGCGGTTCAAGTCCCAGACCCGGTGGCTTAAACTCACACCGGGTGCGTGTGTGCGGGTATGCCCAAGATCCCAAGAGGAGAATGGAGGAGAAGGGATTGCGGCGGGGCCATCCCCCCGGGGGGTGATTTCTCACTTTCTGTCTGTCTGTCTCTGTCTTTTTGGCAAGTGCATGTGCCCTATAAAAAAAAACTCTCCAAAAATAATAAAAGAAAGAATGAATTTGGGGCATGCACGCCCACACACACACACACGCACCACATGTGATTTTCAAGCTGTAGGTCCCAGGCCTCAGACTGCGGGGTAGGCCATGCAGATCCAGCCACCTGTACCGCCCACCACCGCGGGCCCCACGTCGGATTAGATTGGCTTCTCGGTAAAGTAGATGCCTTACCTACCGAGGTCTGGCAGCACCTAAGCAGCTAAGACTGACAGCACCGGACAGACCCTCTGAGGCAGGGGCTGTCCAGCAGCTGCGTGCTCACCCTGCGGACAGGACGGGCCAGCCTGCTGCAGGGGCCGGTCCCCCCTCTGCAGTGACCTGTGGCTGTCCGCCTAGATGCCTAAACACTCCCTGCAGGGTTCCCTCCTCCCCAGGAGTCTGGCCCTGCTTGGCCTAGATGGACTGATAGGGGATCTGCCCAACACACAGGCAAGGGCGGAGGACACAGAGGCCGGTGCGCCGCCCACAGCAGGGCCTGCCAACCCCAGGCAATGGAGCCAGCTTCTGGGCAGGTCTCCGACGGCGGGGGCCCAGTCGCACTTGCTCCTTTGCTCAACAGGAGACTCTGGGTCCCCTGGCCAGCCCTGCTGCAAAAGGCTCTGGGCATAGCTGCTGGCTTACCTCTGGTATCACACATGGAAAACAGAGCCAGAGGTCGGGAACTGGGGCTGGAAACCAATTTATTTAACCTATCGGGTCGGGAGACAAATGCTGGCACCCCAAAGGGCGGGAAAGGCAGATGCCCAAGTACTGGTGGGTGCAGAAGGGTTGCCAGCCCCGAGGGCCTTTCTTTAAATACCCCAAGGGCTCATGGGTGGCAGCTGACCACGAGGTCTGTGGTCTCCTGTGCCATACTCAGGACACCTGGGACCCTCCAGTCCCTCTCACCCAGGGTAAGGAGGAGTCTTCCCGAGTGGAGGGTGAGGAAGGGGCAGGAGGGAGGCGGCTCCCACCTAGGCTGAGCCCTCAGAGGGGAGCCTTTGACCTCTGTATTCAGCCACCTGACACTGGGGAGGGCGGGCTGGGCAAAGGCCCCGCAGGCCTCCTGCACCCTAGGAAGGGGGTCCTGACTTGATTGGGGTAGAGGAGGCTGAGGTCAGAGAACCCCTTCCTATTCTGGGCCAGGAGGCAGTAGGGGCTGCAGAGCTGGGCTGGCTGGAGCCCGGGGCAGCTTGCACCATGGGGATGCCGTGGCTGGGCTCGAGGCCCTAGCGCAGCTCTGAGCCAGGAGAGGAGTGAGCAGAGGACAGAGTGGCATGAGTGGGGCTGTCAGTCCTTGCCCGCCGGGGCCAGGCTGCGGGGCAGCAGCTTAGTGTGGCCAGAAGGGGAATGAGAGGCTCCTGCAGGGGGGTCCAGCTTCACCTTGTCCAGGACAGTCTTCTTGATGGCAGCCGGTGAGACCTTCTCCTGGTCAGCCATGGACTGCAGCTCCCTGGGGAACAGCGAGAGTTGGTTCCGCCTCCGGCCAGGGACGAGGGAGCGGTGCCCACAGCTCCCAGCACCTCCCCAGGGCTCGCTCACAGTCCCCTCTGCAAGCCGCAGCAGCTGCTCGGCCCTCACCTGTAGTCTGCTATCATCAAACCTCCCACTGTGTGCCAGGCCCCAAGCCTTCGCCGCCTGAGCGCACGACCCAAGATCACACTGTCTGCATCTCTCCTGCACGGAGGCCCGGCCCAGGAGGTATGTGGACGACAGGGTGGACAGTGTGGCCGGCCCACCCAGCAGCCCTGGCCTGCCTGAGGTCCTCTTGGCTAGTGGGTGTTCCCTGTCCTCTTACCCTCCTGGTGCCAGGCACGCTGGCCATTCCCTGCCTGTGAAGGGAGAACTCGGGAAGGGCTCTGCTGGGTGAGCACATCCGCACCACTGGGGCAACCGTCCCGGTCCCCAAGCAAGGCCAGGAAGGGAGTGTGACAGGCCTCTGTCCACCCCGGCCTGGCATCCTGGCTGTGATGGGAGGAAAACCATGAGGTGTGCAGTGCTGGCCCCAAGGTTGCCTGGTCACACCCGTGGACGTCACCACCTTGAAGGGCAATGGGAGAGGGTGGGGACCTTGGGACCCACGTCCTGCCCAGCGCCAAGCCAGAGCTCGATAAATGCTGAGTGAGTGACCAGGCAGACGTGGGCACGGCCAGGGCCCTGGCGCGCTGGGGCGGCTGGCAGAGGCCCACCGTGTGCGGATGCAGGAGGCCTCCACAGCGTTGATGAGCAGGGAACGGAAGCCCCCGCTCTCCAGCACGTGCAAGGCGTGGATGGTGGCCCCGCCAGGAGAGCAGACGTGGTCTTTGAGCTGGCCGGGGTGCTCTTCCGGGGGTTCTCTTCCGAGTCCAAGAGCATCTTGGCAGCCCCCTGCAGCCAAGGGGGGTGATGAGTAAAGGGCGCCCCGCCCTGCAGTAGCCAACACCCCTCAGCTGTCTCAGGTGCACAAGACTCGGACAGGCGAAGGTAGTACCCGGTAGAGGGCCGAGTCATACTGACCAGGAGGGCCTGTGCCCCGAGGCGGACAGCCAGGCGCCGCGGAAGCCCCATCTTCACACCCCCGTCAGCCAGGGCATCCAAGGCCGTGAACGCCTGCAGGGAGAAGGCACCCAGGCTCTTCATTCTCCTCTGGGCAGTGCCCCCAGGGCCTGGAGGAGGGTGGAGGGGCACAGTGCCAGTTGTCACAGCCCTGAATTGCCCAGGAAAAGAGGTGTCTCACATAGGCGGGGCCACTGCCGCTGAGCCCGGTGACAGCGTCAATCAGGTCCTCCTCCACCTCGGTGCAGAAGCCCACGCTGCCCAGCAGCTGCTCCAGCAGCTTGCCATCCTCCACCTGCGCGTGCGTGCCTGTGGCGTACACGGTGGCCCCCTCCCGCACCACGACCGGGGTGTTGGTCATGCAGCGGATGACTTTGGGGGCTGGCTGAAATGCCGTCAGCTTCTGAGGAGAGACCAGCCGTGTGCACCCCAGCCTGGCCACGTGCCTCTGGCCCCAGCGGGGCTGGGTGTGCACGCCGGCGCCCGGCAGAGCAGCTCCTGAACTCTCCCTTCACGGCCAGAACCCAGAGGCCCTGAGGGAGCCCGGGCACCCCCAATGACGCTGCGGGCGCACGGACGCACCTTCTCGATGGAGCTGATGGTGACGCCGGCCGCACAGGACACCACGATGTGCCTGTCCTCGATGTCGGCCCCGACCTCGTCCAGGATGAAGGGGATGATGTGCGGCTTCACGGCCAGGAAGAGCACATCGCTGTGCCGCACCGTCTCCTTGTTGTGAGGGGTCAGGTGCACCCCCATCTTCTGCGGGGCAACGGGGCAGGCTCAGCCTGTGCCTGTCTCCCTCCACTCCCGCCCCAGCCGAAAGCCCTACATCAGAGCAGCACAACGGCTCCTGCTGCCCAGGTGTGAGTGGTGGTCTCAACAGGGAGCCCGGCCCCACCCCTGGACCGGAGACCCTAACTGCTGCGGGAAACAAGCCACACTCAACCCCACGCTGCCTCTTTGGCCTCATGCTGGCCCACCTGTCTGGGCTCCAGAGGCCCCTGTGGTGACCCCTACTCAAACTTTAGATCCATACAGGGAACCCTCACATCAGCTACATACGCGCACCCTTCACCCTTCGCCCTGGTCCCAAGAGCTGAGCACTGGGAGTCACCAGGACGAGGAGGCAGGGTCCCACCCTCACTGGGTAGGGGTGCAGCCCGGCCCCATCCCCATCCACGCCCTCCCAGCACCCACTGGGACCCGGGCCTTCCTGTCCTGCACCTACCCTGAGGGCCGACACCGTGGCCAAGTCCATGTCTGGAGAACTGGCCATCATCTTGTGGGCAGCCAGCACACCTGCGGGGGAGAGTTCCTCCTCCAGGTCAGTGCTGGCCTCCCCTCCCACCTCAAGGGCAGTAGAGAGAGACACTCCCCTGGAGTAACACCCTCCCAAACCGGGGGCAGACTCCCACCTTCTTATCTCTAGCCCTGCCCAGGGGTAAAAGAGCCTGCCTCTCCCCTTTGGCCCCTCCCTGGCCCCAGACCCTACCTGCTGCTGTGAAGCCTTTGGCCAGAGCCAAGGCCAGCTGGCCAGCCCCAATGAAGCCCACGCTCATGACGAGAGGCCGCGTACCCACAGCGCTCGCAGCACAACCTGCCCTGCAGGACCAGAGCAACTCAGGTGGGCAGTACCAGGGTCACGCCTCCGGTAACCGGGCACCCCCGCCCCAACCTTCCCCTTCGCTGCGGGACAGCCCGGGCCTGGTAGGCTCTCCATTCCCCGCACAGAACGGGGGTCCCCAGGCCGAGGAGCCTAAACTGGGGGCTAATGCAAGGGGTTAGCGAGCAGCAGAAGAAACGACCAGTTTTGGGGAAGGACCCGACGCCCGAGGCAACCTCCTCCGAGCCCCCATACCGCTCGGCGGTCCCCGCCCACCAGCCCCAGATCGCGACCCGGTCCAGTTACCCCGGTCCAGTTATCCCAGCGCACGTAGCCCCAGCGAGGCGCTGCATCCGCCACGCGGCACCCAGGACCGTGGGCCCCGCCCCCTCCGCCCCAGCCAATCCGCGGCGCGGCCGCTGGGCGCCGGCCAATCATAGGGCGGTTGCATCATCTGCTTGCCCGCGCCCCTCCCGCCGGCCGGACCCGCCTCCTGCGCGCCCGGGGATGCGGACCGTGAGCGGGCAGCTGGGGGAAGGGGGACTGAGGCTCGACCCTCATCTTGCACGGCAGCAGCATCAGGCCAGGCTCAGGGCTCTGGAGCCCACGCCAAGAGCTTCTTGGGTTTGCTCCCCAGAAGCAGCAGCCCCTCTGACCGTGACCATGACCCTCATGAGAGGGAGAGGACAAGCTTGACCCTCCTATTTCCCACGGGGCCCTCCCCCACCTGAGGGAGAGGACATGCCTGCCTCTTGCTCTTGAGGTCCCCAGATCTTAGGACACAAGGCCCCGCCTTCCTGCACGCCAGCACTCAGGCAGCCCCGGGCCACCTCCTCCCTCAGTCTGAGCCCCCTCTGGCCCTTCTCCAGGAGCATGTTGGCCCAGAACCCGCTTGGGTCAGTCCCCTCGGCAGAGACAACGGCTCAGAGCCAGGGTGTAAATCAAAGGTGGCATTTATTTCTGCTCAAGGACCTGGGGCCAGTCAGCAGGCTGAGGACTGTGCTGCCCAGCGTGGGCAGCAGGTGGGCCTGCCCAGCTGGTCACGTCTGGGCTCTAGTGCTAGAGAAGCTGGTTGGAGCATGGGGGATGACAGCCCCGGCAGTCAGGAGGGACCAGCAACTGGACGCTTGCATGCCCAGTGTCCCGTCCGTGTTCCAGCAGCTTCCTAGGCCAGGCCCTCACCCTGTCCAGCGCCACAGCCGTTTCAGCCTCCCGGAGCCCAGCACAGGCGCTACAGGGCTGCTTTTAGGGCCGATGGATGATCCGGCAGGTCCTCCACACGCTGTGCCGTGAGGGGCCGGCAGCCCCAGGCCCTTTCAGGCCACCTGTGCCACATCCAGCCTGCCGAGACCTGGGGCCACAGCATGGCCTCCAGTGACGGAAGAGGCCAACACAGCACCTGGCAGGGCTCTCCTCCAGGGCTCCTGCCCAGCTGCGCCCACATCGCGGGGAGCCGCTCTCTTCCACCCTTATTACCGCCGAGTGTAGTCTCCAGACGCCAGTGGACAAGGGCTTCTCTTAAGTGTGACAGCCTCAGCATCCTCGTCTGCAGAATGGGTCATGGCAGCGCCTGCATCAAAGGCTCGCCACGTTGCAATGACTGGCACTAAGCTCAGGAAGAGCAAGGAAGTGGAGACAGAGAGACCGAGACGGAGTGGGAGCGAGAGCCTGGGCGGTAGGCTCCTCCCTGCTCCCTACTCAGCCCCCCCCTTCCTAAGCCCAGCCCCGAGGGCTGCCGGAAGTCCAGGAGCGACCTCTCCTTGTGGCCCTGGTATGCCTGGAGCCCCAGCCTCCCTCCTGCTCGGTTCCTGATGCCCCGTTCACCTGGATCACCGTCACCGCACATGGGGTATGGTCTGAGAGCGGGTGGGCAGCCATGCTCGCCAGGTTACAGGGTGGGCACGAAGCGGATCCGCTGGGAGGAGGCCAGGTCGGCCACGTAGAGCAGTAGATTGACGTAGGTGAAGACGGCCACCACCAGCTGGCTGTCCCAGGGGCAGCTGCCCTGAGGGCAATCAGGGGGCCGCCTGGGCTGGCCGTACTTGGGGTCGAAGCAGAAGACCGGCCAGATCACGGCGGCGCTGAGTTACAGCAGCACGGCCAGGAAGGTGTAGACCACCACCAGGCGGTCGAAGGGGCCTCCCAGGCCTCCCGTGTGGCCCACCACACTCAGGGCCACCACAGCCACCGTGGCCAGAAAGCACAGGCTGTAGACAGCCACGCACCACTGGGTGGCCACGTAGTGCCTGTAGCGGCTGTCATGGACCAATGCCCCGAAGATGATGCAGGCCACGAAGGCCTGGACGATCTTGAGGAGTCCTGATGTGGTGGCCATGTAGCTGGCCACTTGGCCTGGTCGGGCCCGAGTCAGTGCCACCTCCACGGCATAGGCCAGGAAGAGGAGGCCGGCGAACACGCTGGCTGCCAGGCGGAAGTCCCTGACGGAGCAACCGGCGGGCTCGGGCGGTCACTGCAGCCGGGCCAAGTCAC
>NW_006159630.1:848105-858358 GCF_000334495.1 Tupaia belangeri chinensis | reverse complement strand
CCACGGCAGCCGTGGCACTCAGCAGGGTGGCCAGCATGGCGAAGGCTGCTGTGAAGTTACCCCAGGAGAGGCGCAGGCAGCCGTGCAGACGCGTGAGCTCACAGGACAGCACCAGGGCAGAGAGGCCGAAGCAGAAGCCCCAGGCAGCCACGCAGAAGGTGCCCTGGACTCCCGCGAAGCCCCCCCGGTGGGCCACCAGGCTGAATGTGGCACAGCCGAAGGCCAGCTGCAGCACGCGGGCCATGCCGAGCGGAGAGGCCACAGCACCCAGGTGTAGGTACGCGCCCCCCGGGGGCTCCATGGTGCTGCCCATCTGGCTCGCCGAGGCCCTCCTCACACAGAGCCCGGCGGCCCTGGAGTCGCTGTCAGGCTGAGGCCCTCTGTCCTCTGCAGTGGCAGCAGGTGCCGGCAGCCCGCAGTGGCAGTGACGATGGTGACATTGCAGCAGGGCACAGCCTCTCTGCTGCGTGTGGGGAGGCCACCTCCAGCGCTATAAATAGACAGCAGCCCTCAGAGCCCGGGAATAGCAGGAGTGCCTGTCCCATCCCAGAGGGACACCTGACCCCAGCGTCCCTCAGGGAGCCCCTGCCAGGATGATTAACCCGTGGGCTGCTGGCACCACCCCTCCCCTCCAGAAGCACCTGAACGGGTCAGTCCCTCAGTCTGGTGCCTTGGTTTCAGGGCCTCTGGGGGAGGGGAGGAGGGGAGCAGAGAGCACAGGCATCTCAGCGGGTGAAGTGGCCTCTGAGGCCAGAGGCGCTGGATGGGGGGGGAGAGTCCTGCAGGGGTGGGGCGGGGCTCTTTCCGGCTGTCATTTATTGTCCACCTCTTCTTCAGAGCTCAGGGTTTCGGCAGGCTCTGATCCCTGGAGACAGTGGGAAGGGTGTGAGCTGGAGCCGCTGGGCCGCCCTCTGCTCCTATTTTGCGGCCTGACTCCGGGGCTGGCAGGAAGTGGAGTCCTAGGTACGATTTGGGGGGTGTTTTGTGTGTGTATGTGTGTGTGTGTGTGCGCGTGCGCTCGCGTCTGGCTTTTTTCACTTTGCATAATGCTTCTGATTTTTAATTTTTTGTTTTGTTTTTAAAGAATTATTTAATTTTTCTTTTAGATTTTTGCTATAGGGTGCATGTACTCACCAGAGAGAGAGCAACAGAGAGACAGAAAGTGAGAAATGACTCCCCAGGGAGGATGGCCACACCGCCCTCCCTTCTCCTCCCTTCTCCTGGATTTGGACACACATGCACACGGCCCGGTGTGAGTTTAAGCCTCTGGATCTGAGACTCGAACCATAGTCAACTATGTGGGAGTCCAGCAATGTAATCATTACACCGTGTGCTGGCCCCAAAATTTTTTATTTTCTTTATTATTGTTATTTTAATTTGACCAGAGAGAGACAGAGAAAGTGAGAAAATGAGCCTCCAGGTCCAGGACTCAAACTACCATCCACCATGTGGGAGGTAGTCCAGCACCTTGACCACCACGCCACCTACTGGCCTCCTGATTTTTAATTTGTTTCAAAGTTTATTTCTTCCATGAGTGAAAGAGTTAGAGAGAAACAGACAGATGGCCTCCAGGAGGGTCACAAGGACCCCTCATCTGGCCCCAGTCACGGCTGCATGCTTGACACACCCAGGGAGGCCTCAGATGCTCAGTGGGGCCTTCTGACAGGGTCCGTGGGCAGAGCTGGCGTCCCCTGCTGGGCTGCTGTCCAGCCTCCTTACCTGTTTGCCCCAGGCTTATACACACCTAGAAAACTTAACTCTTCCATTTTTGGAAAAAGCTTATGCAGGGCCCAGCAGGCGGTGTGGTGGTTACGGTGCTGGACTCTTACATGGTTGGCTACGATTCAAGTCCTGGACCCGATGGCTTCAAAATCACGCCGAGTGTGTGTATGTGTGTGTGTGCTTGTGTGCCCAAGATCCCAGGAGGAGAATGGAAGAGAAGGGATTGTGGCATAGCCATCCTCCCGGGGGGTGATTTCTCGCTTTCTGTCTCTCTGTTTCTTTCCGGTGAGTGCATGCACCCTATGGCAAAAACTTAAAATAAACAAACAAACAAACACAATCTATTTACTGCATTTATTTAGAGAGAGACAGAGCTAGAGCCCCGGCAGGCTCTAGGTGCCGTGACCCCCGGCAGCCCGGCAGCTCTCGGGGTCTCTGCATGTAAGCCAGTGACCCCGCAGCCCTGGAGGTGCTGTGTCTCACACATTGTCTCACACTGTCACCATCCGGACCTTCTTTTCTTCCTTCTTTTTTTACCCCTGTTTCTAACAGGAACACGTGTGCTCCAAGACAAAGTGCGAGAGAGCAGAGGTGAGGCACACCCCGGGGCAGCCACACTGCAGTCTGCTCTCTGTTCCCCTCCTGGGCTTTTGGACATGCACTCACATTCATCTGGCATGTTTTTCAAGCTTTTGGGGCTAATTTTATTTATTATTTATTTATTTATTTTTGGAGAGGTTTTCGTCATAGGGTGCGTACGCTCGCCAGACAGACAGAGACAGAGAGACAGAAAGTGAGAAATCACCCCCCAGGAGGGAGGGTCACACCACAATCCCTTCTCCTCCATTCTCCTCTCGGAATTTTGGGCACGTATGCACACGCGCCCGGCGTGAGTTTTAAGCCACTGGGTCCGGGACGCGAACCGCGGTCGACTACGTGGGAGCCCAGTGACATAGACATTATGCTAACTGCTGGTTCCGGGGCTAATTTTATTTTTTAAGAGAGATTTTTGCTATAGGGTGCGTGCACTTGCCGGAGAGACAGAGAGACAGAAAGTGAGAAATCACCCCCCAGGAGGGAGGGTCACACCACAATCCCTTCTCCTCCATTGGGATCTTAGGCGCGCATGCACATGTGTCTGGTGTGAGGTTTAAGCCCCCGTGTCCGGGACTCGAACTGCGATCGACTACATGGAAGTGCAGCGACATTGCCATCTGTTGATTCCCCTTAAGCTAAAGACACTAATAAAATAGGGAAAATAATGTTAGAGGGTGCATGTGTGTGCACAAGAGAGAGGCCCCGACGGGCCCACAGTCCTCCAGCTCCATGCCGTCAGGAGGGCGGCACCTCTGGGCTGGGATTCCCACCCAGGCCTCGGGCTCTGCTTCATCCTCTCTGGAAAATTCCTCCAAAGGGGCCAGCCGTAAGCACCAGAAGCGCTGGGCATTTGGGCATTTGGGAATCCCCTGCCTCTGCACAGCCCGGCCTCTGCCCAGTCTGGCCACAGAGGCCCTGGGGCTTGGGATGGCGGCTCACCAGCATGGGTGGGAGGCGGGCGTCCACTAGTGGCCCTCTACCGTTAGGACAACAGCAAAGCCACCCTGGGGATCCCACCGGGCAGCTAGCCAAGAATGCCTAGGGCCTCTGCGTTCTGAGTGAGGGAGACCAGGGAGCCCAAGCCCATCGGTGTCCCAAGAACTGCTCCCCAGGGCTGCGGCTGGGCCTCCTGCAAAGTGAGGGAGCTTCAGGAGGGTCAGGGCTGTGGGTGATGAGGTGGAGGGTCAGGGTGGGTTGCACAGTGGAAGGACTCCACATCTGCTCAGGACAGGAGGGGCCCACCCTCAGGTCTTCTTACTGTCCTTCTCCACATAAGAGGACGGGCTTGGCCTGAGCCCCCCGGCTCCCAGCAACCACCTACCCCCACTGAGCACTGGCCACCCTGAAACCCCCCAGCAAGCCTGGCTCAGCCCTCCTGGGAAGCCACGCCCAGCCTAGGGTCCTCAGTGACCACCCTGACCCCTTCAGGGGCTCCTCGGGCCCTGATAAAGCCTAGCTTCCTCTGGCCACCTCGTCCCCTCAGCTCCTTCCTGCCCTCGCATAGGGGCCAGGCCACCGCGTTTTCTTGGAGAAAATGCAGTGCCTGATGAGTCGAAGATGCCATCCAGGCACGGGCCCCAAGCAGCCGGCTCCTGCTCCCACAGTGCCTACAGGGGCCAGTCTGCCTGTGCTCTGCCTGGGGCAGGGCCGCCCTCCTGCCCACCTACGGTGAAGTCCTCCCTCAGGGCACAGTCCTGGGATGGGAAGCTGTGTCAAGGTCCAAGCGCCTGGCAAGGCCCCCTGGGAACCTGACCCAGCCTGGACGTGGGATTCGTCCCACAGTCTGGATACCACACCCAGCTGCTCGATGGCCTGACCCCTCCCAGGAAGACACGGAGGCCCTGGTCCGCTGAGAAGTATGTGCGCATCGCCTGACCGGAGGGGCACGAGTGCTCGCCGACTGGGGGCGAGACAGTGGCGTGGTGACAAGTGTGCCATGAGGGGCCTGCTGTGTAGTGGTCACTCTCCTAATGAGACCACGGCTGCAAGGGCCACCGCTGCAGGATGTCCCCGCAGCCACCCAAAAAGGGCGATAGGTGGCCCTGCGGCCTGCCCATTCTTCAACTTGCCAGGGTTCTCCAAATTTCCTGAAATGACTCTTACTTTCGAAACTAGAAAAAGGAATGTTTAAATGGGTTCGTCTCAAAAACTCATAAATGGTGGGACCAACAGACAGTAGCAGTTACATTGCTGAATTCCCACATGGCTGGCTATGGTTCGAGTCCCAGACCTGGTGACTTCACAGCCAGGCCGTGCACGTGTGCATGCGTGCCCAGCATTCCTAGGGAAGGGACCAGCAGTCGGAGGAATGGCTATGTCACTGGACTCCCACATAGTTGACCGCGGTTCGAGTCCCGGACCCGGTGGCTTAAACTCACGCTGGACGCGTGTGCGTGTGTGCCCAAGATTCCTGGAGGAGAAAGGAGGAGAAAGGACTGTGGCGTGGCCATCCCCCGGGGTGATTTCTCACTTTCCCTCTCACTGTGTCTGTCTCGCTCTCTGCTGAGTATACGTACCATCAGGCAAAAATCTTTCTAAAAAAAAAAAAATCATAAATGGCTCTACTTACATTCCTGTGTGAATAAAACCCTTGTGGGTGAGCAGGTAGCGTGGTGGGTAAGGCAGCTGGACCCACATGGCCAACTGCGTATTCAAGTCCCAGAACCAGCAGCTTGAAAAGCACACTGTGTGTGCATGTGCGTGTGCTTGTCCAAAATCCTGAGGAGGGGCCAGCAGGTGGCGTAGTGGTCAAGGTGCTGGACTCCAACGTGGCCGACTGCAGTGTGAGTCTTGGACCTGGTGACTTGGAACTCACACGGGATGTGTGTGTGCGTGCTCAAAATCCCAAGGAGAGAATGGAGGGGAAGGGACTGTGGCGGGCCATTCCCCTGGAGGGTGATTTCTTGTTTTCTATCTGTCTCTCTGGCCAGTACATGTGTCCTATAGTAAAAATCTCTCTCTTAAAAAGAAAAAGAAAGAGAAAGAAAGAAAGAAAGAAAGAAAGAAAGAAAGAAAGAAGAAAGAAAGAAAGAAATTCCCAGAGGAGAATGAAGAAGGGATTGTGGTGTGGCCATCTCCCACTCGGGGGGTGATCTCTCACTTTTTCTCTATCTCTGTCTCTCTCGTGGGAGAGTGCATGCATTGTATAGCAAACTGAAAACAAGACAGAGTGAAACAACCACCTTGCACTTACAAAATTTGCTCTTACAAAAATTTTTTTTTTTCATTTTTTTGCTATAGGGTATGTGTGCTCACTAGAGAGATTGAGAGAGGGAGAGTGAGAAATCACCCCCTTAAGGGGGATGGCCACACCACAAACCCTTCTCCTCCATTCTCCTTTCAGGATTTTGGACACGTACACTCACACACACCCAGTGTGATTTTCAATCCACCAGGTCCAGGACTCGAACTGTGCAGTCTGCCATGTGGGAGTCCGATGCCTTAGCCACTATGCAACCTCCTGGCCCCAGGTTTCCCTCCAGGACCCCACAGAACACTGAGTCATCATGTTCCCTTCTGCTGTCTGGTTATGACCATTTTTGACCTTGTTTCTCGCGGCCTTGACTGTGTGGGGCGTGGGCAGGTGTCTTGCACACTGTCCCTCCTGAGGGGTTGCTTGGTGCCTGGCTCCTCTTCAGGCTGGGGATAGGCTTGGGGGAGGAAGAGCCCAGAGGCCGAGCCCGCTCACCCGTCACATCATGGCCATGCGTCTGCACGGCCCCACACGCGCCGTGGCCCTGGTCACCTGCTGAGGGCGAGGTTGCGCTTCCCCTCCCTGTCCTGTGCTCTCTGGAGCCCCCCACTGTCACTGGCTGAGGGGGTGCTCCTGGACCAGAGCATCTGGGAGTCACTGGGAGTCCCTCCGCATGGGGGCTTGTCTTTCCTCCCTTACTCGTTTAAATGTGCCACGGCTGGGGCGTGGGCACGCCACAACCCTTCTCCTTTCTCCATCCTGTTGGGATTTGGGACACACACATTTACATATATGTGAACGTGTTTTTCAAGTTGCCAGCCCTGGGACTTGGACCTGCAGTGGGCCCCGTGGGATCCAGCAATGCCACAGGCTGGCCCTGTTGTTCTGCCTTCATCTGTGGCATTGTGGACTCCAGGCTTCGTTCGCACTGGGGGCCAGGAGCCACAGCTCTGCGGTTACTCCCTGACTCAGCCGAGCTTGGGCCGGTGGGAGCTCTCGGGACTGGTTCCACGCTCTTCACATCCTCTCTGCCACGAAGCATGCGTGTGTGCCGCGTCCTCGCCCGCTGGCACTGCAGGATGGCCCAGGCTTGTCCCGCCTGGGGCCTGCCAGTGCGGACACACTGGGCTCTGCCCCCAGCCCGCAGGCAGACCGGGATGTAGGGAGGTGGGAAGAAGTGTGGTTCTCAGCGTGGAGTCTGTCTGGCTCCGCCCTAGATCCCTAAACCGTGATTCCCGGAGTGACGGGAGCATTTTTTGTTCTAATGAGGCCACTCTGGAGAACCTCAGGATGGGGCCGGTTGCCAGGGAACCAGACTTGTGATTGGAGGGCTGGAACTCTCAGTCCCACCCTCAACTTCCGGGGAGGGGCAAGGAGCTGAACCCTGGTGGGCGGGGCCTCCGGAAGGGACCGGCCAGCCTGGGTGGGGGAGCGTTCAGACCTGAGCTCCTGGAGGTTCCTAGAGGGGGCCCAGGAGGCATGGCAGCCCTGTCCTCTGACAGCTGCCGTCTGCGTCCTTCCTGACACCCTGCCTGATAAACCAGCAGACGCAGGTAGCGTGTCCCTGTGTCCTACAAGCTGCCCCAGCAAACGAGTCGCCCCAAGGAGGGGGCCGTGGGAATCCCAGTTTGTAGCGAAGGTCAGAAGTGTGGTGGCAGCCTCGCTGGCTGAGCCCCTGCCTGGGAGCCAGCACCGTTGTCCCGGAACTGCTCCAGAGCAGGGATAAGTCCCTCCGCGTCCTGGGAGCAGAGGTGATAGGCCGCGCTGACCGTCTGGTGGCCAGTGAGACACAGTGGCTTTGTCCTCTCCCAGACACCACCCGGCCCTGGCAAGTGATGTCTCCAGGCAGCCTGTTCTTCTCCTGGAGGACAGAGTCTGCCGGAGGGCAGCTGGCTGCCCCTAGGTGCACGTTTGTGTACTTCAACGCGTTCTTGTAACCTAACCCGACTCTTGGAGAGGGATCGCTTTTACAGTGTGGGCTGCGAGGGTCTGGAAGTCAATCACGTGGACCAGGCGTCACGAAGGCCCTGGGTTTCCTTGTCACACTCCCCATCAGGTGTCGATTTCTGTCCCTCTGATGGGCGTTTCGATTTGCAGGCCAAGTCCTTGCGGCAGCTGTCCAGTGCCCACACCAAGCCCGTGTGGTCGACATCAGGCTGTAAACCAGCCATAAAACGGACACTCGCAGTACGAGGAGGATGTGGGGCCGCCTCCTTTGCTCTGTGCAAGCCGCTCCACGCAGTGACGTTGGCTAAGACTGGATTGAGGGCCTGGCGGTCGGAGGGCTGATTGGCCAGGGCTTAGGGAGGAGGGACGATGTGTGGGATGAGAAGTAGGAGCCCCGCTGCACAGAGGGCAGTCAGAGCTGCCTTCTATTGATCTAGTTTTAAATTCTGTATTCATTTCTTCCGTAAGTGAGAGGGAGGAGCTCCCATGGGGTCTTGGCATGACCTGAACCTTGGCACCCAGGTCCAGCTGGCCCTGGACCATGGGCATGTGAGTGCCCCACGTGGTCTGGGAGGTCTCTGGAGGGCCCTTCTGAGTGGGGAGCTGATAGGTGGCCGTGCGAGCTCTCCCAGGCATTTCTGACCTCCTTACTTCCTTTAGCAGAGCTGAAAGTCAAAATGGGAGGCCAGCCTGGTGGCGTGGTGGTCACGGCAGGTGGATCCCACACGGCTAACTGCAAGGTTCAAGTTCTGGACCCAGCAGCTTGAAAAATGTGCCAGGCTCCCGTGCACGTGTGCCCCCAATCCTGAGAGAACGGAGAAGGGATTGCAGAGTAGCCACCCTGGGATGGTGTCTCACTTCCCTCTCTCTCCAGTGAACACACACACCTTATATTGAATTTGGTTGGGGTTCACGGAGGGCAAAGGCCACGCTCTGACTGTGGCTCCCTGATGTTGCAGTCAGAGGCTGGCCTGGTGCTAGCCCTCCTCGGGGTGATCGCGTGGCCTCTCTGAGCCCACCATTTTATCTGTGAGTGGAGCTTAGGACAGAGCCTGCCTCATGTGGCTACGGGGGCCGATGCCAGGAACGTTTGTGCCCCAGGTCAGGTGTCAGTGGGACTGCAGGGTGCACTGTGTGGCAGTCTGGCCACATTTGCCATGTGTAGAGCTGGGTGCACACGAGGCTGTCTGCGGGCATCGTGGCCACCCAGCAAGGGCAGCCGTTGGAGGACCAGCAAGGCCAGGTCCACAGCAGCTCTCCCCACCCGACACGGCCATGAATGAGAAGAGGAGACGACACATGTGGTGTGTACTCACGGGTCAGGAAAGTGGTATGTGCACGCCTATCTACCAGGATCTGTGGGAATGCCACGGCCAGAAGCAGAGCACAGCGTGGCTTAGAGCTGGGCTGGAGGCCTTCCTGCTGGCATGTGAGCGCAAAGGCCCCGTCGAGGTGGAACCACACACCAGCTTCCACGGGGCGTGTTCTAGGGGTGCGTTTCCAGACCAGAGGGCTGCTGGCCACGCCTGAGGGCACGAGCTGCCAGGCAATTCACTCTCAGACGGCTTTCCTTGGGACCCTCGAATTCCATCCCAGCAAAAGCCAAAAGAAAGGTGAGCTGGACCGTTACTGAACAGAACCCAACCCTCCTCAGGGAAGGCCAGCGTGGGCTGGGGCAGGGTGCAGAACAGGCCCTGAAGGGGTCTGCGCCTGCAGGGAGGGGTCACTCCTCTGGCCCCGGGCCTTCCCATGCCTCCGCAGCCCATTCAAGTACACGGGTGCGTGGGTGAGTTCTCTTGTCACGTTTTCTTTCATTATTTAAAAAATATGTTACAAAACAATATAATTCATCATATATTTCTTGATAATTTTCTTTCCTTAAAAAATTAAAGTAATAAAAAAAGGTCACTTCATAAAATAATACAAAAGGGATTGGGGCAGGGCAGGCCGGGGCTGTCTGGGAGTAAGGGGAACCCAGTGCTTTCTCTGGCTTCTGGCCCCTCCGCAGGCTAGGGGTGATGGGGATCAGGTCATAGCTGGGCCCAGGAGAGCTCCTGCCTCAGGCTGTGGCCCCTGAGGCGGTGGGGCCAGAGAGGGCTGGCAGAGGGTGGGCCTGCACTGGGGTGCCTGCACTGGGGCGCTGACACGCAGGGGCTGCAGGCGCCTAGCTCCCACTGCTCAGCATGCCCAGCAGCGTGCTGGGCTCCAGGCCCTGCTGCTGGGCCACGGCCTGCACGTCGAAGCCCATGTGCATGAGGAACTGAGCGACGTTCATCTCCTGCCCGGTGAACTGGTCGCGGATGGTGGGGCACGAAGGGTTACAGTGAGGCCAGGGGCAGCTGTCCACCAGGTGGACAGGGCAGCCCTTCAGGGGGGCTTTGCTGGCCTTGTGGCTATCATGGAGGCTCCGATCCCAGCAGTGCAATGCTCGGGGCAGTGAGGTGCCCTTCACCTGGATGTCCGTCCAGTGGCTGCAGATAGAAAGCAGGGGTGTCGCCACCACGGGAGCGGGGCCGGGCTTCTTTCCTGCAGTGTGGCTGACTGCGCGGTGAGGCCGCAGAATCCCCAGGGAGGCTTTTGCAGGAAGCAGGGAGGTGTGGAGGGCCGGTGCCCCGGGTGTCCCGGGGCCGGGAACACTGACCTGCGGGTGATGATCTCGTGGGAGAGGCAGGCAGGGGCGAAGCTGGCCCTGCAGGGCAGACGGCAGTTGTGAGTCCCACCGCCCGGCCTCCTCCCCAAGGTGCTCATGGGGCTCCAGCCTCTCCTCTGCCTGGCCACCCGCTCCGCCCGTTTC